>NC_137604.1:4965447-5187947 GCF_963280865.1 Gymnoscopelus braueri | reverse complement strand
AAGCAGATCAAAATCTAAAATAAATACAAAGATAAGCACTGACACAAGACAGAGTGATCTTTAATCTACTTGAGTATTTATTTTCCGATACTATCACGCCACTATTTACAGACAGACTAAAATGATATGAAGGGAAAAAAGTACTCTATGAATCGATCAAGCCCTATTTCGGTTATTGTAAAAAAAAATACATATAGCAGATTTGCAAGCTCGCAATGCGTCACAATGTGTTGCGTTTTGAGCTTGTAGATCTATTTCCTCTATTATTGATATTTTTTTGAAAATTTCAGGAAAATAATTTCTGTCTTTCTTTCTTTCTTTCTTTCTTCAGTGACAATCTCCTCCACCAGGGGGCGAAAAGGCAACAAGGCAACATCAGGGTATGGATCCCTTACTGCGCATGCGTGTCATACGTTGACCCGGAAATAAAGGCGTGCACTGCGTGTAGTTATTTTTTTTCTCAGTGGAGAAACAGGAGGAGGAACAGAGAGCGGCTGAAAAACGTCTCCGAATAAACAGTGAAAACGCGTCAAATGGAGTCTGTTACAGCAGCAGGGTTACTGAATAATAATAATAATATATAATATATAACTAAATGTTACAGCAGTAGGGTTACTGAATAATAATAATATATCATATAATAATATAACATATTACTGAATGAACATTGTCAATGAGTCCAAACGTCCGTGGATGAAGGTAAGCCACATCAAATGAGAGAGAGAGAGAGAGAGAGAGAGAGAGAGAGAGAGAGAGAGAGAGAGAGAGAGAGAGAGAGAGAGAGAGAGAGAGAGAGAGAGAGAGAGAGAGAGAGAGAGAGAGAGAGAGAGAGAGAGAGAGAGAGAGAGAGAGAGAGAGAGAGAGAGAGAGGTTTAATAGATAGCTGCATAGACTTACTTGTTTGTTTACACATGATATTTTCTATTAAAAAGTTGGATTCATGTTCATGTGTGTTTTCAGACATTTAACCACTTAAACCCTCGGTAAACTTGACCTTTGGCTCTGTACTTGCTCTGCTCTTGTTTTCCCTCTACACCAAACCAAACCTCTTTGCCGAAAAATAGCCGATCTACAAGCTCACAAGTAGATTGGCTAATGTTCCCCTCAGAATAGGGATACCCGGGTTCAAGTGGTTAATGTAAAAAAAGAATATCCATCACACAAATATGTGGCGGCGCCCTGGCCCGTAGTTTCTCTGACCACCCCCTAGGGGTCCCGGACCCCTTATGGAAGAACCCTGCTCTGTGCATGTTCCTCCTTTGAACGGGTGCACAATGTCTATATTTTGGTGTGCAGATTTTTTTTTTCTTCACATGTTGACCTTTCAATCCAGCACCCAGCCTAGGCTAGTAAAGGTACTTTGGGATGTGCGTGCTTTTTTGCCTTTAGGCTTTTACTCATCTTGAGGTAATTTTTATTTATTTTTTCATGATTTTGTAACCAATTTTTTCACCAGTGCCAATTGTCTAAGTAATCCTGGGCGCTACACTCCCTCTGCCAGTTTAGGGAGAGCCTAGATCCGAGCTCATGCCTCCTTCAATGCATAAGAGCTAGCAAGCCGCTTCTTATCACCTGACAGGGGGGGGGGGCGTTTCCCTAGTTAGACGTAGGGGGTCATTTTGATGTCTACTCTAGCTTTCGTGTGCGCCCCAGATCATATTTTCAAGTTGCTTGAATCAGTGTTTAGATATTTGATATCCATTGTAACTTCACACTCCATTTTAACCACGTTAGATTCATTGAAAACACACATCCTTGGTTCTGGTGACTGATATTGTCTTTCTAATGTGTGAAAGGGGCATGTTTTTTCAATAAACGTTTTTCATTACTTAATAAATTGTATTTATTTTCATTGTTTAACTGTAAAAAAAAACAATGCAAAAATAAGTGAAAAAACACGGCCCTCTCGTGGATTAGAAGGACAATATCAGCCACCAGAACCAGGCACATGTGTTTGATAACAATGTGTCTGCTTGCAGCTTGACACTCACCTTGTCTTCTACAGTCCTGGGAATATTTCGGATATTTGAAAATAGCTGATCTACAAGCTCACTAGGAGTCGCGATGTGACGTGTTGTGAGCTTGTAGATCAGCTATTTTATCTAGCTATTATTATTCTTTTTTGGGGCGAAAAAAGTGTCATGTGTTATTTGTTAGACCACACAAATCTGGTACGGGGTCTGGTACAACAAATCTGGTACAACAAAGTTGTTTGGTACTGGTACGGGGACAAAATAGTTTTAGATGGGGGGGGTTCCGTTGACAAATGCATATTCATTCGGGGGTCCTTGACTATGAAAATGTTTGAGAACCACTGGTTTAAACAACATTTTAGGAAGCAAGCCCAAATAAGCAACCACACTTTAGAAACAAGCAACAAACGAAAAACCGAATATCTTCAAACAACTTTACAGAAAAACAAGCCCAAAGTCACTTATAATAAGGAGAACTGGCAACACTGCTGGCATGGCTACTGTGAGTAATCTGATGTAAAGGTTGGATTTCACACGTTTGTCACGTTTGTTTCTTTCCTGCTATCCAAACAGGACACGAGGGCCCTGCACATCGGCTGTCAATAAGGACATCGTACACAGCCAGACCTCGGCCGTCTCTTCAAACTGATGTCATCTTGCCAGACTGACAGTTCAGCAATGAATGAGAACCAAATAAGAGGTAAAAAGAAAGACAGCTTCCTTTGTTGGATATCTATTTGCTTTGCAGGTGGCAGGTCTGTGTGCATGCATGTAGGGCTGGGTATCGTTAAAAAATGTTGATCTACATATTCAATACTTTGATTTAGATAACGGTTCCTGTACGATAGTATTATTATTATTATTATTATTATTATCATTATTATTATCATTGTTATTATCATTATTATCATCATCATTATTATTATTATTATTATTTTCGATACAATTCTTTTAAATCCTTTGTTTCCCCTCTGTTTTGAAAGCAGTTTTAAATATCAGCTACGGCACAAATATAGCCTACTTTATTTAATTTAACACAAGTTGAAGTTGTCTGTGTACAAACAAATGAAATTAATGTAGAATAAATAAACAAAATTGTGCAAACAGTTTTCAGGGCAAAAATGTAAAGTCGCTTCATACCATGGGCAAGGCTTGACTCAACTGTTCTTCAGAAAAATCAGCATGTCTGTTTTCTCAGGCAGGCAACAGACAAGCCTGCTCCTGGACAGTGGTGGGGTACTCAAATTCTTTACTTAAGTAAGAGTATAAATACTGCAATAGTTACAAGTTACAAGTAAAAGTCCATATAATTCAAAATTTACTTGATTAAAGTACAAAAGTATTGGCATCAAAATGTACTGAAAGTACCAACAGTAAAAGTACAAACATGTTTGAAAATAGCAGATCTACAAGCTCACAATGGGCCTTGTGATTGGGCTCTACTGAGTGAAGACCCACCCTTGCTGCCATTCCAGCCAATAGCACAAATTCTAAGCTGGTGGATTTGAATTAGCTGAAATAGTGGCTTCAAAACGGGTCTGTAAAGCTTTCTTTTAAAAATTATTTAGAAAATTGATCAATCAATCAAAATTGATTGATTGAACAAAGGTTATGGAGCTAGCAAGCCTGAGGTCCAATTGTGCTTTGTGCTGAGAAAGTGGCGGAGATCTGCTTCTACTTTGATAAGATCACGGGTACGGGCACGGGCGGTACTGAACTAATCGCGGGCGGGTATCATTTTATTGTGAAAATTAGAGAGCACTGTTTCCGCCCAAACAACGTCACTTGTGTAACTTAACACAGCACAACTGCATGGAGCATGCTCGCCATGCTGGTCAGTTATCTTAACTAGGGATGGGCAATATTATCGATATCACGAAATATCGCGATATTTTATTTCGCGATACTGTATCGATACTCCAGTATCGCGATATTTGCTTTTTCAGATACAGGCTTTATGAAAAACATTCAAAGAACCTATCACAGATCTGCAGCTACTCAATATGTAGTGTATATGTCACAGGTAGATTGGCATTCCAGGTAGATTGGAAGTGGAGCGCTTGTTTTTAGGCTCGGGGCGGGGCTGCGATGCGAGGACGACGACAACACAACATGAATATACATACTTACTGGCCTCAGTGGCGCACTTCGAAAATCATTGGACTCCCCATCCACTACCACTGGGAGTCTGGGTTTGACTCCCGCTCGGGACATTACTTTTTCAAACAACCGCGGACTATTTTTTTTCGCCGATAAAGTATAGTTTTGGACCATGACGGAGGCGCGCCGGCTCAGGAGACCTTGAGGCCAAGGAGTCGCGCCCGAGCGCCTCCAGGCGCGAGTGCCCGCGACGACCGGCCGATGGTCTCCTAGTCGACTAAGCGCCGTCCGAGTTATGTACCGATAGGCACAGAATAGTAAATGATGTTGTGGGGACTGCGTTTGCCCCGCTATGGTTTGCCCCAACTGCCACTCACTGCACTAACATAGCCCGCCAGCCCCGCCTCCTCAGTCTCGCCCCCTTGTTCGCGGGTGTGCGCGCGCGCGCGCGTGCATGTGCGCGTATGCGTGTGTGCGTGCTCGTTTGTGTGCGTGTGCATGCGTGCGTGTGTGGTGTGGGACTCATGTGTGGCTTGCATTGCCCTCTGGCGTTGGTTCTACAGAATTGCCTGAGGGGCGGACGGGCGGTGAAAACAAGCGCTTATTTTCCATTCTACCTGGAATGCCAATCTACCTGTAACATATATATAAACAATATGTACAGGGGTGCACATAACTTTTTAGGTGTAGTACTCAGAAGAGCACCTTGAGATGTGACTTGGTGCGCACCAAATAAATGGTCCCGTCCCGTTTTGTCAACGGGGGGGGGGGGGGGGGGGGGGGGATTCAGCCCGGTGCCCACCGGGACAGTTTTGTCAACGGGGGGGGGGGGGGGGGGGTTGCTGCGCGAGAGAAAAGGACGCTCTGCTTCCAAATTCCGCCGATTTTCGTCGTTTATTTTTCACTCACGCTGTTTGGTGAACCCCCCAAGGTTGGTGCCCTGTGCTGCGCTGCTTTTATCCGCCAAATTGGGACGTTCACGGCATATTTTGCACCATTACGTTGCGTTCATCATCGGTGACGAGTGCCTCTAACAGCCGCTGCGTGCAGCGAGCTGCGAGTCGCAGCCTGTCTCTGTGTCAGGATGCGAGGCTCACACAATCACAGCATGCGTCCCCCTGCGCCTAATGGCTGTACATGGGGCCGACGTGTGCTTTAGCGTGATTGTGTGAGTGTTGCTTCAGGAAGTAAATTCCTAGCCTCGATCTCCAGGCTTTTATTTTTTAGTTTTGCTAAAAAATAAAAGCTTGGAAATTCCTGTCCCAGCTGTTGGTACGCAAAAGCGCCTCGCGTCGTCTGATGTGGTGCGCATTATTTATTTTGGGTGCGCATGCGCACCTGCGCACCAGTTATGTGCACCCCTGAATATGTAGTTGTGATATATGTATATATCGCAATATATCGCAATATATCGCAATATATCGCAATATCGTGATACGACCCAAGTATCGTGATGCGTATCGCAATATAATCGTATCGTGACCCAAGTATCGTGATACGTATCGTATCGTGAGATTGTTGCCAATACCCATCCCTAATCTTAACTCACAAAAACACATTGAACATCCTGTTAAACCTTCAAATTAAAACTATCTGCTGACGTAAACAACGACACATGTGTGCTGCGTAGATGCGCGTTCGCACGTGGCTTAAGCTCGCTCCTCCGTCTTCACTTGATTTCTGTACAAACCTGACCACTGAATGTAGCGCTGTTGTTGAAGGCTGCTATCTTTTTCAACACACTTTTGAATAGGATTTACATTTTACACGGGTAAACGGGCGGAGAACGGGTCGTTTATTTGACGGGCGGGGCGGGTCTGGTTCGTATTTTGAAATAATCACGGGTGACGGTCGGTCTACGGATCTGAGTATTGACGGGCGGGGTGGGTGCGGGTTCTCCAAATTGGACCCGTGCAGGACTCTGCTCCAAGGCAAGATCTATTAAATTTTTTAATTAATGTCAATGCCGACAATCACGAACAAAAAACGAGACTTAAATGGAAGGGTGCTTGTACATTTTAACACCGTTCCATGATATGTGGCCAACATTTCTATGGTTAAGTCACATATCTGGCGAACTTTCATTTTTCAAACGCCTATACTGTAGGTACAAGCCCCGGTGCCTTCTTTGCAGCTGGCTTTGGCTTAGCAGTTTCTTTAGCAGTGTAGCGAACCCAGCTGGCCATTAAGGATGAAGTCTGACTGATGAGTTTTGAACATTCTTTATGCGTGTCTCAACGTAGAAACTAACAGAAAAAAAGTCAAAACATACATCAATTAATCCATAAACACTTTATCAAATCTCAACATGATACATTTTCCCATACATCACCAATACAATTACACAATACATAAGCCACCGTATTAGAAAATACATGAAAAGGTACCAACCATAACAATAACCCTCATACAATAACAAAAATAAGATCACTCTCACAGTAAGCCCAAAAACAATGCAAGCAAAACAACCATACAAATTTACCTTGTCCCCTTTCCTGCTAGGTGCTAAATAGGCTGCTAAGACAGTGGCATGCCCATTGCGTCCATTTGATGGATATCTGTTCCTTTGTCCGTCTTTAACCCACCCTTCCAGGGTCCATATTACTTTAAACAAACATTTGAGCGGCCGTTCTGTGCACTGCTGCTCCTCTTTCTCTGGCTTCCTCAACCTGAGACAGCATTTAAACCCCAGCACCACAGCTGCGTCGGGTCCTAATCATCAGATTCTCCCCAGCTGATACAATTATCAAATTGAAGGACTTCCTGTCACAACACCATACATGTACACAGAGTCCTGCAACGGGCCGGGTACCCGCGGATACCCGACGGGTACCCGCGGATACCCGACGGGTACCCGCGGATACCCGACGGGTACCCGCGTTTGACGGGTGAAAACGGGTGAAATGTTTACTTTGATAAGATCACGGGTACGGGCACGGGCGGTACTGAACTAATCGCGGGCAGGTGTAACTTAACACAGCACAACTGCATGGAGCATACTGGTCAGTTATCTTAACTCACAAAAACACATTGAACATCCTGTTAAACCTTCAAATTAAAACTATCTGCTGACGTAAACAACGACACATGTGTGCTGCGTAGATGCGCGTTCGCGCGTGGCTTAAGCTCGCTCCTCCGTCTTCACTTGATTTCTGTACAAACCTGACCACTGAATGTAGCGCTGTTGTTGAAGGCTGCTATCTTTTTCAACACACTTTTCAATAGGATTTACATTTTACACGGGTAAACGGGCGGACAACGGGTCGTTTATTTGACGGGCGGGCCAGGTCTGGTTCGTATTTTGAAATAATCACGGGTGACGGGTCGGTCTACGGATCTGAGTATTGACGGGCGGGGCGGGCGCGGGTTCTCAAAATTGGACCCGTGCAGGACGCTGCATGTACACCTTCAAAAATAAAAGTATTAACTTGTGGATCCGTTACAAGCAGCGCAGGCGTCTTTGCATGCTTTCAACACACCATTGTAGCGATGGTGATGTTTCAGGCGACTCATCCGATTTGATGTATTAAAGCTGTATTCAAAAAGTAGTATTTTTTTTCTCTCCGTCTGCGGAACATGTATTGCAAATGACAAGCGAGCTGTCTTCATCGGAAACTTTGAAGAAGTCCAACACTATCAACTCCTTGTTTTTGGCTTACTCTGCTATGTTTTCTTTCTTTGCTTTTTACCCATTGTTCTCCACAATGTACTCATTATGCCAATTGATTCCTCCCCACACACATGTGTGTGTTGTCACTTTCATTGATTGATTGAATACTTTGATTGATTGAATACTTTATTAGACATAAATCCAAACAGCACGGGAATAGTCATACATTTGGGCTAATAGGATAATACATCCTACTGACTCCCCTGCCAGTGAGGAGCCCACATTAGGAGGGCTTACACCCTGCTGATAGGTGCCGCCCCCAGCCCGTAGGAGTGTGTGCAGTGACAAATATCACCCTCCCCCGAACATGGGCCAATTATGTTTGTACAGACGCTCCGCATCACGATGGATTTGAACCCCCAAACTCTGCGGTGGTGGGCATGTGCTCCATGTTGTGTCACATGCAGGAGAATGGGAGCGCTTCATTAGATTAAAAAACTCCCCTCCTCCCAAACCATCTACACACATACACACACACACACACACACACACACACACACACACACACACAGTCCACAGTGAGTCCACAAACTCGGTGTGCACATTGAGGACTCAAGGGAGCACGGTGCCCGGCGTCAAGTCGTTCAGATAGGCATTTTGTCAAGAATTGCAGATCCGACCGATAATGCCCATAGGCATATATGGACATCCAGTTGTCCAGAAGCCAATATGTGAGCTTATACTGATGACATCAGGGATCTACATGCAGGCATGCATTCACAACTTGCATTGTTCCCGAGTAGGCGGATCTAGTTGTTGTTATTGTTGTTGTTGTTATTATTAAGGGCCATGGCCAAAGGGCTGTGGACCCTTATTGCATCTCTACACTTTCGCTATTATTAAGGGTTCGAGGCCTATAAGGCTCGAAGCCTTATTGCATCTCTTGGCTTTCTTCTTCCGCCGTTTTTACAGTTCTGGCCTAACCGTGTGGTCATTTTTTACGAAACTCGGCAATATGGTAGAGGGCTATGCCAAACGGCTAAGACACGAAACTCACAACTATTGGCCAAAGGGTGGCGCTATAGCACTCAATTGACTTTGAACAGGTACAACTCATGCCCTGTTTGACCTACAGCCATGAAACTTTGATACACACATGCGTCTCCTCATGCCTAACAACTTTCACACTCTGACTTTTGACCTCTGACCTTTAGATCTCCCACCATTTTGAATTATATGAAAAACAGTTATAATCAAACTCCTCCTGGGATTTTTGAGCAATCTGCACAGAACATTTTACACATGTACTTCGGACCTATGCCGACAGATTTGTGCGGCTGGATTTTTTCTAAGTGAAAACGTTAAGCTTTTATGAGCCAATGAATATTGCAGTTTTATGTAAATTATTCGTCTGCCCCTAACACATACATGCAGACTTACATTTGTTTGATACTTTGCAGTAATGTAGAGGGTCATTCCAAATATCACTGAAACCAATCTTACTCCAATTGGCCAAAGGGGGGCGCTATAGCATTTTTTTGAAAATGCAAACTTTAAACAGGCAAAAGCCATGCCTCGTTTGGCCGACAGCCATGAAACTTGCTTACACATGTGCCTTGACTCATGAGGAACACATCTATCACTTTGACCAGTAAGCTCCGCCCTTATATTGTCCGCAATTTTGAGCAGTTTGAAAAACACTTAAACCCAGGATTTTTGAGCAAATTGCGTGAAAATGTGTCATCTGTGTGAGCTCCTTTTTCACCTGTTCAGGTCTGTTGGTCCAATGGCTTCTCCCTACAGCATCTACCTCGTAATCACATGGTCGCCGGTTCAAGTCTCACCTCATGCAGACTTTATTTAAATTGCATTGCACACAACATGACTGTTTCAATTAATGCATGTGCAATTCTTAAAGATAACATGAAATACTTATTTGAGAGTAGATACTTTCAATGTATGACGTACTTCATTGTGAAAATAGCCGATCTACACTCTCACAACTTTTTGGAAAGCAACGTTTTGTGAGCTTGTAGATCGGCTACTTTTACTAGTTTTGGTACCGAGGAGACATCACATTTTTCCATTGGTAATTGCTTTGTGAGCCACTGATCTTATTGTTAGTGAAACAGGGGCTTGGTTCATGGCATGAGGCAAGAGTCTATAATCTTCAACAGACACCGTCAGGCTGGATGAAGCCTTATCTCAATCACTACTGTGACAGCCTGTGAGTCCGAAGGTTGAGAGTTCGATTCCTGTGTATGGCCATGGGTTGAGGTGTCCATGAGTAAGGGGGTTGAGGTGTCCATGAGTAAGGTCCTTAACCCTTAGCCACCATCCCTCAGCTATTGAGGATGCTCATTTGTTAGTTGCATGGGCTGCTTTGTCTCAAGTTCAATCTATTCTGTTTCTACGTCTATTGTTCCATATCGCTTTTTGCCTATTATGCCATGGCCCCATTTATCACTGCTTGCAGCTATATTGATGATTGTTGTTGTTGTTGTTGTGCTGCTGCTGCTACTACTACTGCTGCTACTACTACTACTACTACTGCCAATAATAATAATAATAATAATCAAATATTTTCAAAATTCTGCCAATTTTTAAGACCAAAATGTGAATTTAGTTTCTGAGATAATTTATTAGATCTATTTTAAAACAGAGGTACAGTAACACTGCATGGACAATATAAACTTCAAACATTTCATTATTTTTCTCTTTTGTGTTATTTTTTACCTAGACTTCCTGCACCTCCCTGTGTGTAAAGAGGTTTCCCCTGAAGAGGAGAGGAGCCCCAGTCTAGTCCAGGAGGAACCAGAACCTCCACAGATTAAAGAGGAACAGGAGGAGCTACTTCAAAGACCAGAGGAGGCTAATTGGTCAACGTTGACTTTACTAACAATGAAAAGTGAAGAAGAAGGCGAAAACACGGAGACAGAGCCTCTAGCCAGTACCTCAACTGAACACATGAAAACACAAGCTTACATACAGCACTGGGTACCAGCACAACCAAATAATATTGACCATCTCCTCTCTTCAAACTGTTCTGACACTGATGACAGCGATGAGTGGGAGACCAAGGACGATCAGTCTGTAGAAGGCTGTAGTCGAAAGGGTGATCTAAAGATACACTTGAGGACTCACACAGGGGATAAACCCTATACTTGTACAGTTTGTGGCAAAGGCTGTAGTCGTAAAAGTCACCTAAAATCACACATGATGACCCATACCGGCGAAAAGCCGTATACATGCACATTCTGTGGCAAAGGCTGTAGTCATAAGGGTGAACTAAAAAGACACATGAGGAATCATACCGGCGAAACGTCCGATAAGCTCCCAACCTGTGAAATATGTGGCAAAGGTTTTAATCGAAATTGTTATCTAAAAACACACATGATGACTCATACAGGTGAGAAACCTTTTACATGTACATACTGTGGCAAAGGGTTTATTCGAAAGGATGTAATGCAAACACACATGAGGACTCACACAGGTGTGAAACCCTTTATTTGTACGGTTTGTGGCAAAGACTTTGCAATTATGAGTAATCTAACTATTCATGAGAGGACTCATACAGGAGAAAAGCCCTATATTTGTACAATATGTGGCAAAGGATTTAGTCAAAAGAGTCAACTAAAACCACACACAACAATTCATACAGGGGTAAAACCCTTTAGTTGTGATGTTTGTGGCCTGAGCTGTGCTGACACGAGTACATTGAAGGTACACATGAGGACTCATACGGGTGAGAGGCCCTTCCCTTGTACAATATGTGGCCACAGTTTTGTTCGAAGGACCGATCTAAAAACGCACATGAGAACTCATACAGGGGAAAAGCCATTTACCTGCACAGTTTGTGGCAAAGGCTGTAGTCAAAAGGGTCATCTAAGAAAGCATATGGAGACTCATACAGGGGAAAAAAACCTTTAGTTGAAGTTTGTGAAAAATGCTTTGGTCAAAATTTACATTCATACAAGGGAGAAACTGTTAGTAGTAGCAAATACTTCTTTCACATAAGCCATCTGAGTCGACATAATCTGACAATATCCACATGACTAAATTAAATGAACACAATTAGTGTCTGGTTCTCATTAAGCTGGTGTACGTCATTTTGTTGGTATATTTCTCTTAAAGTGTTTCTTTGTATTACACACAACGGATTTCAAAGCTTACATTCACCATCAGATCGTTTTCGTCTTGTTTGAAACATTGTGTGTCCGAAAATGTTACTTTTCACAATTTTCCTTTTTTAAAAAAAATATATCTATATCTACAAGCTCGCAATATGTCGCAAGCTTGTAGATCTTCTATTACGTTTGTGTGACACGGAAATATGATGTAATAGGGCATTAATTTATGGACAAAAAAAAAAGTTTTAATATGGAGATGTTTTTGTTATTGCATTTCATTTTGTATTTCCTGTAGCCCATAGGTTACTGTAGAGCGTTATGAGCATCAGTGTCTTTCCAACCTGTATACAATCATACGCATTAATTTATGCATGGAATAAAGTACTGACAAGCTGTTGGATTTGTGTAGCTGTTCACTGTTTGTTGCTTGCAGTGGTGGAAAACGTACTCAGATATTTTACTTAAGTAAAAGTACCAATAAGTACCAATACCGTAATATAGAAATACTCCGTTACAAGTAAAAGTCTGGAATTCAAAATTGACTTGAGTAAAAGTACAAGATGATTGACATGATTTTTTTCCTGGAGGGGTGGGGGGGTCCCAAGATAACAACTTTTAAGACCTTTTTAATACCAAAAAAAGACCATTATTGCATCAATAGCAATCAACAAACTACACTATAAAAACTGGTCAAACATTGGCCTAATTGTCAAATAATATAAGAGGCAACATTTTTGAAAATAACCGATCTACAAGGTTGTAGACCAGCAAGTTTTTTTTATCTGTGGAACCGAAACTAAATGCCTCAACTCGTACATTTCCAAATTCTTGTCAGGGTGGGGGGTCCCCAGTTCTAATATGATTATTTTGGGGGGTCGCGGCCTGAAAAGGTTGAGAACCGCTGGTATAAACAAACACGCATTGTGCAAATTGCCGATATGTGTTAGGTGAGCGGTTCTGAAACTTTTCAGGCCCCAAAATAAACATATTTGAACCGGGGACCCGGAGTTGAGGTATAACATTTAGTTTGACTCGGTTCCACAGAAAGTATAGTAAAAATAGCCGATCTACAGAGGCGTTGTGAGAATGCAGATCAGCCTGATCTGCATCAGATCATTTTAAAAATCTTTGCCTCTTTTTTATAGGTAATATTTGACAATTTAGCCAATGCTTGGTGTGGTCTTTTCCCCCCCTTAAATTGTCACTTTAGAAATGTGCAGATGCCCTGTATACACTTATACTGTTGTATGTTGGTTTGTTTACTGTTGAGTGAGAAAACAAATGAAATAAAAATGTACTTAAAGTACCAAAAGTAATCAAACTCATTGTGCAAAACGACCCATTTCACAAGTTCAAAATGTATTAAAAAAACTTTTTTTGAAAATAGCAGATCTACAAGCTCACATTGTGAGCTTGTAGATCTGCCATTTTCAAATGGCCAACATATATGTATATATAGGGCTGAAGTGATAATGTATGTTTTGTGATCTGCAAAGTAACTAGTTACTAAAGTTTTCAAATAATTGTAGTGGAGTAAAAGTACAATATTTGCCTCTGAGATGTAGTGGAGGAGAAGTAAAAGTACAGCAAATTGGAAATACTCCAGTAAAGTAAAGATTCCTCAAAAGTGTACTTAAGTACAGTACTTGAGTAAATGTACTTAGTTACTTTACACCACTGTGCAAAGGAGGGATGAGGGGTACATTGGGAGAAGGATGCTGAAGATGGAGCTGCCAGGTAAGAGGAGAAGAGGAAGGCCAAAGAGGAGGTTCATGGATATGGTGAGAGAGGACATGCAGGTGAGTAGTATGTAGTATGCACTATGCTATTACCAAAGGTGACCACTAGGGGATGGTGGCGCCACTGAGCACATTTCTAAATATAGCATTGCTTTAAATAGACTCCTAAAAATAACGTTATGCTATAAATATCCAGGCTATAAATATCCAGGCTAAAAAATACTCAGGCTATAAATGACTTTTATTAATCCGTAATTAATAAAATCACAATGAAATTAATTATTTAATTTAACCGCTCATTAATTAATCCAATTATCTAATTCTCTCTCTCTCTCTCTCTCTCTCTCTCTCTCTCTCTCTCTCTCTCTCTCTCTCTCTCTCTCTGTCTCTCTCTGTCAGCTGTCACCTTGCCAGTTGACACCTGTCAAAATGTCTCAGCCCATTCCCACACAATCTCTCTTTTTTCTCTCTGTGTGAGGGGGGAGGTAGTGTGTGGTGGTTCTATGGGTTTTTGATTGATTGATTGATGTACTTTATTTAGTAAGACATGAGAACATCAGTACGTGATAGTATACATTCACAATACAAGGTCTACTAAACTGGGAGACTCGTTAAGCACTAAGCTTTGTTTAAGATGAGATCCCCATGCATACAAATCATGATGACATATAAGAGAGACAGATGCATCTGTCACGCTCTGTCGTGGGAAACAGTAATTTTGCGTCTAGATGTGAATTGTTTACTTGCCGTGGGTCTGGTTAAAAATAATTAAGCCAAGCCTCGCATCCGGCAGCTGTCTTGGGGTAGCGGCTATAAATATCCAACATGTGATGAGATTATTCAATTGTTGTCAGACAATGTTTTGAGTAATATCATAAGCGAAATTAAAAGTGCAAAAATACTTTTCTGTCATCGTTGACTCCACCCTAGATGTCACTCACATCGACCAGCTCACTTTAATTGTTCGCTACTTGGAACCGCAGAGCCGTGAACCAGTTGAGCGTTTATTCCATTACACGCTCATACAGCTGAGCATATGATGACTACACTCACGCCGGCCCTGGATGAGCTTGGCATTGACCTGATGGACTGTCGTGGCCAGAGCTACGACAACGCCAGCAATATGGCTGGAAAATATTCAGGACTACAGGATAGAATTAAAGAAAAAAACAACCTTGCAGATTTTGCACCTTGTTCTGCATATTCACTGAATTTAGTAGGGTCTTACGCAGCCGAAAGCTGCATTGAAGCCGTGACATTTATCGGATTTGTGCAGAGTCTGTACAATTTATTTTCTGCGGCTACAAAACGGTGGAGGGTTCTCATGACACACCTGCGCAATTCTGAGCCGGACGAGACACGCAAGCTCACGTTAAAAAGCCTGTCTACCACCAGATGGTCAGCACGGGCTGATGCTACAAAAGCCCCCCGAGTGGGCTATAAGGACATAAAGGAGGCCCTGGAAACTATTCGCAGCAATGATGAATATAACAAGTAAGACGCGCGAACGCGGGAAGCGAACGCAGCTCGAAAATATTGTGTATTTACGGACTTGTAATCTGTGTTATTTCACCGTGATGGGGAGAGAACATTGTGTGTGTGTGTGTGTGTGTGTGTGTGTGTGTGTGTGTGTGTGTGTGTGTGTGTGTGTGTGTGTGTGTGTGTGTGTGTGTGTTGCAGGTTGTTGTGCATTGTAATGAGAGCATTGTCTAAATTCCTGCACTCTGGCGCACTCGGGTGGCTGCTTACAGGCAGTGCACGCATGTGAGTCACATGGGTGCATGCAGCCAATGAGAGCGCGGCTGCACACACACGGACAGACACACACACAAGCCGAGCACGGTTTCATAGTAAGCTCCACTTGCGCGGAGGCGCGCCTTCGCCTCCTTCCGCTGCGTTCGCAATTAAAGTGTTCAATGTGAAGCTGGCCAGCTGAGTGCAATAATGGACAATTTGGAAACAGCTGTCCTGACTGCTGTGTGGGACACTGTACTGAAAGAAATCAACTCACCAAGTAAAGCATTGCAACAAGTTGACCTAGACCTTTCCACGGTTACTCAGCTGTACAATGTACTAATTGATTTCATCCATGAGACCCGAGATGATTTTGATGCCTATGAGGCCGAAACGAAAACAATGACAGCAAATGCCACGTACAAGGCAGACACGAGGAGGCATAGGACACGAAGAGCTATGGCTGATGAATCTCAAACTACGCCTGATGACAGCGTGAGACGCACAGGATGAGAGAAATACCGGATTGAAACGTTTTATCTCATATGCGACTGCCTTGATGTTGAATTACGGCGACGCAGAGAAGCATACGAGAAGCTACAAGGGAACTTCGGATTCCTCTCACAGATTCATAAATTGAGCAGAAGTGAAATTCGCTCAGCTGCAGAAACGTTTGCGACACAGTATCCACGGGACTTAGAGCAGGAGACGCAGAAATCTAAGAGATTAGGTCTCTTTCGTAGATTTGATTTTCACAAATAGGGAGGATAAAATCATTGCCTCTGGTGTCTTTGATCTGGGATTAAGTGACCATTGCCCAATAGCCTGTATCAGAGATACATAGGTAAAGACGTCTCACTCAGAAGTTTTTATAAGGAGACATTTTAAACATTTTAACGAGCTGGCTTTTTTATCGGATATCCAAAACAGTAACATTTCTAGTACTCTAGAAATCATGGATGTGAACCTAGCTTTGGATCATTTTATACAAACGTTGAACTCAATAGTAAATGCACATGCCCCTTTTAAAAAACAAAGAATACAAGCTAGATCTAGTCCTTGGTCTTAGCTAAGACATCGGGAGATCTCTCTCACTGGCTTTCCTTTAGGCAACTAAGGAATACTTTTACATCAGCTGTAAGAAAAGCTAAATCCTCTTACTACCTAGATGCCATACTTAGCTGTGATTCCAACCCAGCTAAATTCTGGAAGATTGTAAACTCAGTCAGAGATAAAAAAAAAAAAAAAAAAGTTACCTCACTACCTGCACATGTGAACGTCGGTCAGTGTGTAGTCTCTGACCTAAAAGATATTTGCACCGTTTTTAACCAACATTTTGCTGCTGCAGGTCACCTCTTGACACAGGGTATGTCCGGTAACACTGGTGTGGAAGTTGAAAGGCATGTCTCTCATATAATACTGAGAGGCATGACTCTCACTTCTCCCTGGAACCTTTTAACTATAATGTTGTTTTGGCTGCTTTGCTCTCCAGTCACTGATCCCAAAAAGTCAACAGGGGAGGATTGCCTGGACCCCTTTTTTCATAAGTTGGCTGCTCCACTAATTTCAGAGCACATAGCACATATTTTGTATCTCTCTGTATCTACATGCGTAGTTCCCAATGTATGGAAAATGGCACTTATCTCACCACTACATAAACGTGGAGATAGAAACGATTCGAACAATTATCACCCAATCTCCAAACTGTCCTGCCTAGCAAAAACCCTGGAATCATTAGTAAACAATCAGCTCAAAATATTTTTTATCAAGCCACTCTGTATTAACCCCAATTCAGTCTGGTTTTAGAATTAATCACAGCACAATCACAGCCACGACCCTAGTTGTAAATGATATAGTTTCTGCCATGGATAAAATAAAACACTGCACTGCATTTGACACAGTTGACTATGCACAGAACTGGGTTTGATGGAAATGCCTGCAGTTGGTTTCAGAGCTACCTGGCTGGGAGATCTCAATATGTGAAAGCTGGGAGAACCCAGTCAGGGTTCTTGCCCGTTACAAAAGGCGTCCCTCAAGGATCGATCCTGGGCCCTGTTCTATTTTCCTTATATATAAATAACACTGCTTTAACTCTAGATGGTTGCCAAGCCCATTTCTATGCAGACAACGCTATCATTTATTGTATTGCTGATTCTGTCCAGCTTGCAACTGAAAACCTGCAGCTTTCATTTAATCCACTCCAGGATTCACTCAGAGAGCTGAAGCTTGTACTAAATGCAGGCAAAACCAAATTCATGCTATTTTCTAGGGCCAGGGAAATTGATTATAACCACCTGCACAGCTCATCGGGGACTTGCAGTGCCTGTTAGGGTAGCATGAGACTCCACAATGAGCAGTAGTAGAGAAAGTACTAACTTTGCATCGGTTATAATAGACGATTTTCACTCTTACACAGGCTCCCATTATGCCAACGGAGGGGGTCGACAGACTGCACGTCACGGGACTCTCTGAAATAACGTCCATTTCAATGATGGTGAGTGATTAGCGACACATCAAAGATAACACTTAAAATGTCCGGATCTCTCCTTTAATGCCAGTACTGGGGTACCTGAGAAACATACAAAAAATGCATTTCATTGGACTTAATGCAGCACACCACCAATATTTTAAAAGTTTATTTTAATCTGTAAAGCCTACGTGACATAATGTAGTGATGGAAAAGGAGGATCATTTGTGCTTTTTTTTTGGAACTTGAATTCTTTTATTTTTTGTAAAGCTCTGAACGTGGTCTTAGAATATAGATATTGTTCTATACAGCCAATAAATTAAAAAACATCTAAAAAAAACAAATTTCCATTTAAACCTCACACAACTTGTGTGTACAATTTACAACTAAGGGCTGGGCCGATATGGACAAAAACAGTTTTTTATCAAATGCCTCAAATATTGTAATATAAATATTGTATTGTGACTACATTTTCTTTTAAAATGTTCAAAGAAAAATTGCAAAAGTAGCCAATCTACTATCTCACAACGTGTCGGTATCTCTTGATGATGTCCCATATCAAGGTATCGATATAGTCTCGATATTGCCCAGCCCTATTCAAAACAATAAAACTGTCAAAAAACAGTTGAACTAAGAAAAAACTGCAGAAACAGTTGCATTTTACCCTCCTACCAGGAGTTCTGCTTCAGGTGTTCGATCAACAAAATAATGTTTTGACCACAGCCTGTATTGGCTCCTGGCAGATCAGGCACGGTGGCACATTAGGGCGGCCGTTCGTTGACCCCGTCCGGATCCTTTTTTGGCCAATCGCGGTGCTCCCCCGCGTCCACATGTCGCTAATAGAAATCCACCCGATCCACTTGTTGCCAATTAAATCTCCCCCCCCCCCCCCTGAACTATTGCCTCGGCATCCTCTGGTGCACCATACATCACAACATGAGAAATGTCAGGGAAGTTGAAACCCATTCCAAGGGCAGTGGTAGCAACGACTACACGGCAGTTCCCATCCCCATTAAGAGAGGACACCACTTTTTGTTCTGCTGTGGTACATCCCAATGATTCTCATGTTTCTGTTCACTGTTAACCCAAGCGCTTTCCCCAAGCCAAGCTTTAAGGTAGCCAAATACCTTTCCTACTACCTTTAGTGTGTTGCAGTAAATGAGGACAGGAGACATTGATTGGCCTTAGACCAAAACCTCCTTCACCACCCAATCAAAG
Source organism: Gymnoscopelus braueri (assembly GCF_963280865.1). Classification (NCBI taxonomy): domain Eukaryota; kingdom Metazoa; phylum Chordata; class Actinopteri; order Myctophiformes; family Myctophidae; genus Gymnoscopelus; species Gymnoscopelus braueri. The sequence goes on along the minus strand of NC_137604.1, from coordinate 5,168,976 downwards.
CAGTTCAGGTTGCTTTCTGGAATTTGACTCAGTCCAAGCCTTATGTTGTGTCGACTGGGACTGACAGTCACTTGAGTTGCTCTCTCCATGTTCAATATTCTGATCACACGGTGCTGGGACTCAAGATCTGCTGATGCTGTTAACGCCAGCACTGGGGTACCTGAGAAACATACGAAAAAAATGCATTTTATTGGACTGAATGCAGCACGCCACCAATAGATATTTTAAAAGTTTATTTTAATCTGTAAAGCCTACTTGTGACATAATAGTGATGGAAAAGGAGGGTAATTTGTGTTTTATTTTTTTTTGTGCATTTGTACTTGAATTATTATATTTTTTGCTCTGAACCTGGTCTTAGAATATAGATATTTTTCTATACAGCCAATAGATAAAAAAAATCCTCAAAAAAACTAATTTACATATAAACCTCACACAACATGTGTGTACAATTTACAAACAACTAAGGGCTGGGCCGATATGGACAAAAAACGTTTTTTTTAATCAAATGCCTCAACTATTGTAATATAAATATTGTATTGTGACTACAGTTTATTTTAAAATGTTCAAAGAAAATTTGCAAAAATAGCCAATCTACTAGCTGACAACATGTCACTGCGACACGATGTGAGCTTGTAGATAGGCTATTTTTTTTACCATTTCAGGAAGAATAAAAAAAAAAAGGCCTAAGTGATTAAAACCCAGAAAAAACAACCCAAAATATCCAAAATCCCAGATGATATCTCTTGATGATGTCTCATATCAAGGTATCGATATAGTCTCAATATTGCCCTGCCCAATTCAAAACAATAAAACTGTCAAAAAACAGTTGAACTAACAAAAAACTGCATAAACAATTGCATTTTACCCTCCTACCTGCTTCAGCTCTGCTTCAGGTGTGCGATCAACAAAAGAATGTTTTGACCACAGCCTGTATTGGCTCCCGGCAGATCAGGCACGGTGCCACATTAAGGCGGCCGTTCGTTTACCCCGTCCTGTCCTTTTTTGGCCAATCGCGGTGCTCCCCCGCGTCCACATGTCGCTAATAAAAATCCACCCGATCCACTTGTTGCCAATGAAATCTCCTCCCCCCCCCTGAACTATTGCCTCGGCATCCTCTGGTGCACCATACATCACAACATGAGAAATGTCAGGGAAGTTGAAACCCATTCCAAGGGCAGTGGTAGCAACGACTACACAGCAGTTCCCATCCCCATAGAGGACACCTTTCTGGTTTTGTTATTTTCTAGCTAGAGTCCTGCTGTACATCCCAATCAGTAGATTCTCATGTTTCTGTTCACTGTTAACCCAAGCGCTTTCCCCAAGCCAAGCTTTAAGGTAGCCAAATACCTTTCTTACTACCTTTAGTGTGCGGCAGTAAATGAGGACAGGAGACATTGATTGGCCTTAGACCAAAACCTCCTTCACCACCCAATCAAAGCATTTCAGGTTGCTTTCTGGAATTTGACTCAGTCCAAGCCTTATGTTGTGTCGACTGGGACTGACAGTCACTTGAGTTGCTCTCTCCATGTTCAATATTCTGATAACACGGTGCTGGGACTCAAGATCTGCTGATGCTGTTAACGCCAGCACTGGGGTACCTGAGAAACATACGAAAAATGCATTTCATTGGACTGAATGCAGCACACCACCAATAGATATTTTAAAAGTTTATTTTAATCTGTAAAGCCTACTTGTGACATAATGTAGTGATGGAAAAGGAGGATCATTTGTGCTTTTTTTTTTGGAACATGAATTATTTTATTTTTTGTAAAGCTCTGAACTTGGTCTTAGAATATAGACATTTTTCTATACAGACAATAAAACAGTTTTATAAAAGACAAAAACAGTTTTTTATCAAATGTCTCAACTATTGTAATATAAATATTGTATTGTGACTATTTCTTTAAAATGTTTCAAAGAAAATTTGCAAAAATAGCCAACCTACTAGCTCTTGTAGATAGGCAATTTTCTTTTACCATTTCAGGAAGAATCCAAAAGAAAATGGCCTAAGTGATTAAAACCCGGAAAAAAACGACCCAAAATATCCCAAATCCCAAATGATATCTTTAAATGATGTCTCATATCAAGGTTTATATATAGACTCGATATTGCCCAGCCTAATTCAAAACAATGAAACTGTCAAAAAAACTGTTGAACTAACAAAGAAATGCAAAAACTGTCGCATTTTACACTCCTACCAGGAGTTCTGTTTCAGGTGTGCGATCAACAAAATAATGTTTTGACCACAGCCTGTATTGGCTCCCGAGGCGCATAGAGGCAGCCGTTGGTTTACTTGGTCCGGTCCTTTTTTGGCCAATCGCGGTGCTCCCCCGCGTCCACATGTTGCCACCATAGAGGTATAATATAACTAGAGGGCGGATTGCCCCGTCCCCAGCTATCATTTCAATGAATGTGCTCACTGGCGTTTTGAAGCACCCGGAAACCTGCCGGAAGTAGAATTATTGGTTCGATTTTGACTCCCCATAGAGTTATGAGCATGCGCACTAGTGTCCTTTTTGCGTTCTACGGCAGCCCGTGTGTCAAGGATTGAACGTGAGATATTTATTAAATACACTCGAGATGCATATTTATATGTAAATGCATATGTATGTATAGTATGTTTACATATTTATATGTATAAATATAAATATCTCTCAGTATGTTTTGCGCGTGCATGTATTTCTCCCCGCCTGCAGTTCCAGCTTTGGCCACTGGGGTGGCAGCTTCAATGTTTCTTAGCAACTCTGGGGGCTTGGTTGCCACTAAAAATCCACCCGATCCACTTGTTGCCAATGAAACCACCCCCCCCCCCCCCCCTCGGTTTGTTTCCAATGAAAATGCTCCCATCACCTGTCTATTTGCTACCAATAAAATGGCTACCCTCTGGTCCATTCCTCCCCCCTCCCTCCCCCGTTCAAAACAAACCGTCCCTCTCGGGATTCTGACCAATCACAACGCAAATTTCACACTTGTGTCACCATTTCAATGATTCTCGTCTTTTTACGCAAAAAATGGAAAAGGTCGGCTATGGCCGTGTCACACTCTGACCTAGTGAGGGTAGTGTTTCCCAAAAGGCACAGTTTGAAACCAATAGTAAAATGGCAAAACTGCAAAAAAAAATCTTCATATAGGCTAGGCCCCTCCCATTAATCGGACCATACCAAACCTGAATTGAATCCTCAATTTAACCAGCTAATTCCCTATGTCCAGAGACATTACAATTTATATACACATTTTAGTAGTAACAAACAATTTCCCCATAACTGCTACTAGCCTGCTGCCCATATCTATTAGCCCCCACATTCCCCTGACTGGTACTAGCTGGCTTTCCATACCTGCTAAACCCTTCGGCCTTTCTTGCCCGTTGTCACCTTGACCTCGGTTGGGCTGGCGTTGTGGTGACCTGGCCACTGGCGTCTTCCGGGCGTTTACTGGGTCGCCAGTTTTGCTGCTTCTAAGCCGGTGGTGGGCTCTCGCTCCTTAACCCAGGTACGGATGTCGGGTGGAAACACTCTCAGCATCTGCTCCAACAGGGAGGCTTCCCCGATGGCCTCCACGCTGCACTGGTCCGGCTTCATCCAACCACGATACAGACCCTTCAAACGTTGGAAGGTTTTGGTGGGCACTTCACCTTGGGGAACAGCAGTGTCTCTAAAGCGCTGGCGATAAGTCTCTGCTGAAATGTTGAACTTGGCCAACAGGGCTTGCTTCAGGTCAGGATAGAAGTCGGTGCGGTCTTCATCCATGGCGGAATAGGCCTCCAATGCCTTCCCAGTCAGTAACGGCACAAGTCTGTAGGCCCACTCAGTCCCTGGCCACGCCCAAGTCTTTGCAATCCGCTCAAATTAGAGAAGGTAATTTTCAATGCTCACCTAATTGAAACGGAAGCAACTTGGGGTCCTTACAGGGTGTGGCCGGTTGCTGTGGGGCAGGTGCTGCTGGTTGCTGCTGCTGCTGTAGTACTGGGGCTGCTGGTGGCTGATTGGCAGCTTGGACAGCGGCCCGTAGACCTTGTATTTCTCCCACCAGTCGTTCTTCTCGGTCCCGATGTGCACCCATAAACCGACGCAGCAGATCAACCATCTCCTGCGGGGGCGTTACTGCACGGCGATGCTGGGATGACGGCGGTACTGCACGGCGACGCTGAGATGACGGCCCTTCATCCTCATCACCCTCCCATTCTGATCCTCTGCATCAGGCTCTGATTCTGGTTTGGCTGCCTTGCTTCTGGTTTGAATTTTCTTTCCCACCATGGGGACCTTGTTCCGGGTGGCCATATCCCACCAGTGCCACCAAATGTCACACTCTGATCTAGTGAGGGTTGTGTTTGCCAAAAGGCACAGTTTGAAACCAATAGTAAAATGGCAAAACTGCCACAAATCGCCAGACAGAATCATTGATGCAGAGAAGAAGTGTTTTTTTTTAAAAATAATAATAATTAGAGTACCCAATTTCCCACCTCACACCAACCCACAGTTGGTATGGTTCAGCATGGGTGGACCGAGCATGTTTGATTGCATGCTCCCTACACTGGAGTCAATGCAATCAAATCACCATCAAACAATATATCAATACAAGCAAACACATATCATTCTCTGCAACTTAAACATTAAAGAATAATTCAACCTTTAACTTTAAGGTGTGATAGCATTCCTGGTTATGGGGAAAATAACACAGGAACTTACTATATTAGGTGCATTTTCAGTGGCAGGGTGAACTGCCACAGGCCGTTTTTAGCCCAAGGAGTGGTTTTGGTGCATAACAAATGCTTGAAAGGGATTAAGAAAAAAAGGAAAAAAAACTAGTTTGACCCCTCACATGCTACTTAAAACTGAATTTAAATTTGAATTATTTTCCCGCATAAGGTTATGGGTACCCCAACTTTCAGCAGCTGTCAAAAATTCCCCTAGGGAAATTGAATTTCAATCTTTATGAGATGTGTTACTAGACATTTCTTGGTAAGGAATTTATTGCCAGATTTTTTAAATATCCCCTGACTAATTACATGCAAACATGAACTGGATGAGCACAAAGGTGGATTCCTTTACTTAACTTCTGAGCATAATGTAGAGGCAACCTAATGCTGGGCAAATTATAATATTCATATTCTATACATTATATTTCATGATTTGTTTAAACACCGCTCTTTGTCAGGGATCGGAGCTCTCCAAGCCATCCAAAACTTTCTCTAAATGCTGGCTGGCCATTGGAGCCCTCTCCCCTAGGACATAAAAAACATTACATGTTTGATGAGTGAAAAATACCTTATTACTTGTCTACAGAGCAACAGGAACTTCAAAACAGTTTACTTTTGTCCCTGCTAACTTTATTCAAAGAGTACATTTATGTTTGGGAAAGTGATCAATGCCAGTTACTCAACTTTTTCACTTTTTAGTTGTGGGGTACAATTTGTAAATAAAGTAGGATTCAATCCGTCTAAAAATGCAACAATTATAATCATGCTATGATGCTGAATCTATTATGACCAGGTATATTCAATTATTATATATATTTGTAACCATTTATATGCAACATGGACCTCATCCACGACGATACCAAACAGTCGTCTCCTCTTAAGACTTCTGAATCGAGCATCTGCCTCCACTTCTCGTTTATCAGCCATGCTCAGGGCTTCCAAAAACGAGAGAACACCGACCATTCACGATGTCATCCTCCCTGCTGACTCCAAGCTGCAATGCTGTAATTCCGAGCTTGGCTGCTTCTTTCCTCTGGTCCTCCATAAGTGCAACGCGGGGAGATACGACCATATCAATAGCCCCGGCGCGACCCATTTCCTCTAGAACCAGCGGGGCTAACTGATAAATACAACTTTTCCCAAATCCAGCTGGGAGAACACCCAACACATCGCCACCTCCAATAAACGCTTTCAAAGCAGAATACTGCTCTGCTTTTAGAGTTTGTGTTTTTACTATAACTTTTTCTATCGCTACATCAATGTTGTTATCCGTGGCCGCCATTTTTCACTCTGCAGCAGTGGCTGCGCATTGCTATGACGTCACACTGGTGTTTTCGTCCCGCCAGACCAATCAGAAGCCGTGAGTCGTTTTCACTCGTTTGACATGTCCCGCCTCCCTTGGAGGGAGGCTTGCCAGACACTTTGACAAAAGTAACTTGATCAAAAACACACACACAAAGAAAATGAAATAAATGCCGAAGCACAAGACAAATATTCCACCTGTCATTGATTCATAAGGATTGCAAAATAAAAGGTTTATTGCTTCATTGTCTCTCTGTCTTGTAAAGACAAAAAAAAGTATTTACCTGTATTGGAGACTTCAGAATAAACAACAGGTTGCATGTGCAGAATTGTGCACACTCACTTATTACCTAACTTACATAAAGTAACAACTGTAATTGCACATTAAAGCCACAAAGTGGCAGCCAACACCACTCTATCACATTACTAAACATCAAGAGAAACCTAATGTGACCTTCATTGGATTGGACTATCATTTCAACTTGAAATACTTCATGTTAGATGTGAATTTGTACTAAATAATGTACTTAAAGGTAGGGTAAGTGATTTACTTTTGTTAAAATATGTGTTAAATAGCTCTATATTCTGATAGTACTCATTGCTATAGAGTGTTTTTTTCTGTAAAAGGAGTCTCCCATGTCTCTCCAGCTCTTTATTAAACAGAAAATGCATTTTCAGTGCTCTCTCCTGATTGGCTTAAAATGTGTCCTGAAAATGTACTATATTGTGTTCACTAAAGAGCTGGAGAGACCCCTGTGACCAAACAAACACTCTGTAGCAATGATTACTATCAGAATATAGTACTTTAACCTTTTTAACCAAACCTTTTTTTTTTACCAAAGAATATCACTTACCCTACCTTTAAATTGTGTTAAACATCAATTTGACTATTTATTGTAATGAGTGAATGAAGTCATTGTGATTGAACTGACATTCACAATGCGTTTACAAGTGATATACGGATGGATATGAAGCAGACCCCACCATGTGTCTCGGAGCATATACAGTACTAAGTCACCGTTTCTCAGCCAGTGGTCCATGGCATAATCCATGGGGATTTAAATGTATCACAAATATGGGTAACACTTAAGTGGTCATTGGGTGCTTTAGGTAACGTAAAAAGAATAGCATTCAATGTACGCAAGAACACAAAATGCTAATGGCCTACATCTTCAGGAATGTAAATATTTTTACTTAAAGCATCCAATGACCACTTTTAGTGACTATGACGTTTACAACATAAAAACACAATGTGTGTGAGTTACTTACTTACTTACTTACACCCTTACTGGGGTATATGCCGTTGACAAGGAACCTCCAGAGTTCTGGGTCACTGGCGTTATTTTCTATCTGCGACCAGGTGTTTCCCAGTCTCTTGGTGTCTGCCTGGAGATACCGCCGCCAGGTGTTTTTTTGGCCTCTGTTTCTCTTCCCTTGAGGTTTCCAAGTCAGAGCCTGTCTGGTGGTGTTTGACGTGTTTGGGTGCATGAACGGCATCCAGGAGAAGATCAGAGAAAAAGTCCCTAATAAAGTGTATATCCATTGTTACTCAAATAGACTGAACCTTGGTCTTGTTAATAATACAATTTGGGGAATTCCAGTGGCGTGGGTTTTTCAACATTGTGCAAACATTGTACACCTTCATTCCAATTAGCAACACCCTGTCACGATCTGGTGGTGTGGTCAGGACCCAAATGCAAACAGCCAGGCAGAGTAGTGTTCAACTCCCATGATTGGGATTTTATTACAGAATGAACATACAGACAAACAATGTGACACAAACAATGATCCGACAAGCACTGACTGGGGAACGAGACTAATATACACATGAGGGCTGTGTGGTATCTGAACCTCTGACTTCACTAGGTTTTGGTAAAGGTTCTACTGCACTTTCAGTTGCAAACAACGCCATATTGTAGTTAGTTTGATGTTCCAGAGATGTGTATGAATGGTTGAAGAATGGATTGAGGCATCACTCCAGTCAGTGAGGTTACTTGCTTCCAGTTTATTTCATAGCACAAACAGAGTTCTTTGGACCCCAGGGTCCCTCAGCCATCTCCACAGCCTCACGGCTTGGAGTGGCACACACACTACCCCAAGTTACATTTCATAGTCAATCTTTATAGCAGTGGTTACATTCAGAACAAGAGGAGGTACATGTGTGGGTGTGTCAGCCCTGAAAGGTGAGACCCCACCCCCTGGCCCACTACATTTGCACCTGTAAGCGCCAGGAAGGGGGATGGGAGACACATGCCTAGACCCTCTGTCCCCCAGGTAAAACAAAGAGAATGCTAAGTGTACCCCCCACCCAGGCTGGAGCCAACCGTCACCTCTCTGTCGCAATCAACTCTCCTGTCTGTAGCCTACTTGTGAAGTGAACATATGACTTAGACATGTATCTATGTTTATGAAATATACTACAGCCGATTACACATAAGATACAGCTGGGGAAGACAACATAGAACCAGAACAACTAGAACACAACATAGAAATACAACACCTAGACAGGCACAGTCCTCTAAGGACGGCTCCTGACGTCCCACAATGTCCAAGAGGAAGAGTGGCAAAGCCTGGAAAGGCAAAAAAGCGCACACCTACGTAAATGCACTGCGGCGCGACAGCTTAGCTAACAACACTGTAGAGCTCAAGACCCTGATGTTAGACAGGAGAGTGTGGAGGGCAGCGAGTCCAGGAGTCCCGAGTTGGTGTTGGCTAGACCACACTCTCGCATCGCAGCGCAGACAGAATCGGCGGCATTGTGTGAAAATGTCACCCAAAATAGCTTTAACCCTTTGAAACCAGGTGTTTTATTGCCTATTTTAAACCTATACATAACACATAATGTGCCTCTTCTTCTTCCTCGTCCGGCCATGTTCTACATCACGTCTTTCCAGTGGTTGGCGCAGGCGAGTGCAGCAGCATTTGGTTCGGCCAGGTAATCTCCAGTACATTGTGGAGCGTAGCTACATCTCATGATGTGTTCCGTGAAGTGTTTTTGACCATAGACAGTAAAAAGGATGGACAAAGTTACGGCCATGGACTCTGCATAGGATATGACTATCGTGTCATATCCTATGCACTCGGAAATGAATGCTATTGGTTGGGACCAGAGTGGGGGTGGGGAATGAAGGCTATTGGTTGCGTAGCTTGTCGATCAAATCATCACAAGGTAGCTCCTCCTACAGCATAACCTACTTTATCATCAATTTGAAAATAAATGGGACAATAATTTACCAAAACGCATCTCATGGTGATTGAAAGAAGACTTTAAACTAGCGACTGGAGTCATATACAGTAGTTTTTATGACAATGTTTATTAAGGTAAGACAATCAAGTCTAAAGTTCGACAAAAACCCACCCTCTTGAATGGAGAGTAATTCTTTTTGACACCAGCAGGGGTGAAACAGCAAAACTACAGGCCATTTATATGAACTCTTCCTTACTTCCTTCACAGGTTTTACCAATGATACTAATTAAGGCTCTGTTCCATTTAGTGTAGCACAGTGGACCCCATAACTCTGAGAGTGTACTCTTACTGAGAGTGTAACTCTGAGAGTGTACAAATGGAACCAAATGGACCCGTAACCCGTAAAGGGCCATTTGGGACCCCCTTAAGGAACCATGGGGGTGCCTGGACCCCACTTTGAGACCCACTGGTGTAACAGAGTGTTTCCAGTGAGCCAACATGCACAATATCAGCACCCTGACTCTGTTTGACCAGAATGGAACAGAGCCTTCATTGGTAACACCTGTGAAGGAAGTATGGAAGCGGCCCAATTTCTTTCCAATATGGCTGCTGTGCATAGAGCCTATTTACAACTCAGAAGCTGGCCCCCTTGGTTTTGACCCACATTGTCTATATGTGTATTAAATGACCAAACGTAGTCTTTAAAGGAGCATATTCAACTTTTCACCAACTTCTTCTTTAAGATAGATAATAGATGTTTGCATCTCTGCCTGGATTTAGTTACATCTGGTAGAAAACTGAATCTATTACTAACAAGGCTATCAGCAATAAAATATATCCATATAAACGTAGTGTTGTAAAATACACAGAACATGTATTATCATTGAATATCTGCTTCTATGTTTTGGTGGCACCACTGCCGCGGCCCATGATGGACTTCTTAGTGTTTCTCTCAGGTTTCAACATCATTATATAACACTTTGGTCCAAACAGTGCCACTAAAAGGCCAAAACTAGATGCTAAAATAGCAAATACCTCCACTACATCTGCATATTTGCCTGGAGAGCTGATATATGCTGGGATGAAGGCTATCCACACGGCACAGAAGATCAACATGCTGAAAGTGATTAACTTGGCTTCATTGAAGTTGTCTGGAAGATTCCTTGCCATGAATGCTAGGACGAAGCTGAGCAGTGCCAGTAAACCAATATAACCTAGTAACACTGCAAAACCAACTGTTGATCCCACTTCACACTCATAGACTATCTTATCACTGTGGTATTGTGTGTTTTTATGAGGAGTTGGTGAGGCAGACACAAGCCAGGTTATGCATATTATTGCCTGGATGGAAATAAGAAAAATAACTGTTCCTCTCTGCTGCATAGCACCGAACCACTTCAGAATGTCTGCACCACCAGGCTTGGAGGCCTTGAACACGGCCAACACCACCATAGTCTTAACCAGGATACACGAGACACACAGCACAAAGCTGATCCCAAATACTACCTGCCTCAGCTGGCAAGTCCAGAGTCTGGGACGGCCAATGAACAGAAGTGAGCACATGAAACACAGTTTGAGTGACAGCAAAAGTTGGAAGCTGAGTTCTGAGTTGTTGGCGCGTACCATGGGCGTGTCTCGATGATAGACGAAGATTCCCAGGACAATGGCACACATAAGCGTGCCTAGCAATGAGATGGTTGTCAAGGAGATACCCAGGGCCTCGTGGTAGGAGAGGAACTCAATGCTCTTAGGAACACAGTGGTCACGCTGGGGACTGGACCAGAAGTCCTCTGGACAACTGGTGCACTCTGTAGAGTCTAACAAAGACAGGAAGGTTAAAGGGACACAGACAAGTGAATTATTGTCCTGAATATAACCTACACTATTACATCCTACTATCCTTCTATAATCATTCTATATCCTACTATCCTATCCTACAACTGTATATATGTGGAAACCAGGGGTTCCGTTATCGGCCATTGACCGATAAAATGTTTAATTGGCCGTTAATTATAAACATCACCGGCCACCATGGCTGATTGGGAAATGCTGTTATTGGGCTATTTTATCGTTTAATCCTATTATTAATATTATTATTTAGATAAAGTAACAACACTGGCATGATTGCAATACATAGTTTAAAACCATTAAACCTATCATAATGGTTCAATTCCCGACGGCCTGCTGCTGCTGCGCCGTGTGCTGCAGTTATCTGATAGAACAGCCTATTCGTCGTACGATGGTGTCGCGCGTTGAAAATATCAGACTTACAAGCACACGACACGTGGCAAGGCGCCGCAAGCTTGTAGATCTGCTATTTTCGACACACAACAACACCGTCACACGGCGAAGCACAACTCAAGCTTTACATAGCTGTCTCAGTCTCCTCCTAATCAGCAGAGTCTTCTTGGTTTGCTCGGGTGTTATGATAAACAGAACCGGGGTTCCGAGGTGTTGGAATCTGAACCAAGATGGACCCAATTGACGATAATAAAACACAGGGTCCCGAACTCGTATGGGTCGTGGATATTATAGCCTACAAGCAAGCACAGACTTTGTAGAAAGTTGGTGACACATATACAGGCATGTAATCAACCTTCCTTTTGCCATCATTCATGATGACATAATTAACATTAACAAAACAAAACAAAACCTGTAGGTTTTGCATATTAAGGTTGAATGAGAGGTAAAGTCCGTGCAAGCAGTTCACTCACGCCCTCCTGATTTTATTCAGTTATTTGCAGTGTCGGCCCTATGGGGGGGGGGGGGGGGGGGGTGGCATTGAGGGGCAATGCCCACCCAGATTAGACTTTGTGCCCCCCTCAGTCCAGATTGGCCAGTAATACCATTATTTTTACATGTTTTACAGGTGTTAAACATATATGTTCTTTTTATGTTATGTGTGATTATTATAAACATATACATTTTAAAATGAATTAATAGTTTAATGAAAATGCAATAATAAAAGGTACACTGGCACTGCACCAAGTCGGATTTGTGACATTACCTCGCTCCTGTGTGTTGTTGTGCATGCAGCACGAAAGTGAGAAAACTAGTAAAATGGACATAAGGAAGTGGCTCAAAACGCAGCAAAAAAAACAGCACCATCTTGTCCATCTACATCTGAAAAATCAGACCCACCACCGTCCGAATGTCAGGCGATAATTCCTATTGACAAAGACAATGAAGACTGTGAAACTATCCCGGTGCTGTTGTTGCGGGGAGTTCAAACGCACCCACAGGGCTCCCGCTGCAACTCTCACAGCCAGCAGCAGCAGTTTGGTCCCGAGCCACCAAATTAGGTGAAATGGGATAAATATCTGAGCAGCATTTATATAGTGGGAAGTAACGCTCGTTTGTGAGTTCATGGTTTCATAGTAGCCCTGAAACGTCATATCATGACAGTCATGACGAAACTTCAACCTGGTCTTTGCACTTTCTCCATTTACGGCCCGTACATCTACATAAACGTTCAGATTTCAAATATAAAGTGCTTACCCCATGGCCACGGACGTTACAAGTATGTACGGCTCCTCAAAAGTACCCGTATATTCCGTGTTGTTCAATAAAAAGCATTTTAACCCGATCGGCGGCCATTTCCTCATAGAGTTATAATATTAGAGTGCAATACCCCTATAGGGTCACGTAGTAGAAAGCATGGAGAAAATTCATACTTGGGCCATAAAAGATGTCAGTACCACCTTAAGTGGTACCGACATCTGGTATGAGAACCAGTTGTGTGTTCTAGTTTTTTTTGGAGGGTATACCATAATTATTCCCTCCCAGACGCACAAGCTGCTTTTAGCCTTAGATGCATTTGAAATGCAAAGAATGGATTATTCAATGCTTCCGCCAATTTAATTCCTGGAGATTCTTTGAATGATTTAAGCACTGGTGCAACTCAGAAACTCTTCTGCTTGTAGAAGTGTGACTGAGTGGCCCAGTAATTGCAGAGACAGGTGTGACAGTTCAGACAGTGCATCATACATGAGTCCAGCGGCCATTATCACCTCAAGACAACAGACCCACATAAGCCTTCACCTCGGAGTCGAATGCCACATTATCACATGAAAAAGGCTATTGGAAGTCTACATTCTTGCTGCACCCAGCCCCTCTTCCTGCGTAGATATGCTTCCTCGGATGGTTACTGGACGGTATACGATTAGACTAGTAAACCGGGTATGGAGTAATAAACCAACCAGTCTGATTGCTGATCTCTCCCTCAGAACAAGCAATGCAGTCAAAGCAGCAGACAGGTTCTCCTTTCCTTCTGGCCAGGTAGGTTCCAGGGGAACAGCTCTCACTGCACACTGACCTTGGAGGCTACAGAGGAAAGTACAGTAACAATGATCATTTTCAGTTTATAGCTGTGGATTCCCAATATGTGGGCGGGGCCTGGGCTTCGAGGGTATTGCAAGTGGACCCTGAAATAATTGGCACAACACAAAAATTTGAATGATAATACAACATTAAAAAAGTAATACTAAATACATTCTTCTTTTCTTGAAATGAGTTTTTATTGTAATACCGATAAATATCTTTTATCTTTTTTTTTGGGGGGGGGGGGGGAGTCAGGGCATTGGGGGGGGCATTGCCCCCCCTTGCCTTTGCCTAGATCCGGCCCTGCCGTGAACGCTTTCGAGATTTTCAAGTGGGCCCTTATCCTGAAAAGGTTGGGATTCACTGGTCTAAAGTAAATGACATTCTCGTCATGAGCTCAACATGAGTTATTTTAGAAAGCTGAAGTGACCTTTGTGGATTCAAAGCTCCAGAAGATTTTGTCTTCATCCAGGATGAGTTCTTCATCTCCGGAGGCTGACTTCTTGACCACACCTACGTTGTGAACCTTCACACTTCCATCAGGGAGCCACGCCCAGTTCATGACATCATAGATTGGGAAAACATCACCATTCTCATCAAATGACACTTCATCACCAAATGATGTGGTGAAGTTGACCTTTTCCAGGTAATACATAAGCTAGAAATGGTAATGAGCAAAATTATGAAGGAAAAAAACCTATACAGTCTACATTGTAATTACATTGACAGGGTCTGTTGTGTTGGGGTCTGCTCATAATTCCAACCTCCCATTATTCCGTAATAGGGTTAGGGATAGGGATAGCTATAATGGGGCTAGTCGGACCCTTGCAATACTTGCAACACATTATAACCAACAATGAATGTATTCATTAACTTGTTTATACATTTTTTATTTTTTCGGGGAGGAGGGGGCATTATTGGTTCTGTAAGTGATATTTTTCATTAAAATAAGTGAAATACGTAGCTCTATATTCTGATAGTAATTATGGTATACAATGTTTGGGGTCTCTCCATCTCTCTCTCTTTAGTAAACAGAAATAAAATTCTCAGGTTGGGATACGAATTTCATCCAATCAGGAGAGAGAACTCATAAGTGAAATTGGAAGTTATGAAACAAATACATGAGCAGACAAAATAGGAACTCGAACACAAGCTTGAACTCAAACTGTTCTTTTAGGGGTTCTCTCTCCCGATTGGATGACATTTTTAATTGGCCTGGAAATGTATTTTGTATTCTGTTTTTTTTTTTTTTTACAAAAGAGTTGAAGAGACAGACACGTTATGGAATAACCACTCAATAGCAATGATTACTATCAGAATATAGAGTTATTAATAACTTTTTAACAAAACAAAAACATACTTACACTACCTTTAAGGTTGTTGTTGTTTTGCCTTTTTTTCATCAAAACAAAACATGTCTTTCTGTATGCCAGGAGCATCTACCTCATCATAAGTATCCACCCCAAAGTTACTGCTCCACTGATAAACATTTACTGCCAGGCAATTAGTATTACTATACATCACTAAAACATACATTAATTATACTTTTTTTCCTCCATCCTACTACGGCATGTATTTTTCTTTCATTTCACAATCTCATATTTAAATATTATATTTTAGTTCAACTACACACTTTATTGTCACACCTGCCATGGTTGTATTGTCTGCAAACTGGCACAGCTGTGCCCAGTGAAAGGCCCTCTTCCTGGCACACATTGCAACATGTCATGGAGGGCTTGAGCCAGAGCATACACAGCCTTGTACACATTGTACTCAAACCTGAGGTCAGACACATCAAACAGGGTATTTTCTGCTGTTCGTAGGTCCTCTTGCCCAGTACACACCCTTCCACCAACATCCACCCACTCTGATGGAAGGGGTGCAAATTTACACTGAAATGTGTGCTCCCAAAACTGCCTCACCTGAAGAAACACAATGAAGAACTTAACTGTGGATGAAATACAATGTGAATTATTTTAAAACAGACATTTAGAAATTGCAGCTTAAATAAATGAAACAAAAGACTCACTATGTTATTTTCATGTCTGTTGTCAGGGTCATTGTTAGGATGTATTTTTAACAAGAAGTCCTTGAGACCTGGTAGCTCTCCACGACGGACGGCAATACCCAGGGTGCCTCTCAGGTACGGTATGAAGTCAGGAGTCTGTAGTCCAGCGTATGTCGTCCAGGCCTCACTGGCCATCCATTGTAGACCTGTCACATTCTGCTTCACCACCTGTTATATATAATTAAACACATCTTTGTATAATGCTCGTTCTAAAGCAGTGATTCCCAACATGTCTGAGCTTTTTGTTGAACCTAGAGAGTGATTCAATTGCATTGCATTGCTTGCAAAAAAAAAGACAATTCTGACAGAATGTCTTAATGTCTTCATTATTATTATTATTATTATTACCCTTATTATTATTATTATTATTATTATTATTACCCTTATTAATAATATTTTTGTATTATTATTTCAGATTCCTTATAATCATGAATCCCATAATTGTATCTTAACTCCAACCTCCTCCATGAGTTTAACCATTTGGTTAAATCCAGCAAATCCAATGACCACAGGAGCTGTGGATTTCCTCATCACAGTGACAATCCTCTGAAGTTCAACTGGGTCACTGTCCATGGGCACAACCTCCATATATGCCAGACAAGCCAACCCAGACTGAACAACCTCAGACCTCAGGAATGATCGGGCAGCATTGTGTCCATAGTCATTATCACTAATCACCAATCCAACCCAGGTCCACCCAAAATGCCTCATAATCTGGGTCACAGCTTGCACCTGATTGGATGAAGAAGGAAGAACGGAAGGAAGAACGGAAGAACAAGTTCTGAGACTAGATTATTCACATAGTGGTAATGATTGAGGGCTCTATTTTTGCCAGTGCCCTACCCGCACCCACTGCGCACTACCCGTGAATTACGCGTAAGGGAACTGGCACTGTATTAGCACTGTATTTGCGCCTGGAGGTATGCCCGTGGGCGTGTTGTTGCGCTTTCCCTAAAATTGCTATCTTGCCCACACATGTTTGGGAAAGCACATAGCGGATTTTAAAACCACCCGCTGTTCTTAATTTGTTTGGTAGAGCGCGCCTGCAATGGACATGTCGGAAGTCGGCCGGGGCGCAACATTCAAAGGCTCCCTCTCTCCTAATTCTCAACGAATCTCTGTGAATCTAATTGTCCTATAATCAGCAGAAGTGAGAGTGTCAATTCCTTGAGTCAATTGTGTTTATATAAGATGACAGTCTATTCAAAGAAGACAATTAGACTAATTGTCTCCGCCAGGCCGAAAGGCATGGCGAGAGAGTATGTTTTACCCCCTGTCCGTCCGTGTGTATAACAGGCCGATTCGTGTTTTTACCTATAATTGCACCGATCTGTGTAAAACTTTGTACGCACACTCCCTAGAGGTCAAGGAAAAACCTTTGCCCTGCATTTTTTCACATCTGCCTTTTATAGCGCCACCAGGAGGCCGACTTATGTAAAACACATTATTTTATACTACTCCTTCCAATTTTATCCAAATTTCACGCACATCGGTACACATGATCTCTATAGTCATGTGATCACGACGGATGTGTTTAATTTTTCATATTCCATACTGATTGGCTAAGATTGACATCTAAAGTTTGCATTATTGGCTTGTTTTGAAAAAAAATCCGCAAATCATGAACGCACCGTCCAATTGCGCTCAAACTTTGCACGCACATTCACACTATGTTGAGGAACAAATGCCACCCTTTTAACATTGGCCTGTTATAGCGCCACCAACAGGTCTAATTTGGCGAAACACATGTTTTTAACAAAATGCCTCAAATAATGAATGCAGTCAGTGTCCGATTGTCGTGCAAGGCCTAAGAAGAAATGGCACCCTGTTCACGTTGGCCTATTATAGCGCCACCAGGAGGCCACAATAGCCTACCTGACCTGGCGGAGACCTGTGCTCCGAGGAGCACTTTTTCTAGTTCAATGTTGTTTGATCTGCGTTTGCTATAACCACACCATACCATTTTGTTTAATTAATCCAGAACACAAGCAGATTGCTGTAATTTAAAATTCTCTATAACCAGCAATGTGTGAGTGATAATTATGCCTATCAACTATAATCTCATTCCAAGGCAACTTCTCTCTTCCGTGGGCAGAGGGCAGTGTTGCCAGATTTTGCGAGAGGAATAAGCAACCAGGTCTATGAAAACAAGCCCAAAAGAAGCAACTATAGGCCACATGAAGACTTCAAACCTATATATGTTGGCTATTCGAAAATATCCGATCTACAAGCTCACAACCGCAACCACCATTAATTACAAGCAACGTTACAGAAAAACAAGCCCAACGTGGCTTATAATAAGCAGACCTGGCAACACTGGCAGAGAGGGAGAGAGCGTAAGATTGCATTGGGGATAATGGCTTGTGCAGTCTTCTCTTAAAGGCAATGGCATCTGGCACAGGGACTGGTTTTATTATTTTAAGGCCCAAACCACGCCTATGCATAATGTAACGGATAGCGCCAGTGTTTTGGGGATAAGGCTGGTGTCCGAAAATAGCAACTTTTGCGGGGGAACGCCCCTTGCGCAATGCTAAATCCCCAAATAGTGGATTTGACAGTCTTGGCTAAAATAGAGCCCTTAATCTCCTACACACATTCCTACAAAGGAAAAGGTCTAATAATTATCTTTTGCTACTGTCAATAAAGACCTTCAGCTGCAGCAGTGATATACACAAGCAAGAGGCATTATGCTATATCGATTACGCTCACTAGAGGTAGTGTGTGGAAAGTGTACTACATGATATCAACACATCTGAAGAAATTCACCTGGAAGTCATCACTTGGGATTGTTCTAAAGAAGGACGGGAACTGGTTTCGGTCACTCAGACAGGAGCAGCTGGCAGAGTAACTGACCTACAAACGGTACAAAACATCTGGAATATACACAAAAATAAAAGGCCCCTGCAAACAGAATATGAGCATATGAGAATAAAACAAATCTTGTGGGATAATCCCCCTCCCCTCTCTCTCTCTCCCTAAAGCATTTGCATGGAGTCACTAAACAGTGTGATGCAGGAAGCAGAAAACCAACACCTTTCAAATTGTAACTTTCAATTAACTGGTGATATAGCCTAAACATAATTGATACAACAAATAAAAAATCTGACTTTTCATATTACAGAAATTTGTTCCAGCATTACGTATGGATTCTTATGAGACCCACATGTATTTTGCACACATGTTGCAATGTATTTTGTATTATAATATTGTTGTAACCTTATTATGTATTGATCACAGTGGTTGATACATAAGGTTTAAGATTACAACGTTATAATACATTTTACTGACCTGATTGTCAGTATATACAGTACTCTCAGTTGAAGGAAGTAGCCTACTCAGGTTGTGTAGCAATACCACAATGTAAAAATACTCCATTCAAATTAAAAGGCATGTATTCAATATTTTACTTGAGTAAAAGTACAAAAATATTTGCAAAAAAAAAATCTTAAGGTTAAGGGTGTGGACCGCTGGCATAGCGATCAAGGCACCGAGGCTCAATGTAACCTGACAGGTTACATTGGGTTCGACTCCCAATCCCGACGGCCTTTGCTGCATGTCACTCCCCTTCTCTCTCCCCATTTCCTGTCAGCCTACTGTCCTGTCAAATAGAGGCATAAAAGCCCCAAAAGAAATCTATAAAAAAAAATCTAATAATAATGATACTTACCGAAGTACCAAAGTAAAAATAAATACTCTTACAGAATAGTGTCAAACCTTTTAGAAAATAGCTGA
Source organism: Gymnoscopelus braueri (assembly GCF_963280865.1). Taxonomy (NCBI): domain Eukaryota; kingdom Metazoa; phylum Chordata; class Actinopteri; order Myctophiformes; family Myctophidae; genus Gymnoscopelus; species Gymnoscopelus braueri. The sequence goes on along the minus strand of NC_137604.1, from coordinate 5,149,671 downwards.
ACTGCAAGCTCAGAACTGTGAGCTTATAAATCGTCTGTTTCCGAATAGCCAAAGTATAAAATAGTGTGGTTAATATATGTTTTGTAATAATAATATAAATCTACAAATTCACTAGTAGCTAAAGCTTTCAATTAAAAAGTACAATGCTTGCGTCTGAGTTGTAGCGTAGAGTAGAGTAGAATTATAAAGTATTGACAAATGTGCATACTCAAAAGTGCGCACAATAAAAGTACCTCAAAATTGTACCTGTAAAATACTGTACATGAGTAAATGTACTTGGTTTCTTTCTACCACTGCTCTCAGGCCTAGGAAGAGAATTGAACCTCTAACACAGACACATTGCACTCTGACCTTCCTCCATTCAAATTCTGCCTGCTCCACTCACATGCTCTGCCTGCAAGTAAAAATGTTCTATGTCTTTCAAGCTGCAAAAACAATAAGAAAAACTGTAGATGATGTTTACCAAATGTTATGTTTGTATATACAGTACATAATCAAAATTAAGCATGTATAACATTGGTGACGGTGGTTTCAAGTAATGAACTTACCATGGGCACTCTGTACAAACCTAATACACTAGAGATGGCAATACAATTGGTTGTTAATGCATCACCCACAATTCCGAGTAGTGGAGGAAACCGCTGGAGAACACAGCTCTCATCCAATTGAAACTGCTCCTCTCTCCCACTGACCAATGACAATGCTGAATGGAATCCAACTCTAAGCGTGAAACAGGTATCATAGATACTATACCCCAGAGTCACATTGGGTAGCAGGCTGGGGTTATTGTTAATCTCATGAATGGCAAAGGCGATGGTCTGGACACCTCTGAACCCTAACGTAGAAAAACTAACACACACAATAACACTAACCTTTATCTTTGTAGAACTACACCATCATACAATCTATCAAAACTGGTCCCTGTTCTCTTGCTTACTATCGTATGTATGATACTTACCCAGTGCAAGTCTCCTGTTGCTGGGAGATGAAAGACTGCTCAGGGTAAACAGGGTAGTGGAGCGGTAATAAACCACCCAGAACCAAATCCCCAGCCTTGTCAAATCTGTTGAGATGAAACTGTGCCTGTAACTCACAAGAAGAGGAAGATGCGCAAGACAAAGGAGAGAATGAAGAGCACAATATCAAGTATGAGAACAGGTATGAGTGTAGAGAAGCCATCATGACTGTCCTCCTCTGTCTAACCCCCCCGCCTCCCTATCTAAATCCATTGTCCAGTTGCTACATTTTATACACAGTGCTGTTGTGCCATCCCCTGTGCCACCTTATGCCACTACGTAATCTTTCTCACCACCCATCCGGGCAGAGGCAATAGTAGAGGCAGGGCTTAAAATGCATTAGCAATCCTTACCTATCAATGTGTGTGTGTGTGTGTGTGTGTGTGTGTGTGTGTGTGTGTGTGAGTGTGAGTGTGAGTGTGCGTGTGAGACACACACACAGTGGTAGGCTACAGTGTTTCAGTATCAGAATCAGAATCAGAAGACTTTTGGATGGGGGGCGGTTTGGATGGGCAAAAAAACACTACATCCAGGCACTGCCTCCAGAAGGAGACAGTGCATGGGAGGAGGGGGAAAAAAAGGAGCCCAGGGTGGGGGGGGGGCGGGGGTTGCGGGTAGAGGGAAGGCGAAGGCGTGTGGTGCGAGGATATGTAAGTTCATGTCTTTATGTGTGTAAAGGGTAGGCCTAGAGTTTGTCCTTCGAATTTCGGGGCGGGTGAGGCCTCTTCACATTGTAACATTGTAGCCACCAGAGGAATGTCGGGGGGGGGAAACAAATGTATCCAATTAATCCATATTTGATTCGTTTAAGCGAGACAATACAATTTATTTGCGTCTCTCTTCTGGCTCTTCCACTCTCAACATATTCACTTCGCCTCGCAGAGCGTTGAGTCTCTCAGCGATGATGTCCAGTATGCGATCTTTAGCTGAGCTGTTATCCGCAACACGTTTCAAGTCAGAGATCGATGCCAGGATGTTGTCCAGCTTGTGCTCTTTCTCAGAGATCGATGCCAGGGTGGTGTCCAGCTTGTGCTCTTTCTCAGAGATCGATGCCAGGATGTTGTCCAGCTTGTGCTCTTTCTCAGAGATCGATGCCAGGGTGGTGTCCAGCTTGTGCACTTTCTCGATGATGTCATTCATGCCACGCTTCAGTTCAGTGATCACAGCCGTCTGAGTCGCCAGCGACTGTCAGGGTTAAGTGTTGAACGAGGACCCAAATGCAGACACTGAAGGCGGCAGGTCAAATCCAGCAATTTATTAATAAACTCAAAAACGAGGCAGGCAAATAACACTGAACACACAAGGTAGACATATGAGGAACTAACAAGGGACACACTGAAACACAGGGTTTAAATAGACACAGGGATAACAGGACACAGGTGAACTCAACTGACAATCAAGACTGGGATAGGCTCGAGGACTAAGAGGACACAGGTGGAAACACAGACAAATCACAAGACAGGTTAGACAAGGCAGGTACAGAACTACAGGGGCGGACAGGAAACAATTAGAACAATACTACAAAATAAGAACCAGAAACACTTCAAAACAAGACACAGAAATGCATATCCTGACATTACCACCCCTCAAAGGGACGGCTACCAGACGTCCCACAAAAACAACAAACAAGAGGGGGCCCAAAGGAGGTCAAACAAGTCTTCACACTAGACTGGGGCAAAAAACCTGAACACAGAACTGATACAAACTGTCAAGAACAAAAACGGACTGGATACTTTACAGGGAACAGGACTGGACAAGAGCAAAGAACCAGGGGCTAGAGAATAGGGCAGGGCAGAGTGGGACAGGAACAGGGCTAGGAACAAAACAAAAAACTGGGATGGGCAGGGCCAAAACTCTGCACTAGCTCAACTAAGCAGGACAGGCTCTGAGCAGGACAGAGCAGGGTGATACGGGACTGGGGAACCTGACCAAGTACAGGGAGAAGGACTGAGGACACTGGCAAGAAAAAAGTGAAGAGAAACGGGCAGAAAAGACAGAAGCAGACAGACAGACTACACACAACCAACAAGACTGACCGAGACCGACAGAAGGACGAACAATCATACCAACAGAAAGGGACTCACACAAAAAGGCAGGTGGGCAGACACACAGACAGACATGCAGAAAGGCACAAAGACAAGCAGACAGGCACCAACTGAGACAAACCAATAGACAAACAGATTAACTGACAAATAGGCAGGCAAGCGGACAAACAGGTGACTTGACACAACAGGCGGGAAAGCAAGTCAGAGGGAAGACTGGAGGACTGGGGTGTAGATAGACGGACAAACAGACTGGCAGACAAACTAGCAGACAAGCAGAGAGGGAGACAGGCAGATACACAAATAGGGAGAGCAGCTAACGGGGTGGTTGGTGGACCAACTACACCCCTGGCCAGAGGGTGGGGTGTTCCAGAGTGGAACTGGGGGGACTTAACAGACTGGAGAAATGGGGAATTAAGGGCATGAGAAACAGAAGAGCTGACAAAAGGAGAAATGGGGGTGCGAGTGACCTGGGAAACAGGAGGTCTGACAGACCAGACAGGGGAGCTATGCTGGGAAACGGAAGGAATAGGCTGGCTAGGTACAGGCCTAGGGACGGGGCTACGAACGTGGCTGGGAACAAGGCTAGAGACAGTAAAGGGACTGTGGACAGGACTAGTACGGGGGCCCGGAACTGCGTTAGGTCTGGGTAATGGAGACAAGGACCCAAGGGGACTGGGACACGAGGAATCTAGGAAACATGGGGGCAAAGGCTGAAGAGCAATCTCGGGGTCCAGCGGCTGACCTGCCAGCCTGGGGGCCAGCTGCTGGAGTGCAGGCCCGAGATCCTGCTGCTGTAGTGCAAGCCCAGGCTCTGACAACTGGAAGTCAGGCCCGGGGTCCGGCAGCAGGAGTGCTTGGGCAGCATCGGCGGTGACGACAGGGCACAGTACACAAAGTTCAACAGGGGTGTCAACAGAGACATTTGGCGAAGGCTCTGGCAGATTGCCAGATGACGAGGGTGTTGGCAAGGCGTCTGCGGGGGCAGCCGACGGGGATTCAGGCAAGACGTCGGCGGGGGCAGCCGACAGGGGTTCAGGCGAGACAACGGCAGGGGCAGCCGACGGGTGTTCAGGTGAGACGCCGGCGGGGGCAGCCGACAGGGGTTCAGGCGAGACAACGGCAGGGGCAGCCGACGGGTATTCAGGTGAGACGCCGGCGGGGGCAGCCGACAGGGGTTCAGGTGAGACGTCGGCGGGGGCAGCCGACAGGGGTTCAGGTGAGACGTCGGCGGGGGCAGCCGACGAGCACTTCGACAGGACGTCGGCGGGGAGAGCCAACGAGGACACAGGCGGGGCGTCGGCCGGGACAGCCGACGAGGACACAGACGGGACACAGGTGTAGACAGCCGATGCGGACACAGACAGGGCATAGGCGGGGACAGGCGATGAGGACACAGGCGGGACACAGGTGTGGACAGCCGATGAGGACACAGGCAGGGCACAGGCGGGGACAGACGACGAGGACACAGGCGGGAGACAGCCGACGACAGCCGACGAGGAACCTGGCGTGACAGACAACAAGGACACGGGCGGGACAGGCAACGAGGACACAGGCAGGACAGACAGCGAGGACACAGGCAGGACAGACAACGAGGACACAGGCGGGACACAGCCGACCACAGCCGGCGAGGAACCTGGCGGGACAGACAACAAGGACACAGGCTGGACAGACAACGAGGACACAGGCAGGACACAGGCGGGGACAGCCGACGAGGAATCTGGCAGGACAGGCAGGGTGTTGGCGGGAACAGCCAACGAGACTTCAGGCAAGACTGGGGGCGGAGTCACTGTAGCGCTGGGCAGCAGTGGAGCCTTGAGAACGCTGGGCAGCGACACACACTGGACACTGGGTAGCGATGACTCCAGGGTGCTGGATAGCGAGGACTCCAGGGCGCTGGGCAGCGGCGAGTGCTGACGGCGTCGGGAGCAACGCCGATCACGCTTCTTCCTGGAGGGGCCACAGTTCCCCATGGAACTGGGCAGGTAAGACCCCTCCCATGGGTCCGAGACTGGGGCCATCTCTGGACAGGCAGGTGCAGAGTCAGGAAAGGCAGGTTGGAGGCCCACAAACCCTAGTCTGATAGACTGGGGCTCAGGCTGGTCACTGGTAGGCTGGAGTGCAGGCTGGGAAGCAGACTGCTGGAAGCTAGCAGACTGTGAGTCAGGAGTATTAAGGAAGTCTTTAGCCCACTGAGGCAACGAACACCTCAGCTCAGGCTTACAGGAAACCTCCTTGCGAGCCAAAAACAGAGCCGCTTGTCTGATTTCTTGGCTCACGGCCCTTCTCCACTCACCCTGACAGCACAATATAGAATAAGTTGCTTCATAAAGTTCATCTTCAAATGAATTAACTGGGTCTATTTCCAGGTTGTCAATATCCTCTGTGGCAGGTGGAATATCTGCCACATTAGAATGCTTCAATGGCTTGCTCCAAACCGGCATGATGAAAAAACTAAAAAATATAAATAAACCTTGTCTGCTGGGTCCAAACTTGGTTAGTTCCTACTGTCAGGGTGTTGAACGAGGACCCAAATGCAGACACTGAAGGCGGCAGGTCAAATCCAGCAATTTATTAATAAACTCAAAAACGAGGCAGGCAAATAACACTGAACACACAAGGTAGACATATGAGGAACTAATAAGGGTCACACTGAAACACAGGGTTTAAATAGACACAGGGATAACAGGACACAGGTGAACTCAACTGACAATCAAGACTGGGATAGGCTCGAGGACTAAGAGGACACAGGTGGAAACACAGACAAATCACAAGACAGGTTAGACAAGGCAGGTACAGAACTACAGGGGCGGACAGGAAACAATTAGAACAATACTACAAAATAAGAACCAGAAACACTTCAAAACAAGACACAGAAATGCATATCCTGACACATGACAGGCTGCCTGGGGGCTCCGTCTAGGGCAGCTGTCTTGCCAATTTTACGATACACAAGTGCAATGCTCGATCCAATCAGCAAAAAACCTGTTATCATAAGGCCGAAAAGATGGACATCTTCACTGTCCTCCACAGACAGAATTGCCAGACATACAACTCTCCACTTATCATAGTAGGAGTCCATCATATCCATCATAATTATATCCAGCTGCAAAAGTTCCGTCTGGGCAGTTGGGCTCCTCCGGTCCTGTTTTTCTTGTCGAGAACATTTTGTCTATGGCGTTGAGAGACCAGCTAACAATTTCCATGTTTGCTCCCGGGATTGTTCGTGGGTACAGTGTAGAGAGGCGAGGAGGCGAGATGGAGAGATAGAGAGATAAGAATAGGGAGAGAAGTTAAATGCGACCGCCTTCGTTGAGAGCAAGCAGATAATCATTAATTTTTTTATATTTTTTTTATCTATTGTTTGAATGTTTTTTTTCACCCTAAACTTTTCAAATCCGTCTCATGGTGGCGCTATAACAGGTTGCAACACAGCCCTGGTTAGGCAACCTGGCCTGGCGGGGATCTGCGCTTCGAGCCGAGGAGCACACTTTTCTAGTTTAGTGCAAAACATTGTTACTGATCACTACTTTATAAAGGTTCAGCTGATCCATCGTGCGACGGACTCACTTCCCAAATAAAACAGACGTACAAGCTGTCAAGGTGTTGCGTATGTGAATTGTTGTAAGCTTGAATATCTGTTATTTTTTACGAGGGACACGGTTGAGCTTATACTACGGAGTTCACACCACGGTGAAGTTGGTTTCAGGTTGGAAGTTCCAGTTGCCTTTTATGGTGTGAAATTGGGCGTGGAACAATGAAAATGAACACAAATTTGATTGTGATGTTAATGATACAAATGTGATCAGCACAAATCAAGGCTCTAACCATCCTTTCATGCATCGCACTGCATCTTTACTCAGTCGCAAACCTACGTTGAAATATAGTAGATTAAAAAAGAAAGAAAGGAAGAAATGAAGACACATTTTGACAAATCTTCTCTTATGAGGGTCCATGGCACAAAATCCTTTCAAATGGGGGTCCACGGCCTAATATGTATGAATTTAACATGAAAGTGTTTGAGAAGCACTGTCCTAACCCATCGCCGAGTATACTTGTCATTTCAACCCAAAGCCCACACCGCCATTGACAAGTCACTCGTCATGTGGTGTTTTCAGTGGTTTTGTGAATCATAATGATGATGGTGATGAAGAGCACAGCCAAAGATCACGTGATCACAAGAAAAATCAAGATGGTTTAGTTGTATAGGATTTATAAAACATCAAATGTTCTTTCTGTTGCTTTTTGGCGAGAACAAGCTACATTCAACTGCCAACTATGGGATGGATTATCACGGCGGCACACATTTGTTTCTCCAATTCTACGAGACCCCCCTACGTCTTTTAAAGCGATCGGCGGATAGATCGCTGTGAAGAAGAATATTGATGATTGAATGATTTTTCAAAGGTTAGTGAAAACGCTCGGAAGGGCCCGTGCCATCATCTATGGCAAGGGCAGCCATAGAGGATGTCTCTGCCAGTCAATGAGAAGAGGCCCATGATGCAACAGACCAGTTCCAGTGGGAACTGGGAAGGAAACCATGGAGGAGTGGAGGATTAGGGTTGTTGTTAGCTAGTTTAAGTGGCTGAGGTGTGAGGGGAAAACAAGAGTGAAGCCTAAGGCATCGTCATCTCCCCAGCTCCGCTCCCACATGACCAAATGACAGTCCCTTGGCTGAGTGTCATAATGTAACAGACAGCTCCACAAACACACAAACTAAATTAATGAACCCATGCAGAAGACATATCAACAGGTCATTTAAGCAGGGTTCGGGCAATTAAAACCTGTCCAGACCTGCCCACACGGTCAAGTACCAATTGAGCAAGTGTTGTTTCCTTTCTTGATCTCTCTCTCTCTCTCTCTCTCTCTCTCTCTCTCTCTCTCTCTCTCTCTCTCTCTCTCTCTCTCTCTCTCTCTCAACATGTGCACAAATCTTAAAACATACTATTTGGGGAACAAGTTGAGGCAGATACGTATTGATGGTTTGATAGGTCTAACTCTAAAGCCTCTAATGTTGACTTGATGACATTTATCCTGCTTTCAGCCAGTGTTTTTGTGTCTCCGCCAGGAGAACGGGGACTATGTTTTCGCCCCTGTATGTCTGTCCGTCAGTCCATTTGTCCGTCCAACCGGGTGTATGTCCTTCCGTCCGTGTGTGTGTGTGCGTGTGTGTGTGTGTGTGTGTGTGTGTGTGTGTGTGTGTGTGTGTGTGTGTCCGACGTCGTTCATGTGTCTGTGAACAGCTAATCTTCTGGTACCGTTGGACTGATTGGCGCATGTTCGCCTATCAAGCGATGACAACAGTCTAACATATTTGCAATGTCATAAGTTAGGTGCTTGTTAATAATTCACCCATTTAAACAAGTGCTTTAACGGTCATTCAGATAAGATTGCATATCTGGCTCAGACCTAGGCTATACGAGCGCTTATAGAGTCGGGACCGGCGTCGCTGCAATCTTTTCATGGACAGTGAGGGTCTCCAAACATGTACAGTAGCGTGTCCTATGGAGTTATGTGCAACCTGGGTTAAGGATAAAAACCTGACGCTCCAAACCTGTGCTCAGCGCAGGTGATCTTCACGCTCTGGATATGGGCGCCGGAGATCTGAGACATAACCATACCAGCACACACCGGCCTTCATCCACTTATGTTTATGCATTCATTCATCAATCACTGCATAAATGTTCAGATTATGACTGCCTTGTCAGGTTATCTGTCATTAGCGTGTTGTCACGGCAGCCCATGACACTCGGGGAATACATGATTGCTTTATTTTAGCGTAATTGAACACGCACTGCTCGGTAATGGGTTAACTTAATATACAAACAAATTCCTTTCATGACGATATGATTGGCGTCATTCATGTACTATTTGACAAAGATTATACCATCACGGAATACATGTTAATCCCACTGGGGGTAATCCCACTACAGGACTGTAGGACTGCAGTTTCCACAGTGTGCAAAAATGCACACACAGTTGGGCTTGTAAGTGTGTGTGTAAGTGTGTGTGTGTGTGTGTGTGTGTGTGTGTGTGTGTGTGTGTGTGTGTGTGTGTGTGTGTGTGTGTGTAAGTGTGTGTGTGTGTGTGTGTGTGTGTGTGTGTGTGTGTGTGTGTGTGTGTGCGTGCGTGCGTGCGTGCGTGCGTGCGTGCGTGTGTGTGTGCTAGGCCTGACCTCGACTAAGTCGACTAGTCGACTGGTTAGTCGCGGGGGGTCCGAGTCGACTAAGTGTCTCTTAGTCGACTCTAGTCGTGTTTTTTTTAAGGGCCAAAAATGTTTTAAATTGTTTTTTGGCCAAGTCTACACCTGCAACCACACGTAACTTCCACTTTATTCTTCTTATTCCTCGTCTTTGTATTGGTATTGTTTGTGTTGGAGCGCCTCAGTGCGGCTGCAGAGTTCATGTGCAACCTCTTCCAGAGAGAGATAGAGACACTAGAAACTCTGCTGGAGACAAAACAAACTGTGTAGACTTGGCCCTTTGAAGAAAAAAAAAATTTTATTAGTCGACTGCCAGTCGACTATTGGCAATTAGTCGCCAATTAGAGTCGACTAAACAAATCCTTAGTCGGGGACAGGCCTAGTGTGTGCATGCATATTTAAGGGCGTGTTATTTAAATGACAATCGGTTGCAGCCGCCAGATTTATCAACACACCGTCCATGCTCACGCTATGATTGGCAGGATACGACCCTTTGACCCTTGAAGTAACAAGTGAGGCCCATCGTAAGATGATTATTTCCTGGGCTCGAATGTTGTCACGATCCGCTCCTCGGACCGTGGACTGACTTTATTATTTAGCTATTGTCTGACCTTTTATGGTATTGGACCCTTTTGGCCACTCTTCCTGTTGTATTGTTCCCTGTTCTCCTTGTACCTTTGTTTTGTAGTGTTGTCGTGGTGTTTCCTGTTCTGCCCTAGTTGTTGCTTCCTGTCTTGTCTCACCAGTATGTCTTTGTAATTGTAGTTCACCTGTGTCTTGTTCTGTTCCAGCCAATCATGTGTTAATTGTCCTTTGTTCTCACCTGTGCCTAGTTAGTCCCTGTCTATTTATATGTCCCTCTGTTTCCAGTCTGTGTCGGTTCATTAATGTTGTCACTGTGTTCTGTCTGTTTCCTGTTGTCCTTTTATTCCCGGTTTAAGTAATAAATCCCCCTGCATCTGATTCGTTCTGTCTCTGTTCACTGTCTGCGCTTGGGTCCTACAACTCCCTGCCTCGCACCGTGACAGAATGAACCGACCAAATGGACCCAGCGGACAGCCCAGCAGATGGCTTTGAAGTACTTCTCTTCATTCCTGCCTAGCCGTTTGCCTGTTCACCTACCTGCTCTCCAGCCTGTCGATGGCCAGCCTACTCATCAGCCTGCACCCCTTGGTTGTAGGCCTCCAGCCTCTCTGCTCCGAGCCTGCCTCTGTTGACCCCGTGGTCCCTGAGCCAGCCTTTGCTGAGACAACTGCTTCCCTATGCTGGGTCTCGCTAGGCTATCGTCAGGGGGAACCGGGCGAGGGGGCGTCATCGTCCTGGCCTTCGGCACCGCCAACGCTCCCAGCTGCCCAGCATCCAGGAGCCTCCACGGTCCAGCTCCTGCTTCGCCCCGGGTCAGCGCCGACGAACGGCGGGCGGCCGCCGAGACGTCCGAACCTGGACGGGCTCCGCCAGTATCCAGGTGCGGCGTCCGGTCCTTCTGTGCCGGTTCGCGGTCTCGGCAGGGCCGTTCGTGACCCGTTTTCCGGTCGCCGCTGTCCGGGGCCTCTTCTCATCTGCCTTGGTTCCCTGCCCCCCCCCGGCTCTTCGCCTGCCGTCCGGGCCTCCCCGGCCGCTTTCCGGCTGGTTCCCGGCGGTCGTCCTGCCTCGAGCTCCTCTTCTCTGCCCCGGTTCCTCGCCTGCCATTCCGGACCTCTCCTGCCGTTGTCCGGCCGGACCCGGGTGGCCATCCCGGCCTCGACCCGCGCCTCTCTTCTGGTCCTGCTTGCGCCCTCTGTGCCGACGTCCTCCGCGTGTGCCGACGTCCTCCGCAGAGCCCTGGCAGCGCCCCCCCCCCCCCCTAGTCCTGTCTCTGCCCTCTCCCCACCGGAGGTTCTGGCCCGCTTCTCTGCCCCCCCCCCCATTCCGGTTCTGGGACGCCTGGAAGTCGTCCCGTGGAGGGGAGGTACTGTCACGATCCGCTCCTCGGACCGTGGACTGACTTTATTATTTAGCTATTGTCTGACCTTTTATGGTATTGGACCCTTTTGGCCACTCTTCCTGTTGTATTGTTCCCTGTTCTCCTTGTACCTTTGTTTTGTAGTGTTGTCGTGGTGTTTCCTGTTCTGCCCTAGTTGTTGCTTCCTGTCTTGTCTCACCAGTATGTCTTTGTAATTGTAGTTCACCTGTGTCTTGTTCTGTTCCAGCCAATCATGTGTTAATTGTCCTTTGTTCTCACCTGTGCCTAGTTAGTCCCTGTCTACTTATATGTCCCTCTGTTTCCAGTCTGTGTCGGTTCATTAATGTTGTCACTGTGTTCTGTCTGTTTCCTGTTGTCCTTTTATTCCCGGTTTAAGTAATAAATCCCCCTGCATCTGATTCGTTCTGTCTCTGTTCACTGTCTGCGCTTGGGTCCTACAACTCCCTGCCTCGCACCGTGACAAATGTAAGGTGATTTCTACATTCCATTGATGAATGAGGGCCAATGGGTCTAATCACAACCTAAAGAACCCTCCTGGACTAAGAGCGCACTGGTAGTAGGCAACTAGGAAGTCATAGCCAGGAAGGCAGTCACATGTTTAGGTTGCATATTAGACAATAAAGTATAGAGAGAACATGGCATTGAAAGTCATATCAAAAGTAAATAAAGGATTGTATCATAGAATCTCGACTCAGGTAGATCAAAGAGCCCTGAAAATACTGGCATCAGCACTTGTCCAAAGTCATTTTCACTTTGCCTGCACTTCCTGGTAAATTACCCAGTACCCCATATATCCTCAAAACAAAGCTACAGAAAATGATTACATTAATCCTCACTTTATTAGCCTAAACATGAAAATGTGTATGGTTCACAGGATTGCCAACAAATAATTTAGTCAACTATTTTGAGAAGGTCAGGGACACCCATAGTTATTTTACCAGAGGGAGCTCTACAGACTTTGTACCATGGCGATTTAACAGCTGTATTCAAGCTACAATCATGCCAATTTTTGACTATATGGAGATATTTTTATGCATGCCGCAGACAGTACTTTAAAGCCCTTGGATGCAATATATCACAGTGTACTCCGCTTGATTACAGGTGCAGGTTTCAGAACTCATCACTGTACATTGTACACCTCAGTAGGATGGTCTTCCCTGGCTCTTAGAAGGAAGCAACATGTCTCCCTGTTTACATACAAGGCACTACATGGCAAACTGCCCTTGTATTTGACAGAACTGTTAGAACCCAATACTTCAAGTCATGGTACCAGATCTCAAGATAATAAGCTTTTGATGAAGGTGCCTACAACCAGTACTAAACTGGGAGATACAGCCTTCATTGTATATGCACCAGCACCATATATACCACAGCCAAACAGTCAAAATGTGTTGGGTTCGGCTCTGTCCAGTGGTCTGTGTGTGTCAAGACTATTCAACCATTGTATGCATGAACAATACATGAATGTAGTAAAGTATATGCTACTTCCAATGCACAACTTCATATTAGCTAAATGTTGTATGTGTAGGAAAACACTGGAATAAACAAAACATTGATTGACAGTTGTAGACCTACAGTGTAATGCAATATATTATATTGTTCTATAAAAGCATAGGTGATATCCATCATGGTATTATTATTTGATAAGCCCAAGTGTACATATTACTGGCTGATAATAATCAATCAATAACAGTCATTATTGTATATATTTGTTTTTTAATAAACTCACAATGAAACATGCATGGTGCCAAGAACACAATGACATGTTAAACATGCTGTTCTTATTCATGAATGATTGAAGCATATGTATGTGTTATTGCAGTATGAATTATGGTAACAGGATGTCTGTGACCGACCGACCTTCTCTAGTCTCAACTAAAAGTGCAGATATAAATAACTCAAAAGTATCAATAGGCTACTGACAGATAAAAGCTGATGGTGCTGTTTGCTGCATTGGAGCAAGTGTTTCCATCTTTTAAAATAACTGTGTTTTTAGAAGGCCAGAAAAAGTAAGTTGCATTTTGATCAGAAACAGGTCAGATACTATAGGACATCTTAAGCAAAGTTACTGTAAAGGCATTTGTCCAATAAGGATCATGTGCAAAGGGACATCATTTGGGGTCCTAGGGGATGGGAACTGTCACATAGTGTTCACATTTGTAGGATTTGTTTTTGTTTAAGTAAGTGTTAAATAGCTCTATATTCTGATAGTGCTCATTGAAATAGAGTGTTTGTTCTCCCTGTCTCTACAGCTCTTTATTAAACAGAAAATGCATTTTCAGGCCAGGATACCAATTTTATCCAATCAGGACTCACACTAAGACACAGATTAAACAAGTGAAAGTGGAAGTGATTACACAATATAGAGCTATTTAACACTGTTACTTAGGGGTGTCACGATACGCCTAATCCACGATTCGATTCGACTTCCGATATTAAGGTCACGATTCGATTCGATTTTCGATACGATATTATACGATATACGATTTTTAAAACGTCATTTTTTTCAGCTTTGAGGGCTATATGATTATAAATTTAGGCTATTGTCTTGATTTGTAAAGAAAAACACATGTTTCTCAATAAGTCCCTTTTATTTGAATATCAAATGAGAACGAGAATAACAAAAAGGGTTTTATGCCCTTACAACAACTGTCATTTTCAGATTCTTCTTTAAGATGAGTTAACAACAAGAAGCTCTATGACAAAATAAAATCTAAATACAAAGATGAACATGTAAGAAAAAAGGATCCAAAGACAACTGTTCTTTGGCTACATGTTCTTAAACATCTTAAAGTATGTTCACATTGTTTGAATAGGTAAGAGCTTTAACAAACAAGAAATGTGAATAATAAGCTAAGCCAGGGGTCTTCAACAGGTTTTTCATCATTACGCGCATCATTACCATCAGGGACGTGCTGGCCACTGGGAAATTCGGGAAAATTCCAGAACGGCCGCGCCATTTACGGGCCGCCAGACGGCCGGTGGGCCACCCAAAAAAAAAAAAAAAAAAAAGCTGAGCTTGGCCCTTCGGCAGTGAGGTCACAGCCGATTAATCCCGCCCACTCTCCTCCTCGCCCCTCCCCTCCCCTATCCCTTCCTTTGGGGGGGGGGGGGGGGGGCTAGGGGTGTCACGATACTCGATACGTATCGAAATCGAACCGAAAATGACGTTCGATACAGTGTATCGAAATCAAAAGCCGTATCGCGATTCAAGGGTTAATTTAAAAAAATACTCCCGCGCATGCGCACATCCGATTGCACCTCCGGGTGAAGCCATGCTGCGAGCAGCTGTTGTGTTTTTCCGTGCGTCGCGCATGCGTGCTTACGACGGGGGAGAAAAAAAAGACGACACGACCAACCCACACACACCACAGAGGAGTTTGGAGTAGACAGAGAGAGACACCGCTGTAGCGTTGCGTCTGTACTAGGCTACTACTTTACATTTCACCATGGCCACTGCTGAGTGCTGAAGCCTAGCCTGGGATCCTGCCTGCTTTGCTACGTTCGGCGGATTTTTTTTCTCTCTTCGCTTCGCAGAGAGAACAATTTTTTTTTTTTTTTTTTTTTTTGGGTTAGTACAGTTGCAATTCAAGTCCGGTTCTCCAAGACTAGAGGTAGTCCAAGACTAAGTGATTAACAACACCCTGTTCCTTGTTAGGTCCAAAGCTGACTTTGCATACTAGGCCCTTACGTTATCAGCTATCCGTCTCATTCCATATGTTAAATGAGCTTAAAACTAAGTCAAAAACACATGCATCAGCCTGAAAAAATAAAATAAAATAGGAAGGATAAGCAGATATCTATTCAATTATTCTGAAACATAATGTGCATTAGGATCTAATGCCATTATGTCACAGGACATTCTTTCATTAAATAACCCCTTTGTATACTGCTCCAATCCAGCTTGATAAGGTAAAAAGAGAACATTAAAAAGGAGAGAATAATGTGACTTTTATCAGGAGTTGTGAACCAGAGGCCATCGCTGGCTTCAGCTAGCCTGGGATCCAGCCTGCTTCGCTACGTTCGGTGGAATTTTTTTCTCTCTGCGAAGCGAAGAGAGAAAAAAAATCCGCCGAACGTAGCGAAGCAGGCAGGATCCCAGGCTAGGCTTCAGCACTCAGCAGTGGCCATGGTGAAATGTAAAGTAGTAGCCTAGTACAGACGCAACGCTACAGCGGTGTCTCTCTCTGTCTACTCCAAACTCCACTGTGGTGTGTGTGTGGGTTGGTCGTGTCGTCTTTTTTTTCTCCCCCGTCGTAAGCACGCATGCACGATGCACGGAAAAACACAAGAGCTGCTCGCAGCATGGCTTCACCCGGAGGTGCAATCGGATGTGCGCATGCGCGGGAGTATTTTTTTATGAATCGCGATACGGCTTTTGATTTCGATACACTGTATCGAACGTCATTTTCGGTTCGATTTCGATACGTATCGAGTATCGTGACACCCCTAGCCCCCCCCCCCCCCCCCCCAAAGGAAGGGATAGGGGAGGGGAGGGGCGAGGAGGAGAGTGGGCGGGATTAATCGGCTGTGACCTCACTGCCGAAGGGCCAAGCTCAGATTACTTTTCAGCCTAATTATTCAGAAAACCCCAGACCACAGAAAATCCACTGAATGTTCAAAGTTCAGATTTTGTGGGTGTAGTTGAGGTCATAAAACCCCCAAAAAAACATAAAAAATAAAAAAAGTGAAAACGAATGTCATAGCACCTGTAACCTTTAAACAAAAAACTGTGAGGGACATTGTCATCACACATTGTTATATTTTCTAGTCATCCTACAACTGATAAAGGACGACATTTGAGTATAAAGAACAAGTAACATAAGTAGTGAAAAATCAACTCAACATTTTCTTTCTTGTTTAAAATGCATCCACTGTAACGTCATGACTAAAGATCATACATTTTCCACGTACATTTTTCAGGTGTCAATGTCAAGATGAGTAGAATAACATGCAACAGTAAATGATGTATATTCATTAAAATGTCCATGTCAACCAATAGAAACCAAGAGAGAACTAGAGACCCTAGAGTTGTATAAGAAACACATAATATAGTTTCTTATACAACTCGATATATTATATCGAATCACATGTGACAGTATATTTTAACCACTTGAAACCTACACTAGAATATAGGTTCTGGTGGGAACTTTCTCCGAAAATAGCCGATCTACAAGCTCACAACCTGTTGACCGCTGTGAGCTTGTAGATCGGCTATTTCCGTCAAAGATATTACAGGATGTGTTAACAAGATAACCCTTTTGAATGACATTTACCAAGTTGTATTTCCCCTTGAGAATACATTGGATTATACTGTTTTCCATGTTCCCATTATTCAAGTGGTTTATTAATATTGATATAACGAATGGCATATCATGATTTCTCTAACTGTAGCAAATGTGTACGAATGAACCTGATGCTTGCTCTTCATCAACATGCCCACTCTATGTATCCGCTGCAATAAGTGACATTAATGTTGTTGTTTATTTTTTACAGTGCCAGTATGAGACACATCACTCCATGTAACCACTGTAATAAATGATATTAATGTTATTTGTTTAGTACAGAAACACAAACATAAATTGATTTTTGTTTGTTTATTTTGGCTGTGATGGTCCTATAGCGCCTCCCTGAGGGCAGCAGTTCAAATAGGTGGTTCATTGGGTGTCATGAGTCTCTGAGGATGATGTGGACTCTGATGAAACAATGTTTCTTATAGATGTCTTTAAGAGATGGAAGAGGGTCATTATGTATGATACCTTGAAGTGCCTTTCTTTCCACTACAGTGCAGCTGGTAAATCACAGTGAAATGCCATGGCTCAATTTGATAACACCCAATGAATGGTCTGATAAATCGCGGGTAGGTTAGTATGTCGCCTACTTCGGCCATTCAATGGTCTAATGAAAGGTGATAATGTCTCATTCAATGCATTGATAGCATCCGAATGGGGTGCTTTGACCTCCTCAAGCCACATGTTTCGTTCCGTTCCCTCAGGTCCAGTGATGCCGGCCTCCAGGAGGTCCCCAATACCAGGCTCAGAAGCTGGGGCAATAGGGCTTTCTCTGGAATGCACTACCCAAACATATCAGAGACCCTCCCTACCTTCAAAACCGCCCTGGAAACCCACCTGTTCAGATTTGGCTTTCCAAGTTGACTATGTTTCAACTCTTGTTTTTAGTGTTTTATTGCTTTTAATTATTCTTATTTGCTTATTTGAGTTTTGTTCTTCCCCTAATAAAGTTGTTCTCTTTTCCTCTCCCCTAGCCCCCCCACACACACACACACACACACACACACACACACACACACACACACACACACACACACACACACACACACACACACACGTGACGGTGGCCAGGTTGTCACATTTGACTTGCCAGTTCTTTATTAGAATAATGGCACCTTTTACTCTCTCTTAAATACATAGTTTGCATTAAACTCACAACAATAAAAATATCAATTGCACAATAAAGTGCGGGGTGCGTAATTATTGTGAGAATAATTAGAATCAATACTGCAACGACTACGCCACCTTTTTGTATGCGAGGTAAGGTCCTTTATTTTATTTTCAGGCTATTCACAGGTTTGAGTTTACCCAGGTAAGTGTAAAACACTTTTGAATGAGAACGACACTTGAAAAATATCCCTTGGAGAAGACTGGACAGAAACAGGTTTGTATAAAAAGGTAAGTTAACTTTATTGGTCCTAATACAGCGGCATCTGTGCCATAAAACAATTGAAAACATAAACACAAAATAACACTATACTAATAAAACCCTCAACCTCCTATGGCGCCCACTAACTAACTAAAATCCACAAACACAGGTCACTTCCAACAATAAAGGCAATAAATCACAGGGCTTGTGCAAAATATAGCAAATAAACATAGCGATAAGAGTGTCTACTACTACTGAACCAGTAAAGTGACTAATTTAAAGTGCGAATACTCATCACGGTTCACATGCAAGAGGTGGGAATGTCCATATATGGGTGTAAGGAAAGGGGTTAGGCCAGGAATCTCTGTCTCTTCTTTTCTTCGTATGCGCCGTCTGCAATCATAGAAACTAGACCAGTTCATCTGTTCAATGTAGCTTGCATAGGTTTAGGACCGTGGTTTTATAGAGATAACGTTGCATAGAAAGTTTACTTACTCACAGCCAGACAAATGTCTGGCTGTGAGTGTATTGAGCGCGCAAGGCTTATCGCCACTGGCCGTCTCCTCTGCTCCTCGGTTCCGTTCGTCTCACTGTTCCTCCCCGTCACCTCGCTGCGGCTTCTTGTCACTGGGAAGCGGGCACGTCTCAGGCAGCTCACCGTCCGCTGCTTGTGGCTGGCGTGTCTCGCTATATCACTTATTCTCCACCTCTGCTCCGTGGCTTCTCCTGCGCTGTGCACAACCTGTTCCCTCGGCTGTCACACTCACACTGCCCCTGAGTGCCTGTCTTTTCCTGTTCTCCTGTCTGTCATTCAAGTGTCCCGCGCTCACTTTTGGACTGGGTAGACCACACCCTACTACGTTCTCATTCGCTTCTCAGACAGCGTGATCTGCATGACATTGACCGTGGCACTCCAGCCAGCCAATCATAGAGTTCAATGTCAAGTGGCTCAGGGACCGTGGGACAATACATGGCCATGTTAAAACATGCAGTGGGAAATTACAAGGAATACATTTAAGATGATGGTTGGTTAAGTGCATTATACAGGTTTTACGCATCAATAAAATAATTCAGAAAAATATTGCACCACTCATTTTTTACCCTGTCACACACACACACACACACACACACACACACACACACACACACACACACACACACACACACACACACACACACACACACACACACACACACACACACACACACACACACACACACACACACACAAAATGTAAAGCGTCTTTGAGTACTAAGCGCTATATAAATATTAAGGTATTAATATTATAATTAAATGTACTTAGTTATTGTTCACCACAGTAGTCAACTCTAGCGTACAAGTTAAGATGGATGAGTGCTTATTATGAGTTATATGGTTATTATACAGATTGATAGCTTTGCAGAGGACAGGAGAGACTAAACTTATCTAAAGCAGTTTTCTGTTTGGCAGCTAGTTACAATAGTTGTGTTCATCATGGAGGTGAACAGGTATTCTTTATGGATCTTTATATATAATATAATATAATAGTTGTGTTTATCATGGAGGTGAACAGGTATTCTTTATGGATCTTTATATATAATATAATATAATAGTTGTGTTTATCATGGAGGTGAACAGGTATTCTATATGGATCTTTATATATAATATAATATAATAGTTGTGTTTATCATGGAGGTGAACAGGTATTCTATATGGATCTTTATATATAATATAATATAATAGTTGTGTTTATCATGGAGGTGAACAGGTATTCTTTATGGATCTTTATATATAATATAATATAATAGTTGTGTTTATCATGGAGGTGAACAGGTATTCTTTATGGATCTTTATATATAATATAATATAATAGTTGTGTTTATCATGGAGGTGAACAGGTATTCTTTATGGATCTTTATATATAATATAATATAATAGTTGTGTTTATCATGGAGGTGAACAGGTATTCTTTATGGATCTTTATATATAATATAATATAATAGTTGTGTTTATCATGGAGGTGAACAGGTATTCTTTATGGATCTTTATATATAATATAATATAATAGTTGTGTTTATCATGGAGGTGAACAGGTATTCTTTATGGATCTTTATATATAATATAATATAATAGTTGTGTTTATCATGGAGGTGAACAGGTATTCTTTATGGATCTTTATATATAATATAATATAATAGTTGTGTTTATCATGGAGGTGAACAGGTATTCTTTATGGATCTTTATATATAATATAATATAATAGTTGTGTTTATCATGGAGGTGAACAGGTATTCTTTATGGATCTTTATATATAATATAATATAATAGTTGTGTTTATCATGGAGGTGAACAGGTATTCTTTATGGATCTTTATATATAATATAATATAATAGTTGTGTTTATCATGGAGGTGAACAGGTATTCTATATGGATCTTTATATATAATATAATATAATAGTTGTGTTTATCATGGAGGTGAACAGGTATTCTATATGGATCTTTATATATAATATAATATAATAGTTGTGTTTATCATGGAGGTGAACAGGTATTCTATATGGATCTTTATATATAATATAGTATAATAGTTGTGTTTATCATGGAGGTGAACAGGTATTCTATATGGATCTTTATATATAATATAGTATAATAGTTGTGTTTATCATGGAGGTGAACAGGTATTCTATATGGATCTTTATATATAATATAGTATAATAGTTGTGTTTATCATGGAGGTGAACAGGTATTCTATATGGATCTTGGAACATTGCTGGCATTCCATGCATGCAATGATTTCTGATTGGTTGGGTGAGCATGTTTACATGAACTGAACATAATAAACATCTATGCAACCACACAACAACTATTATTATTTTAATTGTGGAGGAAACCCGGGACAATTTTGGTCGTGAATGTTGAAAACCGGGACATATTAGTGTTTTAGAGATATTTGTCACACAGATTGAAATTGGGACACTCCCAGCCAAACCAGAATGTCTGGCCACCCTGATTATCTCTCTCTCTCTCTCTCTCTCTCTCTCTCTCTCTCTCTCTCTCTCTCTCTCACACACAGTGTATGTGTCATAGCCGAAATGTTTGTTTATTGGTGTGTGCCAATAAAAAGAAAGTGGAAATGTGAGTACTTTGTCCTCCATTGATTTGACATTTTGGATGTGCTACCTTTTTGGATTTTTTTTTCAATTCCTACTGTATGTTTACTGACTTTTGTGTCTAGCACTCCACTGAGAAAATCCATTGCTGATGCTCACCCTTCTGGTTGTGCTAGTGGTCCATTACTTACCGGTCCAACCTGTCAAACAGGCTGATGCTCTGCCCACTGTTGGCTACCTGTACTCCCTGGTCTGCTACTGGAACACTTCCTTTACACATGGATGCTAGATCACCTTAGAAGGGCAGCCTTAAACTAAAACACTGCCTACTAGACGTTTTATACATTTCTTCATAGATAGAAAGCACAGTCTGTTTGATGTTGTACTTATTCACTGCTTGACACGTCTGCCATGTTTAAGCACAGTTAATTTTCTCAGAAGTTGTCAAGGAGTCTACATTTGGACATGGCTGCTAAAACAGCTAAAGAGGCAATCTTAGACGCACTTGAGGATCTGAAGGAGGCTGATCTGGAGAAATTCCGCAATGCTCTACGTGATCGTAGAGAAGAACCACGCATTCGAAGAAGTGCAATTGAGAATAAGAGTAGAACAGAGATTGCAGACAAATTAGTTACAACTTTCACTGAGGACAAAGCTGTGGAAGTAACACTGGATATTTTGAAAAAGATCGACTGCAATGATGTTGCACAGGAACTACAGAATTGGATGGGTAAGTTTTTATCCTAATTGATTACAAATAAAGAATGCAGGGCCCAGGATTTAGGCAATAGGCTTTATTATAGTGTAATATATTTGTTTACAAATTGTTGTAATAATAGTAAATTATCCTTCCTTTCATTATTTAACACTGCAGTCAAGTGAGGCGCATTTTGTGAATGGTGTTTAGTTGTGTGTCTATTGGGGTAATTATGGTAGGTAGCGAACGAGCAGTAAATCCTCCATGTTGAATGGAGTTGTAGACCTAAACAGACCTACAGTACAAGCCAATATAACATGATGTTGCATGGTTGTAGATGTGTTCTTTTTGGCAGGGACTCTGGACCAGAGTGAGTGTTGTGGTATGATTCGTCGTGTGGTTTACTACTAGTTGCATTGAACGGTTGCAAAATAACATTAATCACGCAGCCAAAGTAATAAAGAAAATACTTCCCTCAGTGCACCTAGCATCCAATGTGTTGCTGTGACAACTGAGCGATGTACAATAAAAAAGGATGGCCAGAAGTGTGTGTGTGTGTGTGTGTGTGTGTGTGTGTCTGTCTGTCTGTCTGTCTGTCTGTCTGTCTGTCTGTCTGTCTGTCTGTCTGTCTGTCTGTCTGTCTGCCTGCCTGCCTGCCTGCCTGCCTGCGAGAGAGAGAGTAGGAATCGATTGTGGCTGGCTACTGGCTAGACACAGATTCATAACCTACAGATTATGTCCATAATAATGCTTTTCTGCAGTTTAGGGTGTAACCATACTTATTTGGTACCTGCACAAAATGATTGACTTTTGATCGCTTAATGAATTACTTTGAAGTTCTGCTGAGGATGTCGTTTAACAGTGAATAATAATAATAATAATAATAATGATAAGGGTAATGATAATAATAATTGCAATTCTACTGCGCAGTGAGAAGTATGCCAATATTGCCTTTTTTATGTTAGCCTACTTTTGGTTATACATTTGAATATATTTAGAAAGTTTTGGCGCCTAATATTTAATATCCCTCCTCCTTCATTATGCTTTTATTACATTGGTGACGTCCCTATTGTCTGATGTGATACTATTATTAGCACTTGCCTTATTAGCACTTGCCTTCAATCACTTCAAGTGTTAGCTATTCTCTCATTGTGGACACTGCCCATCTCCTGAGCTATTATAGCCTTTGTCACTTGTTCTCATCCATGTACCTGATTGAGACAGCAGAGGTTGAATAATTTAAATAATACACAGTGGGAGCATCTATAATGATGTGCAGATAATATTTTGTATTCTTGGACTTTATTATTTTATCCAGCATCCATGGCATTTGTCTTTGTATGTGTGTGCATTATCCTGGACTGCTCTGAAGTAGACCAATAATCACATGATTCCAACAGTCCTGTTTAATCTGTTATTCAATTAGATGTTTTCTAAATGATAAAAGCACTATAATAAAAATAATACAAAAATAAAATAAAGGTTGAGAACCATTGATTTGTACAATGGTTCTCACATAAAGAGACACTTCTAGTTTAAGTGTCACTTTGGGTGGAAAAAGTCAACTTAACAGCTTGTTTCTTAACGTGTTTCTGTTTTAATTTAAATGATTTATTATTTGAATTTTGTTTGAGAACAATCAGATGTGCATATCAATACTTGTATCGATATATCAATCGATTGTCTGAATATCGCTTGGTATCGATACTTTAAAAAAAATATCGATATTTAGATTTTATTTTTTATTTTTATATATATATACATATATATTTATATATATATATATATATATATATATATATATATATATATATATATATATATATATATATAGCTGCATTATATATGAAATATATAATCTATATATTTTATACATTATTTTATTTTGTAAATGATTTATGTATATATATTACTATATATAGCTATACTATAATAGCTGCATTATATATAATATATCTATTATATTTTTTATATATACATGATTTTAGTGTATATATATGTGACCCCACACGATAAACGATAAGTCTTCAAGGCATTTTTCATTTTCGTTTTTTCATGTCATATGAAAGCAGGGAATCATAGCTACAAATATTGCTTGTGCAGTTTGACCCACCAGTTTTCGAGATATGGCTTATAGAATGATGCCTTGTAGAGATTCAGTGAACTGCAAAAACTGCATTCAAAGATTCACTTCTGTGATCTGTAAGATTTTAACACCTATCCCATCATGCATTGCTGAAAGGTGGGGGTTTGAGGGGGGCCAGGTAAACAAATGGGGGGTGGGGGGCTTTGATAGCTTGGAGCTCAGCTCACAGGGTCTTTTAGTCAACACTTCACAGTTTTAAAAGAAATGGCAAAACTTAGCAAATCTACAAGCTATAGGCTAGTACCTAAATATTTTACCACTACTGGCTTACTGTACCTATTAAACATGAAAACAATACCCAAATGGGTCCATTTGGTTTCATTAATGTTGCTACAGTAACCTTGTTTATTCATTCATTTTTAAACAGGACAGTAATGTTACACTGTGCAGAAATCCAAAATAGCCGATCTACAAGCTCACAAGGCGTTGGAGAGCGTGTTGTGAGCTGCTATTTTCATGTCTTGTGTTTGTGTATGTCGGACTTTGGCGTTGATTGTAGCGTCAGTTTTGATGCGATCTTGGAAGAGTTTGCATCATTTTAATCACAAGGCCCGTACCTTTAAATGGTATATAGCTTGACTAGGTAGGTGAAACACACAATAGTGTACACGTGTTTGTTTGTGTGAAAAAATGAATAAACAAAAAACGCTTGGTGTTGGTGGTGATCTGGTTGCTTGTTTTTATCTGGCAACACACTATCTGGCAACATCAGTACGGCAAGCGTTCGCCACTGACCCCTGCTGGAACTAGTGCACCAGGATGACTAACATAAACACATTTAGACGACAGTTTTAACAAAATATGATTGTTAATACATAATTATTTGAGGTTTGCATTAGACACAAGCCAACAGACTAGTGATACCATTCAAAACGATCGGGTAGAAATAGAGGATTTTCCGCGATTTCGCGATGTTTGGATGGAAAAAGAGGATTTGGTTAGCAATGCTAACAAATGCTAGGTCCAACCTCATACTTTACTACATGTTTATGCATTTATTTCATATTTACATGTCGTTTTAAGCTCTGAAATTTCTGTCAGACATACTCTAGTATGTGAAGAGTCTATAGTTATTAACTCATTTTGGATAAAACAAATATTTTCGCGACTTTTTCAGCTTTTCTGGCAATGGCTTTTGGCGAGAAGACTGCCCGTCCTTCATGGCCGGACACACACACACATATATATATATATATATATATATATATATATATAATTAACTTTCTTTATTATTAATATATATATTTGAATTAAACACCAAAAATGCATACTTCCGGTTCCGGTTTACTTCCGGTTCCGTTTCCGGTTAATATATATATATATATATATATATATATATATATATATATATATATATATATATATATATACATATACATATACACACACACGTCCGGTTCCGGTTTACTTCCGGTTCCGGTTTGGTTCTGTTTCCGGTTCCGGTTTACTTCCGGTTCCGGTTTGGTTCTGTTTCCGGTTCCGGTATCGTATCGGTATCAGAAAATCGGCCCCAAAAATATCGGTATTGTATCGAATTGAAGAAATGTGGTATCGGCACATCACTATGAATCCAATCCAGCGGTTTCTGTCTTTGGTGAGTGCTGTTCAAATTTACTTGACTCAAATGGATTTGTTTGCCTGGGGCCCAAGGATGTTCCCAGCGATTAATTTCACTGACGTGTACATTTCTGAAAACATTCTTTGATTATTCGAAAATTATCGTATATATTTATTTATTGAAATTGACAACCAGAAAATAGCCAAAACTGAGCACATTTTGATCTATATAGCCAAATCTGGCGTCCTCCCTCAGCCTCCCCCACAGACGGGTCATCTCATGGGCGGACAGGGCACACCCCGCCTGGTGCCAAGCGACCATTTTCCCCGGCTTACTAGTACTATTTTAACACATTGTGTGCCAGAGGTTTATTAAAATAGGGTACATCTAGTGCCATGCAGCATATTATCTTCCATCCACTTACGCTGATATGTTTCGTGGCTGTAGAAGCGGAGGGTCCCGACTAACGCCTGGAACAATAATATCTCTAACGCGATCCTCCATTGCAGAGTGATCGCCGATCGAAAACGGCTCATTTCCACCACGTTAAAAAGAAATAGGAGATATTAAGCTTTTAGTCAAGGAGTTAACATTGGAGCCGACGACCGGAAGCATTTTTGACATGCACATCCGGCCTCTCCTTCTACAGACTCTTTGGATGATCCCAAAGATTCGTTAGAGCGCCCCACGTGGGAAATATATATATTTTTTCAAATGGGCCAAAAACGGTCCGGACCGTTTATAGCACATAACGCATAGCTTCTCAAAAAACGGTCCGGACCGTTTTTGGCACTCAATGTGTTAACAGGTACTGTGCTGGGTACTCTAACAAGAGGTACAGCGAGTACTCACATACACATTACGATTTTAACATTTGTGTTCAAATGAGCTAGAACATTTTTAAATGTGTTTCCAAAGAATTTCACCATTTTGAATCAAGAATCAAAGATTGTCTGATACTCTGACTCTTTCTCCTTCCAGATGTTATTTATATTCATTATGTTCTTTATGATTTGATCTTTCTTTCTATAGAACTACGGAGGATCCCCATGCCCCCAGGTATGTAACAACCTTCTTTCAGTAAGAAATTGACCTTTTTGAAAATAAAAAAAGGAACAAAAATTGTAATATTCATGTTCTGTGTGGATGTTCTCATGACACAAACAGTTCCAAAGGATAAACAGGCAGAGAGAGAATTACATTACTTAAGGATTATAAGGAACCCTGGTTAATAAGCCTTTTATTCATGCACTTGTGTGTGCGTGTGTGTGCGTGTGTGTGTGTGTGTGTGTGTGTGTGTGTGTGTGTGTGTGTGTGTTTGTGTGTGTGTGTGTTCCCAGAAAGATGTGGTGAGCATTGTTTTTACATCATGTGGATTGTTTTTGGAGCCTCGCCACATCTTTTTGGGAAGCTCAGACACACACACACACACACACACACACACACACACACACACACACACACACACACACACACACACACACACACACACACACACACACACACACACACACACACACACACCCATTCTACTGCCCAACTCCGTCGAGGCACATACAAACGCACATGCCCTTAATACCACCACTTTTACTGAAAAGCATCCTTCCATGTTCTGGAGCCTTGAGTAAAATAAATGATAACTACATGACCCATACACAACTACAACCCATGAATATGATAGTTTAGCCTACAGTACTCACAAACAATGAGAGTGTGTTGGTTGCTCTTATAAGGAGGATGCAGGCTAAAGCACATCATGGCACTGGCAGCAAGCTACCCTACTCTGGGGAGATCATCTCCACTGGAGATTATGTACTTGACCTATTATAAACCTGGACATGAGCAGTAGAGGACTATTATGAATGTACATGATTACATGCAAAAATTAGTCATTCATAACTCATAACAAGATCTACCAGTCCAAAGAGGAGGCCAAGTCTGGAGCCTTGAAAGGTGACTATGAGGGATGGGGAAGAGATGTAAGATTAACCCATTCATTTGGCTATAAAAAAGGGCAGATATACAAGCTCATGAGCTTGTAGATTTTTTTTTTTATCGTGAACATTTGTGCAAATCTTTGAATATATTTAAAAATAAAATTGTAACTCAAATCTTTGCTTCTGGGGGGGTCCCTGAAACAAAATATTTTGAGATGGGGGTTCGTAGCCAAATACATATCTTTTTGGGGTTCCTTGACATGAAAAAGTTTGAGCACCACTGATACAGCAACATAAGTTTTTCAGAAACCAGTTTTTTAGAAGACATTTGTAGATGCGTTTCCGGATTGAATGGGTTCAAATGAACAGCACTGGCCAGTGCAATTCTTAAAGAGCATTTGACACACAGTAAAGTCTACCGTGACAAGTGTACTGTCGCAGTACGCTTTACACTGATGTTAAAACCTTTTCCACTGCAAAACTGTACTGTACCGCAACAGAGCATGGGAAAGTACACAGATGGATTCAAGTTCTCTGTTTTGGCGACTGTTTTCTGTCATTTACATCGACATTTACATTCTAGATGATCAAAATTCCATTGTTATTATTGTTGTTATTACTGTTGTGTAGCTGTTGGCACAGTCTTGCGGACCTCACCACCTCTCAGTAGTGACAAATAACCTTCTTGAATCTTGATTCTTCTAGACTAGTGTCAATTCAGAATCTGTATTGGGCACTCAAAAACATAGATACACAATGAGGCAAGACAAGAATTCAGATTTCAAAGTATAAGAGATTGTACTCGAGTAAGGAGCCAAACTTGTCTGACTCAACTAATTTCAGCACTGCTGCCTTCTTAAATACTCTACAGACAGAACGTATTTGAACACGAACAGACAAGAATTAACAATGAGTGTTACCAGCCCACCCCTATACCCCTAAGGGTCATCTGATGATAACGGGTGGGTTAGGTCAGCTCTCAACTCTACGACTGTGACACAGCTACCCTGGTCAGTACATCCCCTCAAGCCGAGATCCAGATCTCACAAAACATTACAGCTGTTGGTGTGAGACGACCACATAGTAGATTATATAGTTGTATCATATTTGAGTTAATATTAAATGTCGCCTAATCTTTCTGTTTCTTTGTTCTGTGTGTGTTCCAGAGGTGGAGCGCAGCCTTCAGGAGGAGCGTAACTCCAAGCTGCAGGTGGAGAGCGAGCTGCTGCAGCTGCAGAAAGACCACTCCATGCTGGACTGTGACTACAAGCAGTCCCAGCAAAAGCTGGATAAGCTGAAGGCAGACAAGGACATGCTCTCTGAGGAGGTGTGTGTGTGTGTGTGTGTGTCTGTGTGTGTGTGCTGCTCAGTGGCAGACATTCTCCATTGAGCTTTCACCCACGGTGTGGTGTGGTGTGGTGTGGTGTGGTGTGGTGTGGTGTGGTGTGGTGTGGTGTGGTGTGACCAGCCCTCTCGGTTAAGGGACTTTCTTGCCCTGAATTTATATCTCTCAGGCAACATTTACTCCCAGGCTGTGTACTGTTTCTTAGGCTTGTTTTTCTTGTCCACAAAAATGAAGAATGTAATTTAGATTACATGTTATTTAGACAGATGCTAGGTTCATGGTTTACCTGGAGTCCTAGTTTCTTGACGTACTACTACTGTTCTCTCTGCATTCTGTGTATGTGATTATGTACCTTGCTTATTGTAAGTCACTGAGTGTCTGCTAAATACCTAAATTGTAATTGTAAATCCTACTTCCCTCAACGAGCTCCACCAATGAAATGGTTACGTTTAGGTTAGAGATGGTTATAGTCGGGGTTTGAGCCTTGGTTAGGACAGCCTATGTTATACTGGTACTGTACACCTCTGGCTAAGACTATTAGGAGAGATTTGTTGAGATATTGTAATATACTACAGATGCAGGTGTTCTTCCTTTAAGAACCCATGGTAGCCTTCAAACGCGACAATAGTTTATAGAAACAGACCGGCTAATGCTTGATTTATACTCCATTAACATGTTACAGTTTATTCTTTCTGTAGCTTGAATTGAATGCATAAAGTACATAACACACTCACTCACACAACTAAAAGTATATGAAGTTTTTCTGGGTTTGTGTGCATCCGTCCCAGGTGACAAACCTGAGCCTGCGTCTGGAGCAAGAGATTCAGAAGCGAAGTCTGAGTCAGAACGACCTGAAGATGCAGAGTCAGCAGGTTTCAGTGCTGCGTTCCTCTGAGAAACACCTGAAACAGGAACTCAGGAGCCTGGAGGAGGCCAAGTCTGGAGCCTTGAAAGGTGACTATGAGGGATGGGGAAGAGATGTAAGATTAACCCATTCATTTGGCTATAAAAAAGGGCAGATATACAAGCTCATGAGCTTGTAGATTTTTTTTTTTATCGTGAACATTTGTGCAAATCTTTGAATATATTTAAAAATAAAATTGTAACTCAAATCTTTGCTTCTGGGGGGGTCCCTGAAACAAAATATTTTGAGATGGGGGTTCGTAGCCAAATACATATCTTTTTGGGGTTCCTTGACATGAAAAAGTTTGAGCACCACTGATACAGCAACATAAGTTTTTCAGAAACCAGTTTTTTAGAAGACATTTGTAGATGCGTTTCCGGATTGAATGGGTTCAAATGAACAGCACTGGCCAGTGCAATTCTTAAAGAGCATTTGACACACAGTAAAGTCTACCGTGACAAGTGTACTGTCGCAGTACGCTTTACACTGATGTTAAAACCTTTTCCACTGCAAAACTGTACTGTACCGCAACAGAGCATGGGAAAGTACACAGATGGATTCAAGTTCTCTGTTTTGGCGACTGTTTTCTGTCATTTACATCGACATTTACATTCTAGATGATCAAAATTCCATTGTTATTATTGTTGTTATTACTGTTGTGTAGCTGTTGGCACAGTCTTGCAGACCTCACCACCTCTCAGTAGTGACAAATAACCTTCTTGAATCTTGATTCTTCTAGACTAGTGTCAATTCAGAATCTGTATCGGGCACTCAAAAACATAGATACACAATGAGGCAAGACAATAATTCAGATTTCAAAGTATAAGAGATTGTACTCGAGTAAGGAGCCAAACTTGTCTGACTCAACTAATTTCAGCACTGCTGCCTTCTTAAATACTCTACAGACAGAACGTATTTGAACACGAACAGACAAGAATTAACAATGAGTGTTACCAGCCCACCCCTATACCCCTAAGGGTCATCTGATGATAACGGGTGGGTTAGGTCAGCTCTCAACTCTACGACTGTGACACAGCTACCCTGGTCAGTACATCCCCTCAAGCCGAGATGCAGATCTCACAAAACATTACAGCTGTTGGTGTGAGACGACCACATAGTAGATTATATAGATGTATCATATTTGAGTTAATATTAAATGTCGCCTAATCTTTCTGTTTCTTTGTTCTGTGTGTGTTCCAGAGGTGGAGCGCAGCCTTCAGGAGGAGCGTAACTCCAAGCTGCAGGTGGAGAGCGAGCTGCTGCAGCTGCAGAAAGACCACTCCATGCTGGACTGTGACTACAAGCAGTCCCAGCAAAAGCTGGATAAGCTGAAGGCAGACAAGGACATGCTCTCTGAGGAGGTGTGTGTGTGTGTGTGTGTCTGTGTGTGTGTGCTGCTCAGTGGCAGACATTCTCCATTGAGCTTTCACCCACGGTGTGGTGTGGTGTGGTGTGGTGTGGTGTGGTGTGGTGTGGTGTGGTGTGGTGTGGTGTGGTGTGGTGTGGTGTGGTGTGACCAGCCCTCTCGGTTAAGGGACTTTCTTGCCCTGAATTTATATCTCTCAGGCAACATTTACTCCCAGGCTGTGTACTGTTTCTTAGGCTTGTTTTTCTTGTCCACAAAAATGAAGAATGTAATTTAGATTACATGTTATTTAGACAGATGCTAGGTTCATGGTTTACCTGGAGTCCTAGTTTCTTGACGTACTACTACTGTTCTCTCTGCATTCTGTGTATGTGATTATGTACCTTGCTTATTGTAAGTCACTGAGTGTCTGCTAAATACCTAAATTGTAATTGTAAATCCTACTTCCCTCAACGAGCTCCACCAATGAAATGGTTACGTTTAGGTTAGAGATGGTTATAGTCGGGGTTTGAGCCTTGGTTAGGACAGCCTATGTTATACTGGTACTGTACACCTCTGGCTAAGACTATTAGGAGAGATTTGTTGAGATATTGTAATATACTACAGATGCAGGTGTTCTTCCTTTAAGAACCCATGGTAGCCTTCAAACGCGACAATAGTTTATAGAAACAGACAGACCGGCTAATGCTTGATTTATACTCCATTAACATGTTACAGTTTATTCTTTCTGTAGCTTGAATTGAATGCATAAAGTACATAACACACTCACTCACACAACTAAAAGTATATGAAGTTTTTCTGGGTTTGTGTGCATCCGTCCCAGGTGACAAACCTGAGCCTGCGTCTGGAGCAAGAGATTCAGAAGCGAAGTCTGAGTCAGAACGACCTGAAGATGCAGAGTCAGCAGGTTTCAGTGCTGCGTTCCTCTGAGAAACAACTGAAACAGGAACTCAAATTCCTGCTGGACATGAAGAAGAGCCTGGAGAAACAGAACCAGGACCTACGCAGGTCTCTCACATACACACACACACACACACACACACACACACACACACACACAATGAATGGCTCTCGCACGCACAGACATGTACACAGGACCTGTGTCACAGTATTTCATTTTAGTTTTAACCAAATGAAATGCCTGTGCGCGCGCTTCGCGCACAACATTTTGCGGATATTGCGGTTATATTGGGCGTTTTGGGGCGTTTTTTTGTTACTTTATTTCGGTTTTAGGGTTAGGGTTAGGGTTGGGTTATGGTTATGTTATTTAATTCTTATTTTTGCCTGATTTTAAAGATTTTTTTTATCCAAAAAATAATAATAAGAAAATAAAAAATATAACAAATATATACCGGTATATTATATATATTTTTTTAAAAGCCTATTAAATCCAAGGGCCCCCATTGGCTCAGGGCCCTGTGCACGTGCACACTGTGCACAAGCTATAATCCGTCCCTGGTTTTAACCTGCTTGAAATACTAGTCCAGGTACGAGCAAGTGGGATTGTTCTGCATTATTTCCTTCATGTAGGCTACTTTTATTAAAGGGAGCTGAATCCCTAGGCTGTTTTGTAGTTTGTTATCCAGTTCAGGTTAAAAAACTACAGCATGGTAAAGTCATGGTAGGCTGCATAAGACTGACCTTATTATAGTACACTGTGATGTAAGCAACACAGCCTGCAAATGTATATCTGTGTGTTATTTAGTGTGTCCAAACTGAGCCATGGTTGTGCCACTGTCTGTGCAAGCATAGAGAGTAGTCAACAGTATTGTCAATGTAAACTGACACACCTAAATCTATAATCACATCCATTATAAATATGATTAGTTTTTAACCTAAACTGGAAAACAAACTACAAAATCAGTCAAGGGTTTCATGTCCCTCTAAATTGGAGGACATTTTTGTGTGAGTGCTGTTGACTGTAAAATTTTCTTGACCGTGCACCTGGCAAGAAATGACTAGAGGAAGTAGTGCTTGCATCCTCTTAAGTTATTGTTCTGCATTATGGCAATTCAGAAAAGCATATTAAATTGGCCATCAAATACTTCTGTTCCCAAACCTTCTACACACTAAAATGCATTAATTTGTTATGTTAATTTATTCATTTGTAACTTGGAGAGGGTAAACAACATGCAACACATAATGGACACTTAAGTGTCCATTTTGTTTACATTTACACCTTCTCAGAGCCAAATTAACACTCAGTATTTGCAGTGTAGTGCTCAATGCCTTGCCAGTCGCAAGAGTTATACATTATTTGCTATGCTTTGACTCTTGTTTATATGGCTCCTCTAAATGACAGTTGTTTTGTCCTATCACAGGGACAGACTGGAGGCTGACGGCCAATTGAAGGAACTAAAGGACCAATTGGAGGCAGAGCAATATTTCTCGGTAACTGTAAAGATGGACGGAGTCCTCTTTAAATCCAATGAACGTGTTTATTCACATAAAGGTTTGGTGATACAAATAGTACGTCTCTGTCTCTGCGTCTGTTTACATGTAATAGCCAAGGCTGACTTCCTGTCGGCTTGGCGCCTTGCATTTACCGTAATGCCTGCTCTGGGCCGCAGGCGCATTTACTACCGTATATGACAGTAACTTGTGCTTATTTTCAGCTCTCTGCTGACCCCTTATCTGTATCTTATAGGCCGTCCATGTACTTACTGTACAAAGAAACATGCTACAGTAGTGCTGCTACACAGTAAAAGTGTAAAGTTCCGTATCCACCGGGCGTATTTATTTTGGGCGATTAATTTGCATTAACTAATTAAACTGCTGTTGTGTCATAAGTAGATATAACGAGGCAATAAAGCGGTGATTTATTTTTTACTGCGTTTTTTAAAGCATCATCCTGTGTGAACGAGGTATCTTCAAATGAATAGTTTGATGTGAAATAATCGCAAAGCATTTTCGGATCGTTTACTCGTCACTCTGAGGGTGTTCAAATAAATCATTGCACAGAGCACACACTCTGAGTTACAAATGGATAAATTGACACTAAGGACTTGCACCTCACTGGCATAATAAAAGTAAGCACAGGCACCGTAACAAGAAAGAAAACATGGAAACAAATAAAACGGTAAAATCATGTAAATGCAATTATGAAAAAAATGCAATATTCAAGTTTTTTTTTTTTTGTGATTTAAAATATAATACTGATTTAGCTAGTTTGAGCTACCTGCGCAGGACATTCGAAAGCCCAGGGTCCTGTCAAACACAAATCACCTTGCCTTTAGTTTTAACTATGAAACAAACCAAATGCTCTGCAAATGCCTGATTTATACTTGGTTGCACACTTTATCACAAACCGAAAATAACTGTTTGTTATTCTATAAGCTCACAGTATAAATCAGGCTTAACGAGCAGAAGCTGTGCACTGCCACCTACAGTAGGTAATTAAAAGGTCTGAAATATAGCTAGGGCCCGGGCCATGCTGTGCCATTAAAAAAAATCAGTAAACATCCATTACCCAAATGAATGTATGATGACTGTTTTTTTCCTAGACCCTGTACAAGGACCAGATTCGGGAGCTGAAGGAGGAGTGTGATAAGAAGAAGAAGAAGTAATAAACTCTACAAAGATGCACTGCAAAGACTGGAGGAATACCAGGACGAAAGGTAGTGTTACTGCTTCCATTAATGTTTTGCTCTGACCCATTAACTGTCACCATTGCTGGTGTAGAAGCAACTTTTACTACAAGGTGTCAATCAGGACTGGCAGCACAAATCCAGTCAAATCTGATTGACTGGACTAAAATCTGAGTTGGATTGGTTAATTCAGTCTGAACAAGGCTAAGGAATGTGATTCAAAAATGATTTGCAAAAATAAGTTTCCATGTGAGTTTTTGCTGAAACCTGATTCCAATCTTGATAGGCCCTATGAGTTATGAGTTATGTATTGGACCTATTACAAACCTGGACATGAGCAGTAGAGGACTATTATGAAAGGGGGAAGTATGAACATGATTACAAGAATGAGTCTGCATGCAATCAGAACTTTAGTGTACTAAAGTATAGAAAACAAGGGTAGGCTATAATGATCTGAGAATGCATTTGTTACAGGCTAGATCTATAGGCTATATGAGCAGGATATGCCTAACTTATACATATCAAAGGATACTGTGTTTATTAAAATAAGTTGTTATTTTGTAACAGCAAAGTCATTTCGTTTTTTTAATGACAGCTATGTATGAACATTTTGAATGGCCAGTAAAACAATAACACTGTGACTGAAACACTATGTTTGATCAATGTCCTTTAAGCCCATATATGGGCTGCCTGGGCAACAGGAACGACGCATGACACTTGTAAATGTAATTATTGGCAGAAGTGTTCATTAATTGTAAAAATAGCAGATCTACAAGGACACACCACATCACAATGACACTGACTTGTGAGCTTGTAGATAGTTATTTTTGTGTGACATAAGTGTATGACTAAAGTATAAAATATGGCTTAAGTGGTTAATACAAGCATCTAATCAATCAATTAGGATAGTATAGGATTATTATTGTTTGAAGTATATATAGACATAGTTACTTGCAACACACCATGCAGAGTTTGCTGTTTAATGTTGGATAAGGAAGGCCTACAGTCCTCCTCTGTTGTGCTCACCAGTCACCACATCACCTTCTTCACATGCTAAACTATCCTTCTACAAGTGTGAGCCAGCTGTCCCCTCAGATTAAGCTGTTTCTCTCTCACTCTGCGAGTGTGCTGCCAGACACATGCCTTTATTTATGTATCGTCATACAATGGTGTCTCGCACCGAAGATCTACAAGCCCACAACGTGTCGAGGCAGCGACGCGTTGTGGGCTTGTAGATCAGCTGTTATATGTTTGGGTTGGACTATGGCCGGTATCCAGATGATAGACAAGCCAATGGGCCAATCATGTGATGTCTCTCTGCTCTGTGGGCCGGTGCTACTGAAGGATTGGCCCTCTCCACTTAGTGGCCGCCCAGCCCAAACATTACTGTAACTATCCTAATGCATTCATTCCATGCATTCCTAAATTGCATCGTTCCCAACTTGCACGGTCCCAGAGGAGAAAAGTTTTGGTTTTTTGTGAAAAATATATCATATTTTATTATATTTTATATGTTTTTTTTTGGGCGGTGTAGCCGCCCCTATAAGTGGGGTTGGGACACCTCATTAGTACACCCTTCGCTGTACTGTGATTGGCACATAATTAGTACACCCCTAGCATTAGTACACCCCTAGCTGTACTGTGATTGGCTGACTCTATTGGCTGACTCTATTCAGCACTGTGATTGGCTAGCGAGACACATGATGAAATCAATAACCTATAAATAGGACTATGCACTTTAAAAAAAAAACACCGCCCCCTTCACACTGGGTGTGATTTATTTACTCATTAAAACTTTTGTGTCCAATGAGGTAAAACATTTTTAAATGTGTTTTCACCATTTTAAATCAAGAATCAAAGATTGTCTGACAGTCTGACTCCCACTCCTTCCAGATGTTATTTATATTAATTATGTTCTTTATGATTTGATTTTTCTTTCTATAGCAGACAAGAAGACGGTTTCCCACTAAAGTATGTAACAACCTTCTTTCATTAAGAAATTGACCTTGTTGAAAATGGGAAAAAAAGGAACAAAATAATTAACTAGAAAAAGTGCTCCTTGGAACACAGGTCTCCGTCAGGTCAGGTAGGTTATTGTGGGCTCCTGGTGGCGCTATAATAGGCCAATGTGAAAAGGGTGGCATTTCTTCCTTGGCCTAGGGGGAATATGCGTGCAAATTTTCACGTAAATCGCACGCTGCGTTCATGATTTGAGACATTTTGTTCAAAACAGACCAATCCTGCAAATTTTGAAGCCAACCTTAGACAATCAGGATGGAATATGAAATATCGGACAGATCCGTGTTGATCACATGACTATAGAGATACTGTGTACCGATTTGCATGACGTTTGGATAAAATCGGTATGAATAATATCAAAAAATAGGTTTTGCACAAATCTGCCTCCTGGTGGCGCTATAACAGGCCCATGTGAAAAAATTTAGGCAGAGGTTCTGAATTGGCATCCAGGGAGTGTGTGTGCACAGTTTTGCAGCGACCGGGCCAACGGTGCCGGAGATAAGCTGGTAACACACGGACACACGGACACACGGACGGACAGGGTGCAAAACACACTCTCTCGCCATGCCTTTCAGCCTGGCAGAGACAATAATTGTAATATCCATGTTCTGTGTGGATGTTCTCATGGCACAAGCAGTTCCAAAGAATAAACAGGAAGAAAGAGAATTACATTACTTAGGGACATAAGGAACCCTGGTTAATAAGCCTTGTATGCGAGTGTGTTTTTTTTTGTGTTGTCTTTATGACTTATGACTTATATACTTAAACCCTGTAGGCCTACTTAATTAACCGGGGTCCCCCAAGGGTTTGTACTTGTTATCCTCCTAGTTTCCCTCCACACCAAATCTCTTTGCCAAAAAGCAGATCAATAAAAAGAAATTGGCAACTGTTTACCTATTTTTGCCAAATGTTTGCCTATTATCTACTAGGTTTCATGTGGGGGTTGTCAAGTTATTTAATACATTTGATATTGCACCCAAAATCCTATTAAAGATGATCCAATCAGACAACATCACCCTACTCACAATGTGTAGTTTCAAACATTGCCCACTGCCAATATGACTCCCAATCCTTCCAGGTTTAATTCATATTCATGCTGTTATTTATGACTGATGTTATCTTCCTTCCTATCAGCGACAGTGGAAAGGTATGATCCGAAGGCCCAACTGGAGTCTACACTCAAGTCTCTACAGGACAACAGCAACAAATGCAAAAAGTTTGAACAGACGTACAAAGACGTGTTTCAACACAACAAGAAGCAAGTGGTGATCACAGAGGAGCGGATCAGAGCAGAGATTGAAAAACTTCACCAGTTCCTGAGAGAGGAAGAGGAGAAAAGAGTTTCAGCTCTGAAGGAGGAAGAGAAGCAGAAAGCCGAGATTGTCACCAGAGAGATGAAGAACATTCAGGAGCACTTAAGCCAATAACACCGACACAGAGGCTCAGGGCTTCCCTCAGCCCCCCGGACGGGATCCAAAAAGCAAGTGCAAAACAACAGCTTTGGAAGTTCTAACGACCACGCATTAGAACATTATTATGTTATCTACCCCGATGTATCTAAATGGGGCCCTCTCATTCATATAATAGCATCATAACATGTGACCGTATCATGTTCCTTTAAATGTGTTATTGTTAGGCCTTAACTGGGACAAGTGAGATTCCTTCCATAAACATACGATGTTCCCTTCATGAGGAGTTGATCAGTTTTAATGTGTAATATTCCTGTACAGTGTGGGGTTGTATATTTCACCATGTTGTACATTACATGTGGTTTGCACCAGTGGATCATATTATGATGTTTTATTTGTTTTTCATCAGGTTTGTACTACATTTGATTTTTTTTATTTAAATGTTTCTTCTTCTTTGTATTTGATCCCTTATCTGGATGTAAAAAGTAAATTGTGTTGAAATTGTTATTACATCATTTCTACAGAGACAGGATCAGAGAGGTCAACTCTAAGAACCACCATGTACGGTTTGCTAAAATATATTATCGCTGTCAGGTAGTGTTAAGAGTTGATGTGATATATGTACTCAGTTGTAATACTGTACTGTTCTATATTGTTTATTGGTGATATGCAGTGTTATGATTGTGCCACAGTGAGGCGCTAAGGCGCAGGGTATAGGACGCATGTCTGCATCACCACGTTCTAATTATATTATTGCGAACGCAGCGGAAGGAGGCGCGCCGATTTTGGCTCCGCCCCCCGGAAGTGGGTGAAACAGGCACTTCAAACACTTTGTTGAATTGTTCAAAAACATTCAAAGTTTTTTTTTTGTCAATTTGTATTTTTCTAAGATGCTCCTTTTAACGCAGATTTTTATTGTATTTTTTTTAAATTTTTTTATTGGTTACTTTTTTTTTAATATTTTTTTTCATATTTATTTTACTTTTTTTGCGTTCGCTTTCCGTGTTCGCGCGTCTTACTTGTGTTCACCACCTGTGAGGACTAGTTCATTGAGTGGGATCTGTCACCGTGAGACTGATGTGTGCACAGCTTGCTAATAAATATGCCAGGCTTGGCTAAATGTGTTCTATCGCCATCGTTTCCTCCGAATGCAACACTAGCTGCAAAAGTATAGAATAACTTAACAGGTAGAAACCCAATATGCATAGCGACAGGAAGTAGTTTGATCCCCCAGCAGAGAAATAATTTAAACCTATAGGCTCCCTTCTGCACCGTGGACAGTGACACACACACACACTCCATGAAAGAAGACTGTCACAACAATTAAAGTCACAACCTTGCAAATGTTGTGTGACATTGGCAAAGTGTTATAGGATGTTAATTTGTAGAGGGTGTGGGGTGTGTAATTGATAGAAAATAAGTACTTCTTTGGGTGAACTACTCCTTTAAGCATACTTGACATTATGAAAGATTGGTTCTAGTCATAAAGCAACATTTCCTATTAGTAAAAGTAGACTTACAGCTAAATATATTTGCTGACAACCACAACAATTGCTCTGTCTTTTACAGTGGAGGTATGGTAAAATGATGTGATTGTAAATGGTATATATTATATAGGTGACAGGGAGATGATTTTAAAGTGGAGGTATGGTTAAGTGATGTTCCACACACTTCATTGGACTCATCCAGGACATATTATGGTTTGTACCACTAGTGGAGAATACTTTGTTTTATTTGTTATCAGGCTTGAATTGCATTTAGTTTTTTTTATCATTGACATGCTTGTGTGTGTGTGTGTGTGTGTGTGTGTGTGTGTGTGTGTGTGTGTGTGTGTGTGTGTGTGTGTGTGTGTGTGTGTGTGTGTGTGTGTGTGTGTGTGTGTGTGTGTGTGTGTGTGTGTGTGTGTGTGTGTGTATTGTTGTAAAGTATAGCTCCCTGATTAAGTCTGGATCATTTGACAAATGTAACTTGATCCAAAATGAAATAAGTGCTGACACACTAGAATAATATTACACCTGTCATTGATTCATCAGGATTAAGAACTGAAACATGAGATATGAATATTAATTAAATTAATGTACGTAGTGGGATGTCAAATATCAATGAGACTATTTAGTTGAATGAGTGACAAAAGCCATTGTGATTCAGCTAAAACTTCATATGATGTAACATGTCCATGTCAACTAACAGAGACCAAGAGAGAACTAGAGAAAGAATCAAATATATATAATATCCTGTGACAATGTGCGTCTCTCTCACACACGCACACACACATGGACGCACGCACACGCACGCACGCACACACACACACGCACGCACACACACGCATGCACACACACACACACACACACACACACACACACACACAGATTGGAGAGTCAGCTGATGTCTCTGATACATCAGCTGACTGGCTGCATATCAGCGCATAAAACCAATATTAATCAATAACAATTTTCACAATGAGAGAAAAAGAAAATCAATAGAGGAAGTGAGAGAGAGATAGAGAGTGAGATACAGAGAGAGAGAGATACAGAGATACAGAGAGAGAGAGAGAGAGAGAGAGAGAGAGAGAGAGAGAGAGAGAGAGAGAGAGAGAGAGAGAGAGAGAGAGAGAGAGAGAGAGAGAGAGAGAGAGAGAGAGAGAGAGAGACCACTAGACAAGAGGGTGAAGCCCAATGCATGCTACAGCCAAACAGTGAAAATGTGTTGGGTCAGGCTCTGTCCAGTGGTCTGTGTGTGTCAAGACCATTCAACCATTGTATGCATGAACAATACATGAATATAGTAAATGATATGCTACTTCCAATGCAGTTCATATAAGCTAAATGTACTGTATGCTGTATTTTTAGGAAAATACTGGAATTAACAAGCATTTGATCGACAGTAGGCCTACAGTGTAATGCAATATATTATAATGTTCTATAAAAGCATAGGGGATATCCATCAAGAACACAATGACATGTTAAACATGCTGCTATTGTACATGAATGATTGAAGCATGTATGTATGTGTTATTGTAGTATGAATTGATGTCTGTGACTGACCGGCCTTCTCTAGTCTCAACTAAAAGTGCAGATATTAATAACTTAAAAGTATCCATACTGACAGATAAAAGCTGCTGTATCTTCAATATATTTAACACCAACAGATGGTGCTGTTTGCTGCATTGGAGTATGTGTTTCCATCTTTTAAAATAACAGGTCAGATACTTAGGACATGACATCTCACACGAAGGCAATACATTAAAGGCATTTTGTTTTAGAAATTCCTAGGCCAGTGACTAAGAAACATTTGTGGTTTTCTATGCTTCTGCTTACAAACCTTCCATTTCCTGCATGGTGTCTTTTCCTGGTCTCTTACTAGAACTAATGTCTCTGCTACATTTAATCACAGCTAATTTGTTCAAAAGTTGTCTAAGACACCACATTTGGGATGTTAAAATACCTAAAAAGTGAATCTCAGATGCTCTTTCTGACCTGAGTGAGTATAAGCTGAAGGAATTCTGCAGCACTTAATCAGATCTCTGTTTCGACTCATGGTTGTGTCCACCCAGCTGTTGTGATCCTCACCCACAGCGCTTTGTCCTGTCTGAGCCTGTCACATATGTTCATGCTCTGCACACGCCCACTCACTGTTGGTTAAGGCTTAAGGGTGATATATGGTTGTACACCAGTGCTGCATGTCGAGAATAGAAAATCTACAAACCCACAATGAGTCGCAGCACAATGCAATGTGAGCTTGTAGATCAGTATTTCTCTGTGCATGACATGGCGTGCAACCAAGTATGAATCAGGCATTAGCTGTATAACCTCCCTCCTACTATCCTGTACTGTAACACCTTAGAAGGGCAGTCTTAAACTAAAGCACCGCCTCATATGCATTTCTGTGTAGATAGAAAACAGTCTCTTTGACATTGTGTTTTCACTGCTTGACACGTCTGTCATTTAATCTGCCGTTTAATCACAGTTAAGGACACGGCTACATTTGAACATGGCTGCTAAAACGGCTAAAGAGGCAATCTTAGACGCCCTTGAGGATCTGGAGAAGACTGATCTGGAGAAATTCTGCAATGCTTTGCGTGATCGTAGAGAAGAACCACGCATTCGACGAAGCACAATTGAGAATAAGAGTAGAACAGAGATTGCAGACAAATTAGTTACAACTTTCACTGAGGACAATGCTGTGGAAGTAACACTGAATATTTTGAAAAAGATCGACTGTAATGATGTTGCACAGGAACTACATAATTGGAGGGGTAAGTTTTAATCCTAACAGGGGCGCTTGGGTGGCGCAAGGGTAAAGTCCCTGCCCACCACCACAGAGGTTGTGGTGCATCTGGCTTTGTCGAGCGTCTATATGAACACAATGAGAGAGAGAGAGAGAGAGAGAGAGAGAGAGAGAGAGAGAGAGAGAGAGAGAGAGAGAGAGAGAGAGAGAGAGAGAGAGAGACTGACTGACTATGATAATGCTTTTCTGCATTTTACCTGCACAAAATGATTGACTTTTGATTGCTTAATTAATAACTTTGAAGTTCTGCTGAGGATGTTGTTTAACAGTGCATAATAATAAGGGTAATAATAATAATAATGATAATGATAATGATAATGATAATGATGATGATGATGATGATGTATCCCTGGGTTATTTTAAAGCTGTACGGTCAGACCATGACACTTGTAGGTAGATCTACAAGTTTGTAGATCGACTATTTTTGACAAAGAGATTTGGTATTGACAGAAAAAAGCGGTCCAAGACATGTAGGTCAGTTTTGACTGAGAATAGAGGGTTTAAGTAGGCCAGGGACGAGGGAATATTTTCTGAGAAATGGCCTGATGATCTGACTGCACTTAAGGATGGCCGTCATCGCCCCTAGGCACACGTGCGCACTCGCACACACGCACCCCCCCCCCCCACACACTCACAGACACGCGCACACGCACAC
Source organism: Gymnoscopelus braueri (assembly GCF_963280865.1). Classification (NCBI taxonomy): domain Eukaryota; kingdom Metazoa; phylum Chordata; class Actinopteri; order Myctophiformes; family Myctophidae; genus Gymnoscopelus; species Gymnoscopelus braueri. The sequence continues at coordinate 5,106,788 of NC_137604.1, read as the reverse complement.
ACACACACACACACACACACACACACACACACACACACACACACACACACACACACACACACACACACACACACACACACACACATGGCTGTATCAGAACATGGTCATGCTGTTTTGTTGATTTGACTGTATTTTTTATAGGCATTCTAAAAGCCAGTCAATAGGTGGTTTCAGAGGGTTATTAAGTAACTGCATTATGAATACAGCAATTCATTGATAGTAAAAGTTTTACTTTTGAACTAACTATTTTAAGTAAGTTCCTACTACATTGTGTCAGTAACAGCTGCATACTTTGACTTTTTGTTGTGTCGAGAGTCATTTACTGGAAATGGCCTGACCTGCTGTAAAGCAGAGGTTGTGTAATGACCACTGAAAATTGTATTGTCAGTAACAAGGCAAACATCTGCAAACTTTCACTTTGACTTGTGTCAAGAGAGCGATTTACTGGAAATCCCTTGATCTGCAGTTTTTTTTTACACATACGGATCTGTCTCAAATTAAGACGGATCACTCGTCTCGTCTCGTCTCGTCTCGTCTCGTCTCGTCTCGTCTCCTCTCCTCTCCTCTCCTCTCCTTGTTTTTGAGTGGACATGTGTGTGTGTGCGCCTGGCCAGGTTTCGATTGCGTATATAATTCGTTGCACACTGTATCACGCAATCGGCTATAATTCTGTGCGTGCACTGCACAGCACCACACTCAATTAAGTAGGCTTTACTGGAGATGCAGCATAGGCTGCATGGATTTCTACAGAGGGCAATTCTTTCAACATAAAATGCATGCATTCAAGTTCAGGCGAGTAAGAAAGGGGCAATTCTCTTGAATGCTGCCTTCGAGTAGGGCATGGAGAGGGGGATTGCATTTTTTTTGTCCATAGTAAAGCCTGCAGTGGTCACATTTTGTATAACCATTTTGATTCCGTTTGAAAGGGAATATCAGACCGGTTTGGACATTTTTAAACCACGTCTAGCTACAGTGCAGTGCTCGGGGACAACCCTGTTGTAATGCCACTACCATGATCAATGGCAATGGCAGGAGTATGTACCTTATCTAGCAATGTCTTTTTGCATATATATTTTAGCTTTTTGTTTTTGCCAATGTGTTTCGGCAATGTTTTACCTACCGCCACTTCAGCAGCCCCCGGACACTGCTTTGGCGCTGTTACTTGCAATTGTAGTCCAGTCTTTTTTTCTTTCTTTTTTTCTTTGGTGCCCCCCCGACCTTGGTGCCTGGTCTGCAGCCCCTAAAGCCAGTGCATTTGCCAGGCCTGAAGTAGAGTAATATTAGTTAGTAACATTCTGTACATTTGTGGTCAAATGTGATCAAACATTCTTAAATGTTAATGTGTTAATATGTTTTGCCAGTTTTCAGGTAAAGTCACGATCCAATATCATAGAGTGTCGACCACTCTGACTCCCACTCCTTCTAGGTGTTATTTATATTCATGATGTTCTTTATGATTTCATGATTTTATCTTCCTTCCTACAGAAAAAGCAGTCGACCTGATGGACCAACCGAAGATTCCTCCGATTACCCCTGGTATGTAACATCCTCACAGTAAATGAATATTACACAACAATAAAGTATTTATTTTATTCGGAACAAGTTACATATCTGTATGAATGAAGGTTCAGTTCAGTTCAGTTTATTTTTCAGCACTTTTGGACATCAGTGTTGGGCAAGTTGCTTTATATTTTTAATAGATTACATATTACGTATTAACTTCATTTTAAAGTAATACAATTCATTACAATATTACTGTCTGAGCAAGAGTAATATATTAAATGCCCAAATTGAACAATTAAATAGTCTAGATCTTTTTTAATCAAATCAATGAATATAAAGTCATTATATTGTATACTCAGAGTTGTTCTTCATATGGACACTACTGTACAATATTAAGGCCAATTGATGCATTTATTAAATGCAAGTTTATTTATTCGACTTAAAAAATAGTAAACAAATCCCATCATGTAGACTTTTTTTTTTTACATTTTGGACAATATAGACAATTTTACATCAAGGTGCCCAGATGCCCATAGTGCCCAGTGCCCACCTATCCTGTATCCCTAGTAAGCATTGATACCTATTTTGCCATTAAATACACAACACAAATGATCAGATTGGGGTATCTTGGGGTAGCCACCTGTGTGACACTGCTGTTATGTAATCATGACAGTCATGGATGAACTTCAACCGTGTGTAGTGGAGTTATCCATTTACAACCCGTACATAATACATAATATGTATTATGTACGGGTGATCCCTACTGGTAAGAGCTTCCCCAAGTCGCAAATGTGAAATTTACTGTGTTTTTCGTTTTTTTTCATATTAACACAGTTCGAATGTTAAAGAAGGTTTCTATTGCAAAATATAGTCGTGGGAGAATCAATAAATGGTTACATTTGTAGGGCAAAGTAGGCTCTACTATGCTGCTTTTGAGCGAGTCTCTGTGTTACTTCGGGGGGTGGAGAGACACTTGGCCGAGATTTGCATAGAGTTTCGATTGGTCGCTAGCTAGGCATTGTACTCCGGTTTCACTGAGCCGAGCCAGTGTTGCCAGGTATTGTTATTATAAGTTAGCCCCCAAGGTTTTATTTGAAAATAGCAGATCTATAAGCTCACTGTGCGTCGCTCGCGATGCGACGCGTTGTGAGCTTGTAGATCTGCTATTTTCAAATAGCTGATGCATACAGTAGGGTTAAAATGCTCATGTGGCCCATTGTCGCTTATTTTGGGCTTTTTTCCCTAGACCTGGTTGCTTATTGCTCTCATAGAATCTGGCAACATTGGTCTCTGGTTATGTGGCGTTGTTGCTTAACTTTAGGCGCATAGCGAAAGTTGCTCTGATCTGATCAGCAGAAAGGATTATTCATTCATTTTCCTCCGTGTGTTTGATGACCCCCCCCCATTTTGAGCTATACCAACCTTTCAGCTAAAAAGGCAGCTCGTTTCTATGGAAGTATTCCACTGTATTCCACAACGTGTAGCTAGGCTAGATGGCATAGCCTCGTTAGCTCGTTGTGGTGAGTGTCTTGCCTGAACTGCAACCTGGTGTTTGGACTTTCTTCATTTACAGCCCATCTACATAAACGTAAAGTGCTTAACGCATGGCCACGGATGTTACAATTATGTACGGGCCCACATAAGTACACGTATCTTCCGTATTGTTCAATAAAAAGCATTTTAATCCGATCGGTGGACATTTTATCCATTTGCTTTCAACTACGCGACCGCATCGGTTGGGAGGTGTATTGCACTCTTGATACATTATAACTATGAAAAAATGGCTGCCGATCGGATTGAAATGCTTTTTATTGAACAATGCTGAAGATACGGGTACTTATACCCACCCGAAGTGAATTGTAACATCTGTGGCCATGGGGTAAGCACTTTATATTTGACATCTGAACGTTTATGTAGATGTACAGGCTGTAAATGAACAAAGTGCAAACGCCATGTTGCAGTTCAGTTCAACAAAGACGTCACGACGTCGTGTAGCTGCTTATTTGCAGTGGTGGAAAGTAACTAAGTACATTTACTCAAGTACTGTACTTAAGCTCACAACGCGTCGCATCGCGACGTACATTGGCTATTTGAAAATTGCCGATCTACAAGCATGCATTGTGAGCTTGTAGATCTGCTATTTTCAAATAAATATTTTATTAAATCTATTATGATGATGATTACTTAATATGCCTATTTTTTACAACACAGATCCTCTATGGGGGTCCCTGGCACTAAATAGAGTGGACAGCATGGGGGAGTGATTAGAGGAGTGGCTAGGCTGAATAAATTACCCATTGTTCACGCCCATTACCTTGAGCTCAAATATAAAGTGCTTACCCCATGGCCAAGAATGTTACAATTATGTACGGGTCCTCATAAGTACCCGTATATTCCGTATTGTTCAATAAAAAGCATTTTAATCCAATCGGTGGCCATTTTCGCAGTTCTTTTGCCACATACTCTCAACTATTGGTTGGGAGGTGTATTGCATTCTGATATATTATAACTCTATGAGATATTGGCCACGATCGGATTAAAGTAGAACAATACGGAATATTCTGCTGGTACGTGCACATTTTTAACATCCGTGGCCATGAGGTAAGAACTTTATATTTGAAATCTGAATGTTTATCTAGATGTACGGGTTGTAAATGGAGAAATGCACCACACACGGTTGAAGTGCATCCATGATGGTCGTGACAGAGGCAGACGACCGTCCGCGCACAGAGCGCAGACAGGACATGGCACAGAGAGGAAGGCACGGTCCAACCTGGGTCCTACAAAAAACTTACTGGCCTTCTTCTTGTGTTTTATTTTGTACATCACTGATAAATTCAGTGTTGATGGACAGGGGGGGATGTTTATGAAAATATGAAACAAATTGTGTTTGATATTGGTTCAAAACGGGACGACGGGACCTTGGTCGGTAACGCGCAAGTAACGTGGCTAAATAATTTTAATAATTTTAATCTTATAACTGAATTGCCGTTTGGTAACGCGTTACCGCAAGTTGGTAATAAATTCACTAACGAGTGACTTAGAACACCTACAAAAACACAACACCTACTTAGGTAACTCGTTACCCCCAACACTGAATAACATACACTGTGCCGCCCATTCCACAGTGACACTCGTGCTCCATATAGCTCTTTGCTATTTTGACTCTCTCTCTCTCATGAAACTGCAATGCTATTGAAAGTTACATCCTCCTGATTTGGGCTTAAAGATTGAATGAGTTATAAATGGATGACAAGTCAGCATCAATTCCCTCCACATGGTGGCTTCTCCTACGTCTGATGAGGATGCTTAACTCCCAAAGGCCTCACTAAGGTTGTGTTCCCTCACCCTCCCCAGATACAGCCAGTATCCTTGGGCAGCCTATAATTATTACCTTGTAGGAGCCAAAATGTATATTTGGCTTGCATCTTATTTTTGTTAGTTTTTTCCCACACTTTGGTTTGATGTCCCACTTCCCACTGTAATTGAGTGATTAGCTCCTGCTGTGTGTCTGTTCATTACCTTTAGTTTATTTCAGGTGTGGGTCTGCTGGGCATTCAGTGAGAGAATAGGGGTGAGCTAGGCTCAATATTTTCTGTTGGCCGTTTTGCGTTTTATAGGGCGTTTAGCCTACATTTCATTCATCTAATTTTCAGTAAAATGTTTTGGAACTTATTATTTTTGTATGAATAAATCACCTTAACTGCAATAAGTTTTCTGTTTTTGTTTGGAAACGCGTCACACAGTTCCTGCCGAAGCTCAGCCTCATAGCATTCTAAATGTTTTTTGAATATTGGGAAGAAGTAGTTGCTACAATATTGTCAACAGAAAATAACCCGCACCACGACTCATCTATGGACCAGGATTCAATGGATTGGAAATGAAATTAATGGACATTTGAATCACGTGAGTTCTGGACATTTGATCGTGGGGTTTTGGGGTTAAATGGAAAATGGATCAAGTTCTGAAATGAATGAATTTGGATTGAAACATTGGAACATGATGGAAATGGACATCGCAACATTTGGACTTTATGTTGCCCCTCTGTGACTCTGAATGAAGCCACATTGACCGTGGCTGCGGTGGAAATGTTTGTGTGACAGCAGTCAGCAGCAGCGCATCACAGCCTTAAGCCTTCAGAAGCGGTGAGAAATATATTCGCACTGCAGGTTCCTTCTGTGTATTTGTTGTTCATTGTTTGAACACAGTTGGAAGTGCTGCCGCTTGTCCATTGGGGACTGTTGTTGTTGGTTGTGGCTGTTGTTGTGCGCGCTGGTTTGCAGTGAGGAGTGCCGGAGAGTCGGACTGGGTTTGGCTGCTGCGCTCCATATATGGGCGCTCCTTATAAGGCGCCGCTGCGCTCGTTCCACTGTGTGCTGCTCTGTTGAATTGGAAATCGCATTGCAAAGGTTGAACTGTGAATGCGCATTATCTGGGGTGATGTTCAATTGCTGCTGTGTATTCTTGATGAATTGTACATGTTGGAAATGTCAAAATGAGTGATATAAACCTCACAAAGAGCGACAAAAAGGAAATGGATCTGGAACAATTGGAGGAGGAGTCACGGAGGACGGTCAAGCTCACGGCCAAAGCGCTGGCTAATAACATTGAAAAGGTGCAGAAAGACCGCCACTCATGTGTGAAACAACTTCAAGTGCTCACAAATGAAATGAAAGGTCAAATGAAAAATGAAAATGCAAAGGATGTGCAAAGCAACTAAGAAACTCAAAATGTATGGTATGCACGTGTTACAAAACACAATACAGATTTGTTACCTGATGTGATACAATGGCCTGTTGGTCTTGAAATGTCAATGCAGCAAATAAGTACTGCTGATGAATCCATTCCTGCAAATAGTCCAGTACCTGGCCTGTAGACCTGTTTGCAATTTGGTGTTGGGGGAATTTCTCACCTGAACTGAGTCAGTGGGTCCCTAGACATGAAAGGTGCGAAATGAGGTGCTTATCCGCCAGTGGCACGAATGGCGCAATGGCCAAATCAAAAATGGCTATGATGAAAATCCACCTCATTTGTTTTTGAGTGGATATACACACGTAATACCTCCATTTTGACTAATTGGGGTGTGTGGAATTCATTTTTGATATTGTTATGACCAATATGGGTGATTTTGACCTTGAAAGGTCATGATCAAGGTCATTTTACTATTCCAAAGACATTTGCCATAACTTAGCCATTGTTAGGAGTAAAAACAAGTGCAATAAGTCTAATCCAACTCATTCTGATATTTAGAATTCCTTTCTGATATTATTTTGACCATTAAGGATCATCTTGTCATTGAAATATCAATATCAATGTCATTATTCAATAACTAGATATTTTTCTTTCGTCACTTTTATTGTATTTCTTTCATAATTATTTGTTTTATTTATAACAAAAGACATGAACGTGAAAAATATAACAATTATAAATATCTCCCTTTAACCTTTATTTGATTTGGGTGCTTTGTCAACTTGTCAAGTTGCTGAGGGATGGGTGTGTCTCTGTTCATGCCAATGATGTCGATTCCTGTTCTTGAGTCTGTGTGCCGCATGCGCTCCCCTTCCTTTAGAGACATCTCAATGTAGGAATCGAGTATGAGATGGATGAACCCTGGCTCTTGGCAGAGGGATAATGTTGAGCTGATGATGGCGTTGATGACAGCACCTGAAGTAGGGAATCGTGCAAGTGGCATCTGCCGCATTTTCGACATGAAATCTACCACAACATGAGTGGCAAGAGTAGACTTTGGACTCCATTGGGTGAGGTCAAGTTCAGGCTCAATCTCACTGACAAGTTTTGACTTGTTGACATGAGCTGGAAGGTCACCATCAAACAGGGGAAATGCTGAGAGCACATCATGAGTAAGTATCTGCCGGATGTTCATGCCCCGCTCCTTAGCAATGTCCATACTCCTATGTGCCTCGGCCATGTCTTTGGATGAGACTAACTTCTGCTCCTTCAGAATGGTTGTTCTGTGGTTGCTCATTGAACTGAGGTAACTTCCGCTTTGGTATGGTTGTGCTCATTTTCTTGGTCTTCTCAACTAACCTCTCCTGTCTGTATGAGCAGCAGACACGCTCCCCATTTTTTAGACAATTGAGCAGACGTGGAGTGACCCCTCGGTCAACAGCTTGTTTTGTGAGCAGATTGTGCTGTGGCACAGGCACATTGACCATCATTGAGTATGGATTCTGACGCTCTAGCACGAAGTCCAGCAGCTTCGCCACATTCCGGTTGAATGTAAGGCGGCGAGTGGTACTCAATGCATGCTGGAGATGGCATTCTGTATGTTTCATGGTGTGGTTGTTGGTGAGAAAGTTGAGGACATTGGTGACTGACCCAATCTCGTGGAACAAGAGCTCGAACTCTGCCACAGAATTTGCATTGTGTGTGGCTCCTACTACAGAGTGACCTCCTGGACCCTTCGACACTCGCTGAATGGTCTGCTCAACCTTCATGTCACCTCCTACAGCCCTCATGTCACAGATCCCGAATAACCCACTGGCCTATAGAGAAGCGCCGGTAGAGCTCTTGCACCTTGATTTGTTCAAGATACCATGAGCCATGACGCAGGTAGTTTATGCAATCACATTCTGCAAAGATTGGCATAGAGTCCGCATGTAGATTCCAGTTTCCTTCTCTTTCGGAGACTACAGCATTCTTGATGACGGCTACCAACAAAATTCTTATTTGATTTTGTGGTATGGTTTTATTTGTATATCACTTTTATTCCTACATAGTGTAGTTTGCTCATTTCAACACCCAATTAAAATTAAAGTTAAACAGAGATGTTTAGAATTGTTATTTTTCTCATGTACATGTCTTTTGCTGTAAATAAAACAAATTATTATGAAAAAGAATACAATAAAAGGGATAGTAAAGTACAAAATCGTAATTGAATTATTGAAAAATTAGATTGACATTGATATTTCAATGACAGGATGATCCTTAATGGTCAAAACGATATCGGAAATGAATTCTAAATGTCAGAATTTGTTGAAATAGACTTATTGCACCTGTTTTTACTCCTAACAATGGCCAAGTTATGGCCAATGTCTTTGGAATAGCAAAATGACCTTGACCATGACCTTTCAAGGTCAAAATCACCCAAAATGGTCATAACAATATCAAAAATGAATTCCACACACCCCAATTAGTCAAAATGGAGGTATTACATTTGTTTATACTTTCAGAAACAAAAAAGTTGGAATTTCATCATAGCCGATGGCGGCCATTTTTGATTTGGCCATTGCGCCATTCGTGCCACTCTGGCGAACAAGCACCTCCGTGATTTTTCATGTCTAGGGACCCACTGACTCAGTTCAGGTGAGAAATTCCCCCAACACCAAATTGCAAACAGGTCTACAGGCCAGGTACAGGACTAAAAGGCAGATACTGAAGCTTATTCCAACTGAAGAGGAAGGCCTAACTGTTGGGCAGTAGGAGGAAAGTGAAGAGCTACCTGTTGGGCAGCAGGAGGAAATGCCACACACTAATGCTCAACAGCAATCTTCCAAGTCACATAAGGCAACATCTGCAATATTTGACCTACAGGAAACAATTCAACCTGAGGACAGTGCGTCAAATATAAGCAAGAAAAGAAAAGGATCTAAAGTTTCAAGTACAGCATCAGCACGTTTGAAAGCTGAGGCAGAAATAGCTGCTCTCATTGTTCAGCTAAAAATGATCCAGGAGAGACATGACCTGGAGGTACAAATGGAGCAGCTAAGAAGACAAAATGAGCAGCTAAGAAGGCAAAAGGAGCAGCTGGAGCTGGATACAAACATGGCTGCTAATGTAGCAAAAATGAAGGTGCTAGGTTCAAGGAGATCTGGTGTTTCTATTAAGTCTAAAGTGACAGATGGAATGATGTCATATTTTGAGAAGGGACAGCAGGCAGCTGTTTCCACAACACATTCACAACCCAGTGTTGCCAGGCAGGCACCAGCACCAACTGTAACAACCACAGGTGGCGCTCTGGCTCCGGTCCATTCACTGACAGCAAACACAACAACAGAGAGGGCTGTTGGGGCATCAGTGCCAGTGGTCACTGCCACCGGGGGAGCTGTGGCTCCGGCCGTCCGGTCTCGCACTTCAGCACCCTTGCCAAGCCAGATGGGCACCACAGGTCCAATTGAACAAGACAACAATAATATATATTCTGTCATGGAGAAACAAAACAAAATCACAGCTTTACTCGTACAGCAACAGAGTCTGTCTTCTATGCCCAAGAAGGAAGTTTACATTTTTGATGGTGACCCACTTCAATATTGTAATAAACCTTGTCTCAGGTATGAGAAATGTAAAGAGCCCGCCCACAGAATATTTCTACTGTAACCATTAATAACGGAGGCAGAACTTCCAATGGACATAAACAGGATACTTTATTTAACTATACTAAAGCAGAAACAATAAAAGGCGATAGGTAACCATAGGCAAATCTCATTATAATTCATTAAATGATCCAATATAAACTATAGTCCTAATTAAAACAGCTCGAGCATAAATTCATGAACACATATAGACATAATCATACAATTGTACTAAACTCTAAAACTACTACTTAACTTTCCAAGGATAGGAGACCCCCAACGGGTCTAGGCTTTGGCGCTGGTTCAGCAGACTTTGATTGACAGTTTTGTGTGAGTTGCGTCTGCCCGTCCAACGCCGTGAGCAGCCTCCGTTGACTTTAGGAGACCACTCGCACAACTGGAGAGCGGGATGAAGCACTCCTATTTCGTCCCCGCTATACTAATATCTCGCCCTGCCTAGCGCAGCAACCTGTCCCTCGCCCTCCTATCTATCTTCACTGCCGGCAGCCCTAACCGGCATGCGAGCAGCAGCCACCCCCCGCAGTGAGTGCAAGACAGAAGCTCAGCTGGCTTCGCCCTTAAACTTGAACAAGCTCTGCTCTCCAGACACAACTTGTCTCTTCTGAGTTCACACTTTTATAGTCCCCCGTCACCCTCAACACAATCATGTCCAGCCGTGATTGATCAGCGTCTGTCAGTCACCATCAGGTGCGTGCCATCAGCCTGTGATTGACACGCGTCATTGTCAACGTCACTCATAGTGCAGGTTCACTACAATATCATACTTTCTTAAAATCATTCAAACATAGGTGACTGGCCATGAAGGACGGACAGTCTTCTCGCTAAAAGCCATTGCCAGAAAAGCAGAAAAAGTCGCGAAATTTTTTTTTTTATCCAAAATTAGTTAATAGCAAAGTTAGACTCTTCACATACTAGAGTATGTCTGACAGAAATTCGAGAGTAGAAGTTAGAGTTTAAATCGACATGTAAATATGAAATAAATGCATAGACAAGTAGTAAAGTATGAGGTTAGACCTAGCATTAAGCATTGCTAACCAAATCCTCAGTTTCCATCCAAACATCGCAAAATCGCGGTAAATCCGCTATTTCTACCCGATCGTTTTGAAAGGTATCACTAGTCTGTTGGCTTGTGTCTAATGTAAACCTCAAAGAATGTTGTATTGACAATCATATTTTGTAAAAATTGTCGTGTAAATGTGTTTATGCTAGTCATCCTGTTGCACTAGTTCCAGCAGGGGCCAGTGGTGAACGCTTGGTCTTCAGCCATACTGATGTTGCCAGATAGTGTGTTGCCAGATAAATGTTTCAGAAACAAGCAACCAGGTCACCACCAACACCAAGCATTTTTCTTTTTAAATTTTTTCACACAAACAAACACGTGTACACTATTGTGTGTTTCACTTACCTAGTCAAGCTATATACCATTTTAAAGGTACGGACCTGATGATTACAATGATGAAACTCTTCCAAGATTGCATCAAAACTGACGCTACAATCAACGCCAAATTCTGACATACACAAACACAAAACATGAAAATAGCAGATCTACAAGCTCACAACGCGTCGCTCTCCGACGCCTTGTGCGCTTGTAGATCGGCTATTTTAGATTTCTGCACAGTGTATTACTGTCCTGTTTAAAAATGAATGAATAAACAAGGTTACTGTAGCAACATTAATGAAACCAAATGGACCCATTTGGGTATTTTTTTTTCATGTTTAATAGGTACAGTAAGCCAGTAGTGGTAAACTATTTAGGTACTAGCCTATAGCTTGTAGATTTGCTAAGTTTTGCCATTTCTTTTAAAACTGTGAAGTGTTCACAAAGACCCTGGGAGCTGAGCTCCAAGCTATCAAAGCCCCCCGCTCCCCATTTGAGAACAATGCACCCTGGGACACATCTGAGGTGTTTACCTGGCCCCCCTCAAACCCCCACCTTTCAGCAATGCATGCTGGGATAGGTGTTAAAATCTTACAGATCACAGAAGTGAATCTTTGAATGCAGTTTTCTCAGTTCACTGAATCTCTACAAGGCATCTTTCTGTAAGCCATATCTCGAAAACTGGTGGGTCAAACGGCACAAGCTATATGTCAATTTGTAGCTATGATTCCCTGCTTGCATATGACATGAAAAAACTAAAATGTAAAATTCCTAGATGACTTATCGTTTATCGTGGGGGGTCACAAGCATTGAAACCAAGAATTCAAATCCCACAGATTGTCTCTATTATCTGGAGCAGTACACCCAAGTAGAACCAAGGGAACTTGTGAGGAGTTGCCTACACATGATGTCAGACAGAGGATACAGGAAGGTTAAGTCTCTACTGAAGGAGCATTTTGGCAATGAGCATAACATCGCTACAGCCTACATGGAGAAAGCTCTCTCATGGACGTCAATTAAACCTGATGACACTAAAGCTCTGCAAGCATACACTCTCTTCCTACGAGGATGTTGTAATTCCATGGAAGATGACAACTACATGCATGAGCTTGATATGCCTTCTAATTTGTTGATAATCATTAAGAAGGTGCCCTACCGACTAAGAGATAAATGGAGAATCTCCAGGAGAAACACGATCGAAGAGCAAGCTTCAAGGACATTGTCGTTTTTCTTGAAAAACAAGTCAAGATTATAACGGATCACATTTTTGGTGACATCAAAGACACTCCAGTGAGTAAGGACACAAGAAAGTCCAGGTCACAACCGCTTCCCAGAACAAAAGGAAGTACCTTTGCAACCACTGTGATGGCTGCAAAAGAAAAAGGAACCAAGGAAAGTCAGTTTACTGTGAAGAGCTGTTTATTCTGTGAAGGTGGACATGCTCTTGAACTGTGTCCACAATTGGAAAGGAGGACACAACAATGAGAAATTCACTTTTCTAAAAGAACATGGAATATGCTTTGGCTGTTTGTGCAAAGGGCACATCAGTAAAGACTGCAAAAAGAGACTCAGTTGCAGCGTTTGTAGTTTGAAGCATCCCAGAATGCTACATATCTACCAAAGAACCAAGGAATAGAATAAAGACCCAGCTGAAGGAAAGGAAATCACCAAAGACAGAGCCTTGGCTTCCGTGCTGACAAGTGGTCTTACAAGTTGAAGAACTGGCTACTGCTGAGATGGAGATAATCTGCTTTTGCAAGAAGAGATTTGCAGATGAAATCTCAAGTTTGAAAAGGGGAATGAATGTCAAGAAAACTAGTCACATTCATAAACCAATCCCATTCTGGACAATGATGTATTGAGAGTGGGCGGGCGACTTAGCAGGGCAGCAATGCCAGAAGAAACTAAACATCCTGTCATATTGGCCAAAGAGTTTCACGTTTCAGAACTAATTATTCAGCATACCCGGTGGGACATGGTGGTCGCAACCACATGTTATCCAAACTACACCAGAAATATTGGATTCCTGGTGCTACTGTTGCGATCAGCGGAATCATGTCAAAATGTGTTATTTGCCGCCGCACAAATGCTATACCTGGACAACAGCAGATGGCAGACCTGCCTCTGGACAGAATCTCTCCTGATGAACCTCCATTCACGTATGTTGGAGTCGATTATTTTGGACCCTTTGGAGTGAAACGTGGCAGGAGTATCGTGAAACGCTATGGTGTCATATTCACATGTTTGGCTATAAGAGCGATTCACATTGAAGTGGCATCATCACTTGAGACAGACTCGTTCATCAATGCCCTTTGCCGTTTTACAGCCAGACGTGGTCAAGTGAAAGAACTGAGATCTGATAATGGGACCAATTTTGTGGGAGCTCAACGTGAGTTGAAGGAGGCGATTCAAAGTTGGAATCAAGGCCAAATTCACTATGCAATGCTCCAGAAAGGAATCAATTGGATCTTCAATCCCCCTGCTGGCTCACACCATGGAGGTGTTTGGGAAAGACTGATTCGATCGGTGAGAAAGGTGCTCAATTCCCCACTTAACTCATTCAGTGCATGATTTATTTCTGGCAGTTTGGCTCTGAGTGCCAGAGCCAAAATACATTGTAAAAAATCACACCCAGTGTGAAGTGGGCGGTGTCTTGCTAGCTAATCACAATACTGAATGGAGTCAACCAATCATGTACAAAAAATAAATACATTTATTGAAACACAATAATGTGTGATTTTTTTAAGTGCATAGTCCTATTTATAGGGCTATGCACATGTGTCATGTTTCACTAGCCAATCACAGTCCTGAATAGACTGTGATTGGCCAATCACGGTGCAGGGTTAGGGGGGTACACTGGTGGCCAATCACAGCGCAGGATTGGGGGGTGCAAATATCCAAACCTCACATATAGGGGCGGTTTCACCGCCCAAAAAAAAGTGCTTAGGAGCCGAAATACAGCCTTTTTCAGTAAGAAGTTAAACATGAAGTGAATGGAGCAGAACATTTTCAAATCAGGATATCTTGGGTTCTGAACTTTATTTGAATTTTTTATTTTTGGACATCTTAGACGTCCAGTGGCACTGTGTGCAAAATCTTGATGAGGAAAGTCTGCACACCATTCTATGTGAAGTTGAAGCTATCCTCAATAGCCGACCGATCCCAATGACCTTGAAGCACTTACCCCGAACCACCTCCTGCTTCTGAAGACTGCACCTTCCATGCCACCAGGACAGTTTCAGAAGGAAGACATATATGCTCGCCACAGGTGGAGGCAAGTTAAATATATGTCGGATTTATTTTGGAAAAGATGGGTCAAAGAATATCTTCCCCAGTTACAGGAAAGACAAAAATGGTCTAACATCAGACGCAACTTCAAACCAGGAGACCTCGTGATCATAGTGGATGACTCGGCGCCTCGGAACTCCTGGCTAACTGGGAACATTGTGGAGACCATTCTGGACAGAAGAGTACTCGTACGTCAAGTTCGAAGACTTTACGTTAAAAAAATCGCTTTCATATTGCTTTGATTGCCATTTACGATTGTGTTATTATTATTTGTTGCATAATAATTAGGGGCCGGTATTGTAGGAGCCAAAATGTATATTTTGCTTGCTATGTTATTTTTGTTAGTTTTTTCCCACGCTTTGGTTTGATGTCCCACTTCCCACAGTAATTGAGTGGGAAGTGATTGATTAGCTCCTGCTGTGTGTCTGTTCATTACCTTTAGTTTATTTCAGGTGTGGGTCTGCTGGGCATTCAGTGAGAGAATAGGGGTGAGCTAGGCTCAATATTTTCTGTTGACCGTTTTGCGTTTTATAGGGCGTTTAGCCTACATTTCATTCATCTAATTTTCAGTATTTTTTTTTGGAACTTATTATTTTTGTATGAATAAATCACCTTAACTGCAATAAGTTTTCTGGTTTTGTTTGGAAACGCGTCACACAGTTCCTGCCGAAGCTCAGCCTCATAGCACCTACTTCTAAATGTGTTTTGAATATTGGGAAGAAGTAGTTGCTACAATAACCTTATTATAGATCAGTTTCTGCAAGGTCCTGCAGACACCCAGACATTTGATCATGATGCGTGACATATGTATGCACACCTAGTAAATCCTATGCTAGGGATACACTATCCATTCTGATTCATCTGTTAAGGCCCAGCACAGATTCTAAATAAAGGCCTTAGGGCCACACTGACTATATGACATGCTTAAATGAGGAGTAATACATATTCTTTATGCTAAATGTGGTTATATATTAACTTTTAACTATTAACTATTATTATTATATATTTAGTAATCGTGATTAAATAAACATTCTCTATGTAAGGCACACTTGGTTATATATTCTATACTTAAAATATAAATAAAACTCACTCAGCTTCCAGATAGATGTTATTTATATTCATGATGTTCCGTATGATTTCATAATTTTATCTTCCTTCCTACAGAAAAAGCAGTCGACCTGACGGACCAACTGAAGATTCCTTCGATTACATCTGGTACGTAACATCCTCACAGTAAATGATTACACAACAATAAAGCAATTTTTTATTCGGAACAAGGTACATTTATGTATGAATGAAGGTTCAGTTCAGTTCAGTACAAGCTCATAACCGTTCTACCATTATTTACAAGCAACTTTACAGAAAAACAAGCCCAATAAGCTTATAATAAGCAGACCTGGCAACACTGCAAACAAGGAAAAAGGAGAGCGTAAGATTACATTGGGGATAATGGCTTGCGGGGCCTTCTCTTAAAGGCAATGGCATCTGGCACGCCCAAACCACACCTATGCATAATGTAACGGGTAGTGCAGGTGTTTTGCGGGTAAGACAGGTGTACCAAAATAGCAACTTTTGCGGGGGAACGTCCCTTGCCTAGTCCTAAATCCCAAATTAGTGGCTTTAGCCACTTCGGCCCTTTAAAGAGCCTACAGCCTTTTTGCTGAGCCCAGAGTACAAGGAGTTACAGTAATCTAGGTGTGAGGAGATGAAGGCATGAATTACCTATGAATGAAAGGAATTACTTGATATATTCAACTCCTCCAGGAGAAGAGAGTTCCCAAACCTCCGTTCTAAACCGGCTCCTCTGCAGTGTTGCCGGTCAGAACTGACTCCATCACAGCGTTGTTTGGGCCCAGGTGTCCCAGTTCCGAGCGGCTCCGAGTCTAGAGCCCTGCAGGCCCATTGGGACCCGACCAGGGCCCGGCCAGGCCAGGCCATCCTATCAAAGACCAATACAGGCCGGGCTTGGGCCATTTCTGTATTTGACCATCGGGCCCAGGGCTGGGCCGGGCTCAAACTCACAGACCCCATTAATTAATAAGGTCAACATGTTGTCTCAGCATGTGCGCTAGCTTGAATAGAGGGGGTGTGTGGGATGCAGGACCCTACAGTCTAGGGGGCAGAGACCGTATCTTAGCGACACTGAAAGAGCTAACTCTCATTGGTCATGTAAATGAGCCAATTAGTTGCCCGTAATGAGCTGAGGACACTTCCAGACACCCAGACTCACACAACTCACTGACAGTCACACACAGCAACAATGGGGGGAGAGAGTCAGTGGGAGCAGGACAGAATCACCGTCATTTCTCGAATAAATCGCCCTGTCATTCATATTGATTCCCCGACCTCAAAATACGAACTGATTTTCTTTCCAAGCCAGTACCAGCTAATGCAAAATCCCAAGTCACCAGAAGTTTGTGGAATTATCCTGTGAGGACTCAGCACATAAGATCATTCCACACGTTGGCTGGAGGACGATTTCTTACTTTTTAGTGTGATGTGATGTGTGTGTGCAGCGCAGCTGATAAAAGTGCAGCTGTTGTGCGCACCAGTGAAAGCGCACGCTCGAGAATAATTCATTAATAATAGTAAATAAATAAAAAGGTGTCAGGCTTAGGGCCGGGCTCGAGCTGTAAAATTGCGCCACCTATCGGGCCAGGGGCCGGGCCGGGCTGAATACCACGGGCCAAGGCCGGGCTAGGGCACACATTTTCGGCCCCTGCAGGGCTCTACTCTGAGTGGCATTGTCCCGTTCAGAGCAGCTCCTCCACGGTTCCTTCCCGTTTGGAGCGGCTTCCCTGTGGTTCCGAGCAGCTCCGATCGGCAGTTCCGATATTGAAGTAGTATCAACAACTAGAAAAAGTGCTCCTCGGAGCACAGGCCCCACGCCAGGTCAGGTACGTTATTGTGGCCTCCTGGTGGCGCTATAATAGGGCAATGTGAAAAGGGTGACATTTCTTCATAGGCCTTTCACGGCAATTGGACACTGCATTCATGATTTAAGGCATTTTGTTCCAAAAATGTGTTATGCTAAATTAGACGTGCTGGTGGCGCTATAACAGGCCAAAGTGAAAAGGGTGGCATTTCTTCCTCGGCCTAGTGGGAATGTACGTGTGAAATTTCACGGAAATCGCATGCTGCGTTGGTATTTTGTTGAAAACGGACCAATCCTCCAAACTTTGGAAGCCAACCTTAGCCAATCAGGATGGAATCTGGAAAATCGGACAGGTCCGGGATGATCACATTTTAACGGACGGACAGGACACACAGACGGACGGACGGACATGTTGCAAAACATACTCTCTTGCCATGCCTTTTGGCCTGGCGGAGACAATAATATGAATAAATGATAATAATAACAATTATCTCTCTCTCTCTCTTTCTCACTTTCCCTCTCTCTCTCTCTCCTTTCTCTCTCTCTCTCTCTCTCTCTCTCTCTCTTTCAATTTATGAAATTACATAATATGTAACTTTTTATTCATGAGGTACATGCATTAACTGTAATTACACGTTAAGGAATATACGTTTTTCTTTGGAAAATAATAACTTTAAATATATAAGTCTTAAAAAAGAAAGAAGAAATAAATGAATTTTAAAACATATATCCCAGATGAAATAAATGCATTATAAAGAAAACCTCAAACTAAGGCTTAGGCTTTGTTCCAAGCTTGGGTTTTACATGTTTTTTTTATTATTTATTTTATCAATAGTACATTCTCTTGAGCTTTCATCCCAAATCCTATTGAAGATGAAACACTCAGACTTTAGACAACCTCAGCCTACTCTCAATGTATAGTTTCAAACTTCACCCACTGCCACTCTGACTCCCACTCCTTCCACATGTTATTTATATTCATGCTGTTCTTTATGATGTTATCTTCCTACAGAACAACTGAAGTCTGACAAGTCTCTACAGGACAACTGGAGGAAACATCCGATACAGCGGAAGTTCTCCCTCCCCCCCCTCCGCGCACTTTCACGGATGATGGTGACTAATTAATTCCAACAATCAGACTATCAACAATTATGGAAACGCCCAGGCCTTTTATAGACAGAATTGTCAGTTCTCTGTTTCCTTAATTTTAGAAAAGAAAGGAAAATAAATTTGAGACAGAACAGAGCACATAGAGAACAGCCCAAACTGCGCATTTCAGGCTATAAACAGCGGCGTACAGTAGGTGCGAGGTCGAGATGAACGACGCACCTGCCACGATTGTGAACAGTGCAGCAGCAGCAACAGGTCAGCAGTGATGCCAGATTCTGCGAGTGAAAACAAGCCCAAAAGAAGCGACTAGGCTACGGCTCACAACGCGCCGTGATGCGACGCGTAGTGAGCTTGTTGATCTGCTATTTTCAAAAAAATAAAATTGAAATCTTGAAAAATTGTGGTAATCTTGGAACGGAATATTTTAGATGAGGGTCTAAATATGTATTTGGATATGTATATGTATTTGGTCCGCAGACAAATACATATTACTTTGGCGGTCCTTGCCATGAAAATGTTTGAGAACCAGCATTGGGAAACAAGCCCAAATACGCAACTAAACTTTAAAAACAAGCCCGGGGATATGTGCAGTCAAAGTACCTACAGACTTTGGGTTGTGTGCTGTGCTGTACAGCAATACTCCCAAACCTTTTTGGTCCCAAGGACCCCTTCCAATATAATACCATATTCATTACCAGCCACCCACAATGTCAAATTGTGTGTTAATTGTTGAAGTAACGAAGAAACACATGCACACACACATACATATGCACGCGCGACCACGTGTCAATGTGTGTGCTAGTGGTATGATGATGATATCCAAAGCGCCCTCCCTCTCTTAAAACGCAGTGTGAGTGTACACGGCCCGTAAATGAAAGTCCTTTATAAGTTTAAGCGCATTCTCTGTGTGTGCCAGACGGCAACAGTATAACGGAGTGGGTCTTCGGATTCGACGCATGCACAGTTTGATCATTCATCCTATAGCTTGGGGGGCTGTAACCATGTCAACGGCTGTAAGCATGGCGACAAACTCTTTTACATAAAAACACTAACAGCTTACATTTGGGAAAGTGAACGGTTGTCGCTGTTTGGTGCATATGCTAATGGTCAATGGCCGCGTGCAAATACAGATCAATTGCTCCAGCCACTGAGGAGAACAGGGCAGCACAGAGAGATTTTGGTGACGCACAGATTTTGGTGACAGACGTTTGCGGAATTATGGGAGGATTTTATGCTGTAACACGCACTGCGTTGTCTGCGTCACGATAGTTACGGCCCTGATTCGATGTCCCCCGGTGTGTAACGACCTTCATTCATACACAAATATACCTCGTTCCTAATTACAATCAATTGTGTTGCTTTTTTAAACAAAATGTGGGCAGAGTAGGTGTGATTTCCTGTATTCTGGGGCCTTACTAACAGGTAGCTTTTTATCAGGTTTTACTAATGTGGGAAAATTATGGGTGCATTTTGTAATTGTATCCATTAAAAAGCTAAATACTAATGGTCACTTAGTCACTGTTATGAGTCTACTAATTTGACCAGTTTACTACCAAATACCAGTTTACTACAGGTAACATTCAGAGTATCTTTAACTACTTAAACCTTGTACTGTGGTCCCCCAGGGGTCTGTACTCGTTACCCTCCCTTGTCCTCTCTTCACTGACTCTTCGCAAAAAATAATGTGGTTCATGTGGAGGTTGTCAAGTTATCTAATACATTTGAGATATCATCCCAAATAAAAGCATAGTCCAAAGGCCATTGAACCACTAACCTGTGCAACTGTCATGGTGGGTTGTCAAGTTATTTAATACATTTGAGATTTCATCCCAAATCTTATTAAAGATGAACCAATCAGACTTTAGACAACCTCAGCCTACTCAAAATGTATAGTTTCAAACTTCACCAACTGCCACTCTGACTCCCACTCCTTCCAGATGTTATTTATATTCATGCTGTTCTTTATGATTTTATGTTCCTACAGGACAACAGAAGTCTTAGTCTGAATGACTTCGAGGGCATTTCCCCCGGTGTGTAACGACCTTCATTCATACAAAAATATACCTTGTTCCTATTACAATTGTGTTGCTTTTAGAAACAAAATGTGGGCAGGACAACTTAGGCAGAGTAGATGTGATTTCCTGTATTCTGGGGCCTTGCTAGCAGTTAGTTATAGTTTTTATCAGGTTTTACTAATATGGGGAAATGATGGGTACAGTTTGTAATTTTATCAATTAAAAAGTGAAATACTAATGGTCACTGTTTTGAGTCTACACACTTTACCAGTTTACTACCAAATACCATTTTACTACAGGTAACATTCAGAGTATCTTTAACTACTTAAACCCTGTTACTGGGGTCCCCCAAGGGACAGTACTCGTTACCCTCCCTTTTCCCCTCTACACCGATTTACAATCTCGTAGATCTGCAATATTTGGTGAATGTTTTACTATTTTTGTTGAATGTTTGACTATTACTTATTATAGGGTTCATGTGGAGGTTGTAAAGTTATCTAATACATTTGAGATATCATCCCAAATAAAAGCTTAGTCCAAAGGCCATTGAACCACTAACCTGTACAACTGTCTATACGTTTTATTGTTTATTATCATCCCATTAAAGATGAACCAATTAGACTTTAGACAACCTCATCCTATTCACAATGTATAGTTTCAAACCTTACCCGCTGTCACTCTGACTCTCAATCCTTCCAGGTTTGAAAGTGGAAACGTATGATCCGAAACGTATGATCCTGACGTCTATACTTAAGTCTCTAAAGGACAACAGCAACAAATGCAAAGAGTTTGAGCAGACATACAAAGACGTGTGTCAACACAACAAGAAACAGGTGGTGACCACAGAGAAGCAGATCAGAGCAGATATTGAAAAGCTCCACCAGTCCCTGAGAGAGGTAGAGGAGGAAAGAGTTTCAGCTCTGAAGGAGGAAGAGAAGCAGAAAGCAGAGATTGTCACCAGAGAGATGAAGAACATTCAGGAGCAGTTCTCCTCTCTCTCAGACCAAATCTCTGATATAGAACAAGTGCTGCAAAAACCAAATGTTTCAATTCTCAGAGACCAGTGTACACTATCAGAACCACAGCTGGTCTCAGGAGTGCTGATAGATGTGACCAAACACCTGGGAAATCTGACCTACACAGTCTGGGAGAAGATCAAGGAGAAAGTCACGTTCAGTCCTGTCATTCTGGACCCAAACACAGCAAACGGCTATCTCTCTCTGTCTGAAGACCTGACCAGTGTGAGAGATTCAGAGACAAAGCAGAAGCTTCCTGACAACCCAGAGAGGTTCACTATGTATCCCAGTGTTCTGGGTTCAGAGGGTTTCAGTTCAGGAACACACACCTGGGAGGTGGAGGTGGGGGACCATCCTCGATGGAATATAGGCTATGTTACAAATTCTGTTGACAGGAAGGGAGAGAGATCTACCTCACCAGGAGATGGAATATGGTGTTTACGTCGACACAGAAGCATGGAGTACTCTAACGGTGAAGAATACTTCTCACTACAGAGGAATCCTCAGAGGATCAGAGTCCAGCTGGACTATGATAAGGGGGAGGTGTCCTTCTACGACACTGAAGACATGACTCAAATCTGCACTCATGAAGACACTTTCACAGAGAAACTCTACCCATATTTGAATTACGAAAAGGCTAGTGATGCTGAAACCACTGCTATCAGAATATGTCAAGTAGCGCAGGGGTGCCCAACCTGTGGTTCGGATTAAGCCCAGTGGAGGATTACCGAATGGGCCTAGTGGCCCCAGGGGCCAATAACCAGGGGGGCCCCCAAGCCAGAGCCCCCGCACCGCTGCCACCACCACAACACAAATCAAGTGTTCAACCCCCCAGCCCCCCAGCCCCCCAGATTGATGTCCTAGGGCCAGACAGTTTCGCATCACCAGTCGGGTCGGAACCCTTGCCACGGGCCCCTGCCACCAACATGAAAGAACAAGCCCACCGACACACAATAATCCCAAAGCCAATAACAACGACACAGCTGGATTCAAAAACACTCTCACTCTCCTGGCGTCCTCCACTCGCGCCTAAGCCCCGCCCCCGCGAGGAGGAGATGATTAAATGCGAGGAAGGAGCAGTCGACCGGTTGACCTAATAGGATCGGAATGCACTCTAGCGTCATTTCAAATGAGTGAGCTGTGAGATACAGCCTTCAGTGTGTATGTTCCACATATATGGAATGAATGCCAAGAAAAGTTGAAGTTAGATGTCCTTGTTTCTTTTGCTATTTTTAAAAGATGTTAAGCTGACCATATATTGGTAGAAGGCCTATGCACCTGCTTGGTGTAATACTTGGCTTTAATATTTGTTTTAACAATTTCTATGTCATGTCTGTAAAATCATTGTTGTAAATGTTCCTTTTCTGTGCGCAAAATGAGACCAGTGCCTCAGTCATTGAAAAGGCTATGAAGTTCGTCCTTTAACCTTGTGCTGTTGGCTTTAAGAGCGTATCTAATCTACAACATAATGTTCATATGATAAACATGGCGTTTCTAGCTTGTATGACTAATTGCGTTCAGTAAGTGTACAAAGTTAGGTGATATTTGATAGATTCCTCCTTTAATCCTACTTTACTTAATACCTACTGCTATTAGTGTTACCTTCCTGCATCTTGACATTTTCACATTTTTTCTTTTGTTTGTTTTCTTTTTTTTTTAAATGTGTAAAAGTTCTGAATGTAGGGTTAGGGTTATTTATTTATTTTTATTTTTTGTATATTTTTTAAACTACATAAACTTTTCGGGAAAAATAAAAAAAATATTCATGACCCCAAAATAGGTCACACTCCTATGTTTGGGAAACAGTGGTTTAGCTCACAGACTAAACAAGCTTAAAGCAATACAAGGCAGGTCCACAAATAACGATTTTTAGCAACCTCTGCTGGTCACTACCGTCACTGCATGTATTTTGCGTAGTCCTGCATTACCCATAATTCCATTTGTTTTCACCGGAAGGTGGAAGCGTTTCAAAAAGCGTTCTTTTAATTGTTTTATACTATCTGCAAATCGTTTTTCTTAGCCAGTGGAGCATTAGTTACCGTGAGCTGTGTTTTCTTTGTTGTTTTTCCATCCTATAATGTCTTAAAAACAGCGTGAGATTCCTTTTTGTTAATAGCGTGTTAGTTCCTGGCCAAACAGGAAACCGGTGTGGTAGTTCCTGGCCAAACAGGAAACCGGTGCATTTCCATTTCTGTTTTCCGGCCGGATGACGTCATTTTCGCGGGAAGGACACCCCCGCCACCGTTTCAATAGAAAATAGTTTATAAAAGGCTTTCAGGGGTGAAATTCATGGAGTGGGTGTTGTGAAACATTTGCCACTCACAAAAGATATACAATTTAACTTTAGTTTTTTTGAAAAAGTTACCTAGTACAACTTTAATTCACTCACATGGTGATAAGACATACACATGAGAGATAGAACACCAATCACACACATGTAACCGTTCACAATTGTTCCATAAAGATGTCATCCTGCACAGCTATCCATGTCACCATACCTACATATGTTCCCTTCATGAGGAGTTGATCAGTTTTAATGTGTAATACAGTGTGGGGTTGTATATTTCATCATGTTGTACATTACATGTGGTTTGTACCAGTGGATCATATTATGATGTTTTATTTGTTTTTCATCAGGTTTGTACTACATTTGATTTCGAATTTTTATTTACATTAATTTTTGTATTTGATTCTTTGTCTGGATGTAAAAAGTAAATTGTGTTGAAATTGTTATTACATCATTTCTGCAGAGACAGGATCAGAGAGGTCAACTCTAACGGTGCGTTTTAACAGCGGGCGATCAGCGGGCGATCAGGATAGTATTTTCCGGAAGTGCATTATATGTCTATGAGAGCCGGCGACTACTGGCGATAGGGCGAAGTGGGCGGGGGGGCGATGAAAGATGGATTTTCTTTATCTTTTGGACGATGTCGCCCGGGATCGCCCGGGATCGCCCGAGAGTCGCCCGCTGTTAAAACGTACTGTGAAGGTCCTTACACACCGGGGCGAATTCTTCATGCGAATAAATACGTTTTTTTTTAAACCTTATAAAGTCAATGCAAGCGTCCACATCAGTTTCGCGAAGCGAAAAAGCGTCTTTTAATTATTCGGAACGAGTCCGAATTTTGCGTATATTCGCATATTCGCCGGTGTGTAAGGACCTTAAGAACCACCATGTACGGTTTGCTAAAACATATTATCGATGTCAGGTAGTGTTAAGAGTTGATGTGATATATGTCCTCAGTTGATATGTAATACTGTACTGTTCTATATTGTTTATTGGTGATGTGCAGATTGTGCCACTGTGAGGCGCTAAGGCACAGGGAATAGGATTCATGTCTGCATCACCAGGTTCTAATTATATTATGTTCACCACCTGTGAGGACTAGTTCATTGAGTGGGATCTGTCACCGTGAGACTAATGTGTGCACAGCTTGCTAATAAATATGCCAGGCTTGGCTAAATGTGTTCTATCGCCATTGTTTCCTCCGAATGCAACACTAGCTGCAAAAGTATAGAATAACTTAACAGGTAGAAACCCAATATGCATAGCGACAGGAAGTAGTTTGATCCCCCAGCAGAGAAATAATTTAAACCTATAGGCTCCCTTCTGCACCGTGGACAGTGACGTAAAACACACACTCCATGAAAGAAGACTGTTCACAACAATTAAAGTCACAACCTGACCTTTCTGCTATTCTTGCACATTTTGCGTGACATTGGCAAAGTGTTATAGGATGTTAATTTGTGAAGAAACCAAAAGATGGAGATATACGATTTCTGCCCAACAGTGACATTATATATTTTAACTGTTATATTTGCTTTAATTATTGATTTCTTTAACTAATTTATATTCAATGAATATTCACCTTCACTAAATTATCTGCAATAACATATCTAAAATTGTAATTCATAATGTGTCATAATTCACATTTCATATCTCTGGTGGATGAATACGACTCCTGGTAAACAGTACAATTAGAGCTTAAAGGAGTAGTTCACCCTCAAAGAGTCTCCTTTGAGTCTCCTACCTCTGCCGGTCATCAAATTATTGGCTTAGGAATGTGACAAAACACACAAAAATCTCCATGAATTCATAGGGTGTGTAATTGATAGAAAATAAGTAATATTTTGGGTGAACTACTTCTTTAAGCATGCTTGACATTATGAAAGATTGGTTCTAGTCATAAAGCAACATTTCCTATTAGTAAAAGTAGACTTAGAGTCTAATATATTTGCTGACAACCACAACAAGTGCTATGTCTTTTACAGTGGAGGTATGGTAAAATGATGTGATTGCAAATGGTATATTTTCTATAGGTGACAGGGATATTATTTCAAAGTGGAGGTATAGTTCATCGGGCTTCATTGGACTCATCCAGGACATTATGGTTTGTACCACTAGTGGAGAATAATTTGTTTTATTTATCAGGCTTGAATTGCATTTAGTTTTTATCATTGACGTGTGTGTGTGTGTGTGTGTGTGTGTGTGTGTGTGTGTGTGTGTGTGTGTGTGTGTGTGTGTGTGTGTGTGTGTGTGTGTGTGTGTGTGTGTGTGTGTGTGTGTGTGTGTGTGTGTGTGTGTGTGTGTGTGTGTGTGTGTGTGTGTGTGTGTGTGTGTGTGTGTGTGTGTGTGCGTGCGTGTGTAGCGGCAGCATTGGACTGAACTGAGGTTGCAAGGGAAGACTGCATGTCTCCCCTCTGCGGATCATTCTGTCTCGCACTCTGTGCTAAAAAAAATTGCTTTAGACGAATGCATTATTATCTTTACTCTGAAAGCGAGGTTGCAGATTTTACCATCTAAACTTAACCTCTCCATCTGGTTTCCAGGCAACCATGCTCCTCACTGTATACGTCATGAACAAATAGCTGAAACCATGTCCCACATCTTAAATGGGTGCCATGTATACAGGGGACTCTACATAAGTAGGCATGACAGAATAGTGGATTTGTTATAAAGATATCACTTCTATTTTCAGGTCCTCCATCATGCTGTATAAGCATTCTACTGTGAAGCCGAGCATGTTTAACCTGTGTAACGATGATTCTGTATTCTCTAACATTTCAGCTAACACCCCTGATGTCATTGTTGTTAATGAAAACCATAGGGAGGTGTTCATTCTCGAGGTCGGCTGTACTTTTGATTACAGCTTAGAGGAAGCCTTCCTAACCAAAGTGCTAAAATATCATCAGCTAGAGCAGACCATCTCTCAGCTAGGCTACAGATGTAAACTTTTGGTTTTTATCTTTGGTAGTCTAGGGCACGTGCACAAGTTGGTTGTGAGGGGCCTGCAAATGTCCGGCCTCTCCAAAAGGAGGGCTAAACAATTAGCAAAGTACTGCTCAATATCAGCTATTATAGGAAGCCGCTCAATTTGGAGGAGGCGTTGCTTCCTTTACCCTTGATTGTTGTCCGCTGTGTTCGACAAGTATGCCATCTTTTGTTTTGTATGTAAGGTTGCTCTGCTTTACATGCGCTTTGTAACTAACTGTTTTCTCTTCATCTGACTGCACTGGCAGTGTTTATGTCCTTTGTACATCCTGTACTTCTTATTATGTGGACATAAATAAATATTTCAAATGTGTGTGTGTGCGTGTGTGTGTGCGTGTGCGTGTGCGTGTGCGTGTGCGTGTGTGTGTGTGTGTGTGTGTGTGTGTGTGTGTACAGTTGTCAGTGTGTATAGTTGTGAAGTATAGCTCCCTGATTAAGTCTGGATCATTTGACAAATGTAACTTGATCCAAAATGAAATAAATGCTGACACTAGAATAATGTTACACCTGTCATTGATTCATTAGGATGAACAATTGAAACATGAGTTGCTGCGTTGTTGGTTGTAAAGATGTTCAGTGTTATAATTATATTGCAATTTTATTGTTAACATCATAATCATTTTATTTAAATAAAATGGGGTCAAATCTCATAAATGTTAATCAAATGTGTGTCAGTTTGTTTACATCCAGACTGGTGTCAATGGTATCAACAGTTGTATTTTCTACTGGTTTTGATGGAAATAAGCAACTTATCATTATCTACAATAAGAAGCTTTATTCTGTTTGTTTTCTCCTGTGTGGTGTCGCCCTCTAGTGGACTGCATTCATTCCTACAGCAGTTTGCAATGTGTGAGTTGTTCTCAAAGTGACGTCATGCTGGTTGGATGAAACACTTAACCTATTCTATAAAAGTCAACCAGTCTGCACTCAAACTGTTGCTTCAATGTTGATGGACGCTACTGATGTCAAATATAGACATACATTTATACTATGTTACTGATCTCATTCATAAACTAATCATTGAGAGATTAATTGATAACTACGGTATCTGTATTCACACTTATTAACCCACCAACATCAAGTAACATCACAAGTGCAATTACACATTAAAGCCACAAAGTGGTTACAAACACCACTGTATTACAATATTAAACATCAAGAGAAGCCTAATTTGACCTTCCTTGGATTGGACAATCATTTCAACTTCACTTCAATTTAGATATGAATATGGATTAAATGAATGTACGTAGTGGGATGTCAAATATCAATGAGACTATTTATTTGAACTAGAAAGTACTGTTCCTGAAGAAACAGTGTGGGATCGCTAAGAATGTTGCTGGTATTGGGTATTGATAGTGTTAGTAGTGTTAAGGTTTGACATTTTTAAGGTTTGAAAGGGTTGAAAGGTTTGAAAGGTTTGAAAGGTTGTAAAGGTTTTAAAGGTTGTAAAGGTTTTAAAGGTTTGAAAGATGTGAAAGGTTTTAAAGGTTCTAAAGGTTTGAAAGGTTCTAAAGGTTTGAAAGATGTGACATGTTCTAAAGGTTTGAAAGGTTCTAAAGGTTTGAAAGATGTGAAAGGTTCTAAAGGTTCTAAAGGTTTGAAAGGTTCTAAAGGTTCTACAGGTTCTACAGGTTCTAAAGGTTTGAAAGATGTTAAATGTTCTAAAGGTTTGAAAGGTTTGAAAGGTTCTAAAGGTTCTAAAGGTTTTAAAGGTTCTAAAGGTTTGCGGTTCTAAAGGTTTTAAAAGTGTTAAAGGTTTGAAAGGTTTGTAGCTTTTTAGGGTAAAACAGTGATTGCTAGGGTCTAATAGGCGGTTGATATGGTCTAATAAGCAGTTTCTAGGGTCTAATAGGTGGTTGCTAGGGTCTAAGTGGTGGTTGCTAGGGTAAAACAGGTGGTTGCTAGGGTAAAACAGGTGGTTGCTATGGTAAAACAGGTGGTTGCTAGGGTCTAATAGGGGGTTGCTAAGGTCTAATATGCAGTTTATATGGTCTAATATTCGGTTGCTATGGTACAAAAGGTGGTTGCTAGGGTCTAATAGGCTGTTGCTAGGGTATAATAGGTGGTTGCTAGGCTTTAATATGGTGTTGATATGGTCTAATAAGCAGTTGCTAGGCTTTAGCAGTAAAAAGTGAAATATCTCTAAAAGTACATTTTTTTCCAAAAATTCAAATGGTAGCCAATATGTCCTAAGTAAGCTGAACGTTATAGAGTTGGAACTGAGTTTCTAGCTAAAAGTATGAATTTCCCCATTGAAATTAATGGGATTTTCTTAGCAGTAAAAAGTGAAATACCTCTAAAAGTACAAATTATTTCAAAAATTCAAATGGTAGCCGACATGTCCTGAGTAGGCCGAACGTTGAAGAGTTGGAACAAAGTTTGTAGCTAAAAGTATGAAGGACTAGTTACGGTCCAAAAAACGGTGGGAATTATTGGCAACTAGAAAAAGTGCTCCTCGGAGCACAGGTCTCCGCCAGGTCAGTTAGGTTATTGTGGCCTCCTGGTGGCGCTATAATAGGCCAATGTTTAAAGGGTACCATTTGTTCTTAGGCCTTGCACGGCAATTGGACACTGCATTCATGGTTTGAGGCATTTTGTGCAACTTTTTTTTTTGCTAAATTAGACCTGCTGGTGGCGCTATAACAGGCCAATGTTAAAAGGGTGGCATTTGTTCCTCAACATAGTGTGAATGTACGTGCAAAGTTTGACCGCAATCGGACGGTGCGTTCATGATTTGCAGAATTTTGTTCAAAACAAGCCACTACTGCAAACTTTAGATGTCTATCTTAGCCAATGAGGATGGAATATGAAAAATCAAACACACCCGTCTTGATCACATGACTATGGAGATCATGTGTACCGATTTGCGTGAAATTTGGATAAAATCGGAAGGAGTAATATAAAGAAATGTGTTTTACATAAGTCGGCCTCCTGGTGGCGCTATAAAAGGCAGATGGGAAAAATGCAGGGCAAAGGTTTTTCCTTGACCTCTAGGGAGTGCGCATACAAAGTTTTACACAGATCGGTGCAGTTATAGGTAAAAACATGAATCGACCTGTTATAGCGCCACCATGAGGCTGATTTGAAAATGTTCAAGTGGTATTTCTTCCTCGGCATAGTGGAAATATGCGTGAAAAATTTCACCGAAATTGCATGCTGTGTTCATGATTTGAGGCATTTTGTTGAAAATGGAGCACTCCTGCACCGATTTGCGAGATTTTTGGACAAAATCTGTAGGAGTACTGTCAAAAAATATGTTTTGCACAAATCGGCCTCATGGTGGCGCTATAAAAGGCCCATGTGAAAAATTTGGGGCAGAAGTTCGGAATTGGCATCCAGGGAGTGTGTGTGCACAGTTTCACTGCGATCAAGCCAACGGTGGCGGAGATTAGCTGGTGACAGACGGACACACGGACGGACGGACGGACAGACGGACGGACGGACGGACGGACGGACGGACGGACGGACGGACGGAGGGTAAAACATACTCTCTCGCCATGCCTTTCGGCCTGGCGGAGACAATAACAGTAGTGTGATCGCTTTAGCGATCCCACAATGAGTGACAAAATCCATTGTGATTCAGCTAAAACTTCATATGATGTAACATGTCAACCAACAGAGACCAAGAGAGAACTAGAGGAAGAATCAAATATATAAAATATCCTGTGACAATGTGCGTCTCTCTCACACACATTTTGTACCAGGGACCTTCAAAACATTTCAAGATTTATTGAAAACAGCAGATCTACAAGCTCACAACGCGTCGCGATACAACATATTGTGAGCTTGGAGATCTGCTATTTTCAAATGGTCAATCTAATAATTAAAGTGGTTAAACTGGTTTTGATGCTATATTAACACATGTTGCAGGGGACCCCCTGGAACCCCCTCAAGGACCCCAAGGATTGATGGTTCTCATTTTTGAGAACCACCTGTGTAAAAGAACAGGATGGATCCAGACCAAATGGTACAGGAGGAAGAGGAGTAGGAGAGACAGTATACACACACACACACACACACACACACACACACACACACACACACACACACACACACACACACACACACACACACACACACACACACACACACACACACACACACACACACACACACACACACACACACACACACACACATCATGGTATTATTATTTGATAAGCCCAAGTGTACTCATTACTGGCTGATGACCATCAATCAATAACAGTCATTATTGAATGATTGAAGCATGTTTATGCGTTATTGCAGTATGAATTATGGTAACAGGATGTCTGTGACTGACCGGCCTTCTCTAGTCTCAGCTAAAAGTGCAGATATTAATAACTCAAAAGTATCCATACTGACAGATAAAAGCTGCTGTATCTTCAATATATTTAACACCAACAGATGGTGCTGTTTGCTGCATTGGAGCAAGTGTTTCTATATTTTAAAATAACTGTGTTTTCAGAAGGCCAGAAAAAGTAAGTTACATTTTGATCAGAAACAGGTCAGATACTATAGGTCCTATAGCCTTTGCCGAGGCTATAGTGCTGCTAACAACATATCATGGTGCAACGTGTTGTTAGCTTGTAGATCTATTATTTTTGTCACATGACATCCTGTATACACGCAGCTCGTGCAGCGCAGCACTACATTTTAACGTGTTATTTCACGTAATGTTAGACAAAACAACGGATATCCAAAAATTTTCCTAAACATTTGATTCATTCCAAACCTTTTCCAGGCCTGGAAAACACTTTTGTTCTAATTTGAAAATATTTCCAGGAATTTCATTTTCCGTGGGAACCCTGCCGAGGTACTAGACTCTGAAGCAACGGCTCATTATGGCTGATTGACCATAATAAAACACGGACCCGAACCTGTACGGGTCTTGGGTCCTGTCAGGTATTTTTGGTTCTGTTAGACCCATGAAGACCTTTACTCTACAGCAGGGGTCTTCAACACAGGGTCCGGGACCCCTAGGGGGTCCACAGAGCTACTATAGGGGGTCCGCCAAATCTTTGTGTGAGAGGATCTTTTTTTTTTTTACATTAACCACTTGAACCCTGGCATCCCTATTCTGAGGGGAACATTAGCCGAAAATAGCAGATCTACAAGCTCACAACGCCTTGCAGCGCGAGCAAATTTTTGGCAAAGAGGTATAGAGGTGTAGAGGGAAAAAAAGAGGAAAACAAGTTTAATCTGAAACACAATTTTATACAATATAGTGGGGGTCCCTGCTTCATATCTCTCTCAGCTAGGGGGTCCTTGGGCTGAAAAACGTTGAAGACCCCTGGTTTACAGTATGCTACAATAATGTGCTAGTGGTCTGATATGTATCTCTCATTTCTACTTTTTCCTCCTCTCTATCAGCTGCTAAAGCTGCTTTTTTCTGCACTAAAATTCAGGCTTCTGCTTCCAACCCTAAAAAACTCTTTGAAACTTTCTCCTCTCTCCTGCAACCACCACCCCCTCCTCCCTCCTCGTCCCTCCTCCCCGACGATTTCGCCAACTTCTTTGACAAGAAGGTGAACGATATCCGATCCTCCTTCCCTCCTCCCCCGGCTGGTGCCCTGCGCACTACCCACACCCGTCTGCCTGCCACCCCCCCCTCTCTACCTTCATCTACTCCTCTCCCCCCCCCCATCCCCTCTCTATCCCACTTCTCTCCCCTCTCCCCTAACGAGGTCCTTCTCCTTGTTACCTCTAGTCGCCCCACCTCATGCTCTCTGGACCCGGTCCCATCCACTCTGTTGCAGTCTATTGCACCTGAACTTCTTCCCTTCTTAACCCACCTTATTAACACCTCTCTGACATCTGGCTACTTTCCCTCTACTTTCAAGACTGCCAGAGTCACCCCCCTCCTGAAGAAACCGACACTTGACCCCTCTGAGATCAAGAACTACAGACCGGTTTCCCTTCTATCCTTCCTATCTAAAACTCTCGAACGTGCTGTCTTTAAACAACTGTCCTCCTATCTCCACCAGAACAACCTCCTGGACTCCAACCAGTCTGGGTTCAAAGTGGGTCACTCGACAGAGACTGCCCTCCTGGCAGTGACGGAGTCGCTCCATGCCGCTAGAGCGAACTCTCTCTCCTCCGTGCTGATACTCCTGGACCTGTCTGCAGCGTTCGACACGGTGAACCATCAGATCCTCCTCTCCACCCTCGAGGGGATGGGTGTCTCAGGCTCTGCACTCTCCCTGTTTGCATCCTACCTGACGGGTCGCTCCTACCAGGTGATGCTGAGAGGGTCTGTGTCAGAACCACACAGGCTCACAACTGGGGTTCCCCAAGGCTCGGTTCTGGGTCCTCTTCTTTTCTCTCTCTACACTACATCTCTGGGTGCTGTCATCCACTCCCATGGCTTTTCCTACCACTGCTATGCCGATGACACCCAGCTAATCCTCTCATTCCCCCCCTCTGATACCCAGGTGGAGGCACGCATTGCTGCTTGTCTGGCTGACATCTCGGAGTGGATGTCGACAAACCACCTGAAGCTCAAGCTGGACAAGACCGAGCTGATGTTCCTCCCGGGGAAGGGCTGTCCGCACCGAGACATGGCCATCACCATTGATAATGCTGTGGTGACCTCAACTCGGACTGCGAAGAATCTGGGTGTGACCCTGGACGATCAACTGACGTTCTCGGCAAACATCGCATCAGTGACGAGGTCCTGCAGATTCCTGCTCTACAACATCAGGAGGATTCGCCCCTTCCTCACGGAGAAGGCAGCCCAGGTGCTCATCCAGGCTCTCGTCATCTCCCGCCTGGACTACTGCAACTCCCTCCTTGCTGGTGCTCCGGCATCTGCAATCAGACCTCTGGAGCTTGTTCAGAAAGCTGCGGCTCGTCTGGTGTTCAACCGCCCCAAGTTCTCCCACACAACCATCCTTCTCCGTTCTCTACACTGGCTCCCCGTAGCGGCTCGCATCCAGTTCAAAACCCTGGTACTAGCCTATAGGGCAGTGAAAGGAACAGCTCCTTCTTACCTCCGGGCTATGGTCGATGCCTACACCCCTGCCCGACCACTTCGGTCTGCCACCTCGGGGCGACTGATTGCCTCGTCACTCAAGGGTCCTTCTGGCCGATCCACACGGTCACGACTCTTTTCTGTTCTGGCCCCACAGTGGTGGAATGAACTTCCCACTGATGTTAGGACAGCAGAGTCACTGCCCATATTTCGCCGCAGGCTGAAAACCCACCTCTTCAGGAAACACTACCCTTCCTCTCTGCCTGACCTACTTGTTGTTAACTAGTTGTACGAACGCTTGTTTTTCTATTGCTGTATTGTTTATTGGATCTTGTTTAGTCGATACACTTATTTGTTTTAGCTCATGCTCATTTGATTTAGCAATTTTTGTCTCATTTGTTTAAGGAAATAGGTGGCTGATATATTGTACTTTTACCTTAGCGCTAGGTATACTCTTGGTTGCTTGTTTTTGCAGAAAATGCACTAAAGACTTCTGGTGATTAGTAGTTTTCGTTCCCTACCTATGTTGAATACACTTATTGTAAGTCGCTTTGGATAAAAGCGTCTGCTAAATGACTGTAATGTAATGTACTGGTTGAACCCGTCTAACATGTTTCTACTCATGGTTGTGCTCACCCACAGTGTTTTTTATTTTATTTTATTTTATTCTTTAGTCCTTTCTGCGCTACCGGTTCATTCTGTCAGATATGTTTCTGCACACGCCCACTCACTGTTGGGTAAGGGTGATTTTAAATCCTTGGTTGCAGGCCGGTGCTGCCCAGAGAATAGCAGATCTACAAGGCCACAATGAGTCACAGCACACGCACACACGCGCGCGCGCACACACACACACACACACACACACACACACACACACACACACACACACACACACACACACACACACACACACACACACACACACACACACACACACACACCCACTCACTCACGAGAAAAGGAAGTAGCTACTGAGTGTACTGTTGGTCCTTCTATGTCAAACAGGAAGTCATGAGTGGTTGTGGTGTAACACGGTTCGTCTCCGTTGTGTTTTACAACAAACTGCAGCTCTGCAGCTCTAAAAGGGCGTGTGTTAAACTAAACACCGCCTACATGATGTTTTATGCATTTCCGTATGGATTGAAAACAGTCTGGTTGACGTTGCACTTATTCACTGCTTGACACGTCTGCCATGTTTAATCTCAGTTAATTTTGACTAAAGTTGTCTAGGCTACATTTGGACATGGCTGCTAAAACAGCTAAAGAGGCAATCTTAAACGCCCTAGAGGATCTGGAGAAGACTGAGCTGGAGAAATTCTGCAGTGCTTTGCGTGATCGTAGAGAAGAACCACGCATTCGACGAAGCACAATTGAGAATAAGAGTAGAACAGAGATTGCAGACAAATTAGTTACAACTTTCACTGAGGACAATGCTGTGGTAGTAACACTGAATATTTTGAAAAAGATCGACTGCAATGATGTTGCACAGGAACTACAGGATTGGAGGGGTAAGTTTGAATCCTAATTGATTACAAATAAAGAATGCAGGGCCCAGGATTTAGGCAATAGGCTTTATTATAGTGTAATATATTTGTTTACATTTTTTTTTAATAATAATAAATTGTCCTTCCTTTCATTATTGTCTCCGCCAGGCCGAAAGGCATGGCGAGAGGGTATCTTTTGCCCCCTGTCCGTCCGTCCGTCCATCCGTCCGTGTGTGTGTGTGTCCGTCCTTCTGTCTGCGACCAGCTAATCTCCGCCACCGTTGGCCCGGTCGCTCTAAAACTGCACACACACACTCCCTGGATGCCACATCAGAACCTCTGCCTCACATTTTTCAGATCAGCCTGTCATAGCGCCACCATGAGGCCGACATTTTTTGCTATTACTCCTACAGATTTTGTCCAAAAAACACGCACATCGGTACACAGTATCTCTATAGCCATGTGATCAACACGGATCTGTCTGATTTTCCATATTCCATCATGATTGGCTAACATTGGCTTCCAAAGTTTGCAGGATAGGTCCCTTTTGAACAAAATTCCTCAAATCATGAACGCAGTGTGCGATTTCCGTGAAATTTTGCATGCACATTCCCACTAGACCGAGGAAGAAATGCCACCCTTTTCACATTGGTTATAGCCACCAGCAGGTCTAATTTAGCAAACCAAATTTTTGGAACAAAATGCCTCAAATCATGAATGTAGTGTCCGATTGTCGTGCAAGGCCTAAGAACAAATGGCACCCTTTTCACATTGGCCTATTATAGCGACACCAGGAGGCCACAATAATCTACCTGACCTGGCGGAGACTTGTGCTCCGCGGAGCACTTTTTCTAGTTTAACACTGCAGTCAAGTGAGGCGCATTTTGTGTTTAGTTGCGCGTCTTTTGGGGTAATTATGATAGGTAGCGAACGAACAGTAAATCCTCCATATTAGATGGAGTTGTAGACCTAAACAGACCTACAGTACAAGCCAATATAACACGATGTTGCATGGTTGTAGATATGTTCTTTTGGCAAGGACTCTGGACCAGAGCGAGCTTGTGGTATGATTCTTCTACTGCTGGTCTGGTTCACTGTAGTTGCATTGCACGGTTGCAAAATAACATTAATCACGCAGCCAAAGTAAAAAAGAAAAGAAAAGAAAAATACCCTCTGTGCACCTAGCTTCCAATGTTTTGCTGTGACAACTGAGCGATGTACAATAACAGATGTCCAGAAGTGTTGTCTAGTCTTGTGTACAGTATATGTGCACACTGGCCTGACTATTTTCAAGTTGAAAATGTACAGGAGTTTTATATGTACCAAGTATGAGTGTTCTGCAGCCACACAGACACACAGACAGTGTTCAGACACAGCAGCATTACCACAGCACATTTCTGGTGTGTGTGTGTGTGTGTGTGTGTGTGTGTGTGTGTGTGTGTGTGTGTGTGTGTGTGTGTGTGTGTGTGTGTGTGTGTGTGTGTGTGTGTGTGTGTGTGTGTGTGTGTGTGTGTGTGTGTTTGCCTGACTGACTGACTGACTGACTGACTGACTGACTGACTGACTGTAAGTATTGGTACAAAATTTACATAGTTACTTTTCAGCACCATTGAGGAGCCAATGACTGACAAGCTAGGTATCACCAGGTGCACTGATTGCTCAATATGGCGTCAAATCTAAGGGCGGAGCTTACTGGTCAAAGTGATAGATGTGTTCCTCATGAGTCAAGGCACATGTGTAAGCAAGTTTCACGGCTGTCGGCCAAACGAGGCATGACTTTTGCCTGTTTAAAGTTTGCATTTTCAAAAAATTGCTATAGCGCCCCCCTTTGACCAATTGGAGTAGGATTGGTTTCAGTGATATTTGGAATGACCCTCTACATCACTGCACAGTTTCAAACAAATGTGAGTCTGCATGTATGTGTTAGGGGCAGATGAATAATTGTCATAAAACTGCAATATTCATTGTCTCATAAAAGCTTAAAGTTTTCACTTAGAAAAAATCCACTCCCATAAATCTGTTGGTATAGGTCCAAGGTTCAAGTGTAAAACGTTTCGTGCAGATTGCTAAAAAGTCCCAGGAGGAGTTTGACTTTAACTGCTTTTCATATAATTCAAAATGGTGGGAGATCTAAAGGTCAGAGGTCAAAAGTCAGAGTGTGAAAGTTGTTAGGCATGAGGAGACGCATGTGCGTATTGAAGTTTCATGGCTGTAGGTCAAACAGGGCATGAGTTGTACCTGTTCAAAGTTGGCATTTTCAATTGAGTGCTACAGCGCCACCCTTTGGCCAATGGTTTTGAGTTTCGGGTCTTGGCCGTTTGGCATAGCCCTCTACCATATTGCTGAGTTTCGTAAAAAGTGACCACAAGGATAGGCCAGAACTGCAAATACGGCGGAAGAATGCCAAGGAATGCAATAAGGCTTCGAGCCTGATAGGCCTCGAACCCTTAATAATGACGATGATGATGATGATGAAGATGAAGATGAAGATGAAGATGATGATGATGATGATGATGATGATGTATCCCTGGGTTATTTTGAAGCTGTACGGTCAGACCATGACTGTCTGACCGTACCTTTTACACTTGTAGATAGATCTACAAGCTT
This sequence comes from Gymnoscopelus braueri, assembly GCF_963280865.1. Lineage (NCBI taxonomy): Eukaryota > Metazoa > Chordata > Actinopteri > Myctophiformes > Myctophidae > Gymnoscopelus > Gymnoscopelus braueri. Next base: position 5,068,955 of record NC_137604.1, on the reverse strand, counting down.
ATAGATCGGCTATTTTTGGCAAAGCGATTTGGTGTTGACAGAAAAAAACGGTCCAAGAAATGTAGGTCAGGTTTTTTAACTGAGAATAGAGGGTTTAAGTAGGCTACATGTGAATTACATCAATAATTAGGAATGACAGATTCATGGTAGAAGGGTGCAATTTATGACTATAAAGCACAGAGATATTTTTGTATAGCCTACGCCAGTTTTTTGTAGCCTAGTATGTGAAACTGTAGAATAAATACTAACTTCTCGTTTATCTGGGATAGTTATTTGTTATTTTGCTATTCTTTATATTATGGTCACATAATCTAATCAGATCGGGAGGGGGGGGGCATTCCTATCGGTAAACTGTTTAAAGTATTCAGGCCATTCATCTAAAATAAAGATATTTACATTTATTGAAATATGCCTGTAAGTCATCAGACTGACTCAAGCAACAATGTATTTGATCCTTTGTGTCCAGATGTGAACGCGGGAAACAACATGAAACAAATTCTTGTGTGAAGTCTGACATTATGCATAATAGCCTATCAATCTTTTCATTACATAGTCTACACATAATGTGCTCCATATTATGGAGCAATTGGACTTGTTCATTGGTGCAGAACATAAAAAAGCACCACCTGCTGTAGGTCCAGCACCACCACGAAATGTGGGTTTGAGAGGTGTGCCTTATGAAGCGGTATGTGGGAGATTCCAGTTTCCAGATTAATGGGATTGATATTTATTTAACCCATTAAGACCTGAAGCCGATTCTACGAATGTCTTCTAAATCCCAACAGTTTTGTGAAAAACGTATGTTTCTATCAGGGGTGCTCAAACTTTTTCATGTCAAGGACCCCCAAACTTATATGTATTTGGTCGCTGCATGACCCCCTTTGCTTCTGGGGGGTCCCTGGAACAAAATATATCAAATTTTGTATAATCAATTCGGTTCGGTTTGAAAGGGAATATCAGACCAGTTTGGACATTTTTAAACCAAGCCTAGCTACAGTGCAGTGCTCGGGGACAACCCAGTTGTAATGCCACTACCTTGATCAAGGGCAATGGCAGTCTTTTTGCATATATTATTTTAGGATATGTTTTACTGTTTCGGCAATGCTTTACCTACCGCCACTTCAACAGCCCCGGACACTACTTTGGCGCTGTTACTTGCAATAGTCCAGTCTTTTTTTATTTCTTTTTTCTTTGAACAATGTAGTGCCTCAAGGAAACTAGGATACTAAGTAAACAACAATGAACCTAGCATCTGTCAAAACAACATGCTATCTAAATAACATTCTGCACATTTGTGGTCAAACTTGATCAAACATTTGTAAATGTTAATGTGTTTTGCCAGTTTTCAGGTAAATTCTCCCACTCCTTTTAGGTGTTATTTATATTTATGATGTTCTTTATGATTTTATCTTCCTTCCCACAGAAAAAGCAGTCGACCTGATGGACCAACCGAAGATTCCTCTGATTACCCCTGGTATGTAACATCCTCACAGTACATGAATATTACACAACAATAAAGCATTTTTTTCGGAACAAGGTACATTTCTGTACACTGCCCATTCCACAGTGATACTTGTGCTCCGTATAGCTCTTTGCTATCTTGACTCTCACATGAGAGAGAGTTGTGAGTGTGTGTGAGAGATGCGACGCATTGTGAGCTTGTAGATCGGCTATTTTCAAATAGCCTATGTATAAAATAGGACTAAAGTGGTTAATGTATTTTTTATAATGTAATAATTTATATCTGCAAAGTAACTACATTTTTCAATTAATTGTAGTCAAGTAAAAGTACAATATTTGCCTCTGAGATGTAGTGGAGTAGAAGTAAAAGTATTGAAAATTGGAAATACTCCAGTAAAGTAAAATACCTCAAAATTGTACTTAAGTACAGTACTTCAGTAAATGTACTTAGTTACTTTACACCATTGAATGTTGCTCTATATATCTAGCTAAAATCTAAAATTACACAGATGCTTTCCCGGTTTTAACGGATAACGGCTTAAAGGCGATGTGTTTTTGTTTATTTTTTTTGTGGTTAAAATAAGTGTTGCTTGAGCTTGTACAGCACAGTTGTGTTAAACAAAAAGCATTGTGTTCTGACTATATGCTTGATATTTCAAATACATATTTGAATGAATCAAACATGTTATAATATATTATATTATATATTATATATATTATATAATATAATAATAATATTTGTACATAAAAGTGCCCTGTACATTTACACATAGTGACAATATACATTTTCTCTCATTATGCATACTTTTTGAATACTTTTTGAATAGAGTTCATTGTAGTAGGCCAGGCATAACATAAAACTGGCCAGCCTGTAGAATACCTAATTTAGTCAAATTAGGTCAAATGGCATTGTCTCTGAACCAGAGTGAGTGTGGTGGTAGGATTCTTCTACTGGTCTGGTTTACTGCTAGTTGCTTTGGACGGTTGAAACATAACGTTCATCATGAAGTCAAAGTGGAGAAAAACATTGGACCAAGTCTCACAACGTTTTGCTGTGACAACTGAGTGGTGTACAATAAAAGATGTCCAGAAGTGTTGTCTAGCCTTGTGTACAGTATATGTGCACACTGGCCTGACTATTTTCACGTTTAAATTCCTATTCTACGTGTGTCTGATGTGATACTATTATAAGCACTTTGCCTTATTAGCACTTGCCATCAGTTCAAGTGTTAGCTATTCTCTCATTGTGAACACTGCCCATCTCCTGAGCTATTATAGCCTACACCCAATTGTTCTCATCCATGTACCTGATGGAGAGAGCAGAGGTTGAATAATTTAAATAATAAACAGTGGGAGCATCTATAATAGTGTGCAGATAATATTTTGTATTCTTGGACTTTATTCTCTTATCCAGCATCCATGGCATTTGACTTTGTGTGCATTATCCTGGACTGCTCTGAAGTAGACCAATAATCACATGATTCCAACCGTCCAGTTTAATCTGTTATTCAATTAGATGTTTTCTAAATGATAAAAGCACTATAATAAACACATAAAAAAAGGTTGATTTGTACAAGATTTGTGCACAGAAAAGTGTTACTTTGGGGCAAAAAAAAGTCAACTTAACAGCTTGTTTCGTGTTTCTGTTTGAATTTAAATATGATTTATTATTTGAATTTTGTTTCAGAACAATCCAAAGGAGAGTTTTTGGGGTTATTTCACTCAGGTGAGTGCTGTTCAAAGTTACTTGACTCAAATGGATTTGTATTGCATACCAAGTTTGCCTGGGGGCCCAGGGATGTTCCCAGTGATTAATTTCACTGACGTGTACAACATTTCTAAAAATGTTTCTTTGATTAGTTGAAAATTATCGTATACATTTATTTATTGAAATTGACAACCAGAAAATAGCCAAAACTGAGCAAATTTCGATCTATAAGGCCAAATCTCATTTGAAAAAATATTAAGAGTGTATGAAAGCCATTTAAAATGTGGCAGTCAGTCCTTCTGTTGAGGGCAGCTCCCTTGACGGATCAAAAGACAAATAATCAGTCACCTCATTCTTCTTAAACCCATGGCCTATACTCTTAGCAAGACACTGCACTCTCAATATTAAGAACCCGTAGGTACTTAGATTAAAATACACTGCAACTGTCCACACAAGGCCAAGTGAGGTTAACATGACTAATTAAATACAATACAATCAAAAGGCTAAAAATGTCTGGTTAAGGGCTGAGCAAGAATCAATAGATAAACAACCTAAAATGTAAAGCAGTTGAGGCAGGGGTTATCCAACTGGCAAGAGGGGGTCCTTATCTCGGAAGAGTCTCAACTTGACCCCTCTACTGCTTTTCACTCGCTTCCCCTCTGCTCCGACTGTCCACCATGACCACCTCGTTGGTCCTACACCTGGACATTGCTTCAGGATGGGCTGGTCGGTCCTCTCTCTCGGGCCTTCCCTCCACTGGCGTCCTCCCTCAGCCTCCCCCACAGACGGGTCATCTCACAGACGGACAGGGCACACCCCGCCTGGTGCCAAGCAACCATTTCCCCGGCTGGGGTGTCCCTGTCCTCAATGCAATCCAAACTTGCCTCGTTCCCGACTTGCATTGTTCCTGAGTAGGCCATTGCCCATTTATTAATAACCCATTGATTATGATGTATAACGTTACTAGTACTGTTTTAAGGTACTGTACTGGGTACTCTAACAGCGGGTACAGCGAGTACTCACATACACATTACGACTTTAACATTTGTGTTCAAATGAGGTAGAACATTTTTAAATATGTTTTCCCAGTTTCCAAGGAATTTCACAATTTTAAATCAAGAATCAACTGTCTGACACTCTGACTCCCACTCCTTCCAGATGTTATTGCGAACAAACACACACACACACACACACACACACACACACACACACACACACACACACACACACACACACACACACACACACACACACACACACACACACACACACACACACACACTCCTTAGTTAAAGTGGCATCAGTGATGTAGGTTTAAACACATCAGTGTGGGTAGAGATTGGTTACTGGGTGGAATTAACACAGTCACACATGCTCAATTTAGGTTACTGCATCACTTCACATTAAGTAATGGTAACTTTGTCACTGTTATGAGTACACACTTCACCAGTTTACTACCAAATAACCCTTATTGCTCAGGGAACATTCATTCAGAGTCTCTAACTACTTAAACCCTGTACTTCATTAACCGGGGTCCCCCAATGGTTTGTACTTGTTACCCTCCTAGTTAACCTCTACACCAAATCTCTTTGCCAAAAATAGCAGATCAACAAGCAATTTTTGGCAACTGTTTGCCTATTTTTGCCAAATGTTTATCTATAATCTACTAGGTTTCATGTGGGGGTTGTCAAGTTATTTAATACATTTAAAAACAAATATATATATATATATTTGATATTTCACCCAAAATCCTATTAAAGATGATCCAATCAGACTTAAGACAACATCACCCTACTCACAATATTATTATTATCTATATGATAATGGCAGCCTCATATGGCTACATAATGTATAATATCTTCTGATCTGAACCTCAGTCCCAATATGAATTTGACTGTAAATTCAACTTTTACATAAGGTGCATCAAAATAAAATGTTGTCTGAACTGAATTAACATTTCAAAGGTAAGCCTACATGAGGTATATCAAGATAAAATAGATGTATGAAGTCTGAACTTCTGTCCAATCTTGGAGAAATGGGACTTCTCCTCCACAAACTGCATTTTGTTGGAATGCTTGGAATGTAGGCAGGCGCTAGAGTGCCTCCCAGAATGCAGAGTGATTCCTTATTTAGCACATTATTTTGGATGTAAACGGCACAGCTTTTTTTATAAAATCGGGGAATTTGGCACCGGCTAATCGAGTCAATAGGGTCATTAAATCGGCTGATTTAAATCGGTGACCGATTGATCGGAACAACTCTAGCTGTTTGGTTGATTTATATGGAACAATAAAAAGAAAAACAGGAAAAATAAAAGTAACATAGTAATATAATATTCAATATAATATATTACTCTTGATACCAAGTAATAAGTAGCTAATATATAATAGTATTACTTTTTAAAGGTGTAATAAGTAATAAGTAGCATAATATGTAATATTGCCCAACACTGCCGGTCTGCGGTCAATAACAGTAAAATACATAAATAAACTCATTACCGGTACATTTCCATTACCTACACCAATTTTCCATAAGAACAATTATTGTGCTTAGAGAAGTTAAATATATATATATTCATGTAAAATGTGTATTGTGACTCCCACTCCATCAAAGATGTTATTTTTATGCTGTTATTTTACATTTTCTGATTATCTTCCTTCCTAGAAGAAGAAAAAGAAGAAGATCATGATGATGATGATGATGATGATGGTATGTAACAACCATTTGGTTAATCGTTGTGTTATCTTCATGTTCTGTGTGGATGTTTTCATGACACAAACCGTTCCAAGGAATACAGTCATAAGGATGCTTAAAGGGATATTTCACTTTAAAACATGTTTGGGGTCATTTTAACGTCTAGGCTTTTATGTGAACCCCAGACAGTTTTTATGTTGCTTGATTCAGTTTTTAGATTTATTTTATCAGCCCCCTTCCTATATAAACCCATTGTAACTTCAAACACACATCCTTAGTTCCAGGGCTGGACTGGGACATGAATTCTGCGCTATTTGGTCCCAGACCGGCCCACCACAACCGGCGCGCAGATACTCTACCGCCCCACTCCGTCGAGGCACATACAAACGCACATGCCCTTAATACCACCACTTTTACTGAAAAGTATCCTTCCATGTTCTGGAGCCTGGAGTAAAATAAATGATAACTACACGACCCATACACAACTACAACCCATGAATATGATAGTTTAGCCTGCAGTACTCACAAACAATGCGAGTGTGTTATGTGTTGCTCTTATGAATAGGATGCAGGCTAAAGCACATCATGGCACTGGCAGCAAGCAAGCCTACTCTGAGGAAATCATCTCCTCTGGAGATTATGTCTTGGACCTAGAGGGTAGCAGTCTGTCTGCAACAAATAGCAGATCGCACGCGACGCAGCTCATCTGCAGTGGTGTAAAGTAACTAAGTACATTTACTCAAGTACTGTACTAAAGTGCATTTTGAATTCCGGACTTTTACTTGTAACCAAGTATTTGTACATTGCAGTATTGATACTTTTACTTAAGTAAGAAATGTGAGTACCTTTTTCCACCACTGCTCGTCTGTGATTACTCGGTTGGGGCGGGGGGAGCAGCCGAGCTGGAGGTGACTGACACACATCGCTAATATGATTGATTTTAGCATTAAATGAGCTCCGGGTCCAGTACGGGTCTAGAAACCCGGTCGGACCGGGTCTGAATTGAGTCTGTTCGGATCGGTCCAATTATCCACAGGTCCGTTTCGGTTCGGGTCCCGTGGACCCGTGCTACCCTCTAATTCGACCTATTACAAACCTGGACATGAGGAGTAGAGGACTATTATGAAAGGGTGAAGTATGAACATGATTACATGCAAAAACTAGAAAAAGTGCTCCTCGGAGCACAGGTCTCCGCCAGGTCAGGTAGGTTATTGTGGCCTCCTGGTGGCGCTATAATAGGCCAATGTGAAAAGGGTGGCATTTCTTCCTCGGCCTAGTGGGAATGTGCATGCATTCATGATTTGAGGCATTTTGTTCCAAACATGTGTTTTGCTAAAGTGGACCTGCTGGTTGCGCTATAACAGGGCAATGTGAAAAGGGTGGCATTTCTTCCGCGGCCTAGTGGGAATGTGCGTGCAAACTTTCAGGGAAATCGCACGCCGCGTTCATGATTTGAGACATTTTGTTGAAAACGGACCAATCCTGCAAACTTTGGAAGCCAACCTTTGCCAATCAGGATGGAATATGAAATATCGGACAGATGCGTCTTGATCACATGACTATAGAGATACTGTGTACCGATTTGCGTGATGTTTGGATAAAATCTGAAGGATTAATATCCAAAAATGTATTTGACATAAGTCGGCCTCCTGGTGGCGCTGTAAAAAGCAAATGTGAAAAATGCAGTGCAGATGTTTTTTCTTGGCTTCTAGGGAGTGTGCGTGCAAAGTTTCACGCAGATCGGTGCAGTTATAGTTAAAAATGCAAATCGGCCTGTTATAGCGCCACCATGAGGCTGATTTGAAAAGTTTTAAGTGGCATTTCTTCCTCTGCCTAGTGGGAATGTGCGTGTGCAATTTTATGGAAATGGCAAGCTGCGTTCATGATTTGAGGCAGTTTGTTCAAAACTCACCAATCCTGCAAACTTTGGAAGCCAACCTTAGCCAATGAGGATGGAATATGGGAAATTGAACAGATCCGGGTTGATCACATGACTATAGAGATACTGTGTACCGATTTGCATGACGTTTAGTTAAAAGCTATAGGAGTAATAGGAAAAAATGGGTTTTGCACAAATCGGCCTCCTGGTGGCGCTATAACAGGCCCATGTGAAAAAATTGGGGCAGAGGTTCTGAATTGGCATCCAGGGAGTGTGTGTGCACAGTTTCGGAGCGACCGGGCCAACGGTGCCAGAGATTAGCTGCTAACACACAGACAGGACACACGGACGGACGGACGGACACACGGACACACGGACGGACGGACGGACAGGGGCGAAAACATACTCTCTCGCCATGCCTTTCGGCCTGGCGGAGACAATGAGTCTGCATGCAATCATGAACTTCAGTTTACTAAAGTATAGAAAACAAGGGTAAGCTAAAATGATCTGAGAATGCATCTGTTACAGGCTAGATCTATAGGCTATATGAGGATGGCATAACATGATATGCCTAACTTATACATAGCAAAGGCTGTCATTTGTGTACTGTGTGTATGCAAATAAGTAGTTTTATTGTAACAGCAAAGTAATTTAGTGTTTTTAATAACAGCTATGTACAGTATGACCCTGTGAACATTTTGAATGGTCATTAAAAACAATAACACTGTGACTGAAACAATACGTTTGATCAATGTCTTTTAAGCCCATACGGGCTGCCTGGGAAACAGGAACGACACTTGACACTTGTCATGTAATTATTGGCATAAGTGTTCATTAATTGTAAAATAGCACCACATCACAATGACACTGACTTGTGAGCTTGTAGATAGTTCTTTTTGTGTGACAAAAGTGTATGACTAAAGTATAAAATATGGTTTACGTTATTAATACAAGCATCTAATCAATCAATTAGGATAGTATAGGATTAGTATTGTTTGAAGTATATACAGTATAGACATAGTTACTTGCAACACAGAGTTTGCTGTTTAATGTTGGATAAGGAAGGTATACAGTCCTCCTCTGTTGTGCTCACCAGTCACCATAATGCTAAACTATCCTTCTACAAGTGTCAGCCAGCTGTCCCCTCAGATTAAGCTGTTTCTCTCTCACTCTGCCAAGTGTGCTGCCAGACACATGCCTTTATTTATGTATCGTCACACAATGGTGTCTCGCACCGAAGATCTACAAGCCCACAACGTGTCGAGGCAGGAACGCGTTGTGGGCTTGTAGATCAGCTGTTATATGTTTGGGTTGGACTATGGCCGTTATCCAAGCCAATGAGCCAATCATGTGATGTCTCTCTGCTCTGTGGGCCGGTGCTACTGAAGGATTGGCCCTCTCCACTTAGTGGCCGCCCAGCCCAAACATTACTGTAACTATCCTAATGCATTCATTCCATGCATTCCTATATTGCATCGTTCTTACTTGCGCGGTCCCAGAGGAGAAAAGGTGTCAAAAAATGCATTTTGTGGAAGCGTCATTGTGAAAAAATATATTATATTAGATAAATATGTTGAAACATATTTATTACGACTTTAACATTTGTGTTCATGTTTAAATGTGTTTTTTACCCAGTTTCCAAGGAATTTCACCATTTCGAATCAAGAATCAAAGATTGTTTTATATTCATGTACATTCAGATGTTATTTATATTCATTATGTTCTTTATAATTTGATATTTCTTGCTTTTCTTTCTTTTTATAGCGGATATATATCGTAAGTAACAACCTTCATTCATTAAGAAATGAAATTGTTCTGTGTGGATGTTCTCATGACAAAGAATAAACAGGCAGAGAGAGAATTACATTACTTAAAGGGGAATTTTGGACTAAAGTTTTCTTACCTTTTCTATGACGTTATGATATCTTAGGATGAATGGTACAGTAGAAAAATTTCATAACTCCACCCCTGAGCCACCACAGCTTAAAAGGTGCGCGGATAGGCCTTAGGTTAGATCACATATTTTAATAGCTTTTTTTTCCTTTTTTTTTGGTGAGATCTGACGTTCATAGTGACAGAACACTGTCCCAAAAAAAAAAAAAAGAAAAACAGAAGTCTCGCTAGACGAGATTGAAATCTCGAGATTTCAATCTCGTCTAGCGAGACTTCTGTTTTTTTTTTTTTTGGTTGCATAGTGTTCTGTCACTATGAACGTCAGATCTCACCAAAAAAATAATTAAAAAAAGCTATTAAAATATGTGATCTAACCTAAGGCCTATCCGCGCACCTTTTAAGCTGTGGCGGCTCAGGGGTGGAGTTATGAAAATTTTCTACTGTACCATTCATCCTAAGATATCATAACGTCATAGAAAACGGAAGAAAACTTTAGTCCAAAATTCTCCTTTAAGGATGTTTATAAGGAACCCTGGTTAATAAGCCTTGTATGCATGTGTGTGTGTGTGTGTGTGTGTGTGTGTGTGTGTGTGTGTGTGTGTGTGTGTGTGTGTGTGTGTGTGTGTGTGTGTGTGTGTGTGTGTGTGTGTGTGTGTGTGTGTGTGTGTGTGTGTGTGTGTGTGTGTGTGTGTGTGTGTGTGTGTGTGTGTGCGTGCGTGCGTGCGTGCGTGCGTGTGTGTGTGTCTGGGCTTCCTTCCCAGAAAGATGTAACGAGGCTCAAAAAACTATCCACATGATGTAGGATCAAACAAAGGGTTGATGCTTGATTGATTGATTGAATACTTTATTAGCAGTTTGCTACAAATTAAAACCCAAGAAATCCTATAGCTTGTTTCCATTGCCATTGGGGTCCTTTGTACTCAATTCATTGAGACATTTAATGACAGACAGATATACACTACTATTCAAGACACCATAAAAACAGATTGAAAACAAAAACAACAAAATATGTACAGTACACAGTTCAGGGGGGGGGGGGGGGGGGGCTAGGCGTTGACTTTTACAGGGGCCAGTCTCGAATTGCAGCCTCCTGTAGGTACTCTTTTAGAGCGGTTTTGAAGGAGAGTAGGGTTTTACACTCCTTCATGCTACATCAACATCAGTGATCTCACTTGGAGGATAATATCCAGATACAGTCAACTAGTGTGTAAAATCATGCCAAAGAAGAAGTGTTGTCAGAAATACATGATATGTAGCCTCACAGGCCAAACATAGCGTCATTTATGTACAATCTGAACAGGTCCATCTTATGATACATTTTATGAGGTTGCAGAATGAAATGTATTTGAAGTAAAAGACACAGTGTGTGTGTGAACATCACGTGACTTACTTCATATTAAATAACTCCTAGTAAAACATTGCTTGTGATGCAAGTTCCATAAGGCTGTTAGTGGTCAGTCATCAGTCCTCACCTTCTTGTAAACCAAGGAGACACACACACACACACACACACACACACACACACGCACGCACGCACGCACGCACGCACGCACGCACGCACGCACGCACACGCACACGCACACGCGCACACACACACACATTCTACCGCCCAACTCCGTCGAGGCACATACAAACGCACATGCCCTTAATACCACCACTTTTACTGAGAAGCCTCCTTCCATGTTCTGGAGCCTTGAGTAAAATAAATGATAACTACATGACCCATACACAACTAGAACCCATGAATATGATAGTTTAGCCTACAGTACTACTCACAAACAATGAGAGTGTGTTGCTCTTATAAGGAGGATGCAGGCTAAAGCACATCAAACCTGGACATGAGCAGTAGAGGACTATTATGAATGTACATGATTACATGCAAAACTGAGTCTGCATGCAATCATAAACTTTAGTTTACTAAAGTATAGAAAACAAGGGTAGGCTAAAATGATCTGAGAATGCATCTGTTACAGGGTAGATCTATAGGCTATATGAGCATGGCTTAACAGGATATGCCTAACTTATACATAGCAAAGGCTGCCATTTGCGTCTGTGTGTAGGCAAATAAGTTGTTTTAGTGTAACAGCAAAGTCATTTAGTGTTTTTAATAACAGCTGTATGACCCTGTGAACATTTTGAATGGTCAGTAAAAACAATAACACTGTGACTGAAACAATATGTTTGATCAATGTCTTTTAAGCCCATATATGGGCTGCCTGGGCAACAGGAACGACACATGACACTTGTCATGTAATTATTGGCAGAAGTGTTCATTAATTGTAAGAATAGCAGATCTACAAGGACACACCACATCACGATGACTCTGACTTGTGAGCTTGTAGATAGTTATTTTTTATGTGACATAAGTGTATGACTAAAGCATAAAATAGGGCTTAAGTGGTTAATACAAGCATCTAATCAATCAATTAGGATAGTATAGGATTATTATTGTTTGAAGTATATATAGACATAGTTACTTGCAACACACCATGCAGAGTTTGCTGTTTAATGTTGGATAAGGAAGGCCTACAGTCCTCCTCTGTTGTGCTCACCAGTCACCATAATGCTAAACTATCCTTCTACAAGTGTGAGCCAGCTGTCCCCTCAGATTAAGCTGTTTCTCTCTCACTCAGTGAGTGTGCTGCCAGACACATGCCTTTATTTATGTATCGTCATACAATGGTGTCTCGCACCGAAGATCTACAAGCCCACAACGTGTCGAGGCAGCAACGAGTTGTGGGCTTGTAGATCAGCTGTTATATGTTTGGGTGGGACTATGGCCGGTATCCAGATGATAGACAAGCCAGTGGGCCAATCATGTGATGTCTCTCTGCTCTGTGGGCCGGTGCTACTGAAGGATTGGCCCTCTCCACTTAGTGGCCGCTCAGCCCAAACATTACTGTAACTATCCTAATGCATTCATTCCATGCATTCCTAAATTGCATCGTTCCCAACTTGCGCGGTCCCAGAGGAGAAAAGTTTTGGTTTTTTGTGGAAGCGTTATTGTGAAAAATATATTATATTATATTATATTTGTATGCATATTTTTTTACTCATTATGACTTTAACATTTGTGTTCCAATGAGGTAACACATTTTGAAATGTGTTTTCACCATTTTAAATTAAGAATCAAAGATTGTCTGACAGTCTGACTCCCACTCCTTCCAGATGTTATTTATATTCATTATGTTCTTAATGATTTCATTTTTCTCTTCATTTTTCTATAGCACCGAGGAAGAAGCCGATTTCCTTAGTAAGTATGTAACAACCTTCTTTCATTAAGAAATTGACCTTGTTGAAAATGGAAAAAAAGGAAAAAAATAATTAACTAGAAAAAGTGCTCCTCGGAGCACAGGTCTCCGCCAGGTCAGGTACGTTATTGTGGCCTCCTGGTGGCGCTATAATAGGCCAATGTGAAAAGGGTGCCATTTATTCTTAGGTCGTTCACGGAAATCGGACACTGCATTCATGATTTGAGGCATTTTGTTCCTAAAATGTGTTTTGCTAAATTAGACTAGCTGGTGGCGCTGTAACAGGACAATGTGAAAAGGGTGGCATTTCTTCCTTGGCCTAGTGGGAATGTGTGTGTGAAATTTCATGGAAATCGCAAGCTGCGTTCATGATTTGAGGCATTTTGTTCAACACGGACCAATCCTGCAAACTTTGGAAGCCAACCATAGGCAATGAGGATGGAATATGGGAGATCCGTGTTGATCACATGACTATAGAGATACTGTGTACGGTCACCAGAGATTTCGACCCAGGACAATTCGCCCAGCCGCGAATTTGAGTCAGCTCGACCCAAATTTACCGGGTCGAATTATCTGTGTAACCCCTAGAGGGTAGTAGAGTACAAGGTGACGGTGGTGAGGTCCTGAATGTACAAGGTGACGGTGAGGTCCTGAGTATATTTAAGAGTAAATATTGTAAGCATGCTCCCCCAGTTGCATACTTTTTTTTAAATAATTTTTTTTGTAAACCTTCTTTTCTAAATTAAATAATTATGTATGCCTTACAGCTCCGCGGAGCTGCCGGCGGCGCCAGCTTTGGGAGTGTGCTGCGTTTGTGTAACGCAGTCCCCACCAATATTATTTACGATTCTGTGCCTATCGGTACATAACTCGGACGGCGCTTAGTCGAATAGCAGACCATCGGCCGGTCGTCGCGGGCACTCGCGCCTGGAGGCGCTCGGGCGCGACTCCTTGGCCTCAAGGTCTGCTGATTCGGCGCGCCTCCGTCATGGTCCAAAACTATACTTTATCTCAATGGCTGTGCTTGAAAGCCTTTGGGCTTGTTTCACCCTGACAGACAAATAATAATTGTTTGGTAAATCAATGTACATATTATTATTATTACGTCTCTGTCTCTCTCTCTCTCTCTCTCTGTCTCTCTCTCTCGCGGTCCGGGTCGAAATGTCAGGTCCAAGCGGGTCAAAAGCGGGTCGAATGGTCCGGGTCGAATCATCCTGGGTCGAAATCTCTGGTGACCCTGTGTACCTGGCAGTACCAGGTCTCCTGGTACTGCCAGACCCCTAGTGGTTGAAATCTGAATGGCCGGACTTCGCATGACGTGTGTGCAGAGGAAAAGAGGGACAGACCGACCGACCGACAAGCCTCATGTAGGCCGACCCCTTGGGTCTGGCAATCACACCCAGTGTGAAGTGAGCGGTGCTATTTATGAGTTATTAATTTCATCATGCATCTCGGTAGCCAATCACAGCACGTCCTGCGAAGTGACGTGCTTACATTTTTTACATTATTATTAATTTCATCATGCGTCTCGCTAGCCAATCACAGCGAGTCTGCGAAGTTTGAAGTTAATTTCATCATGTGTCTCGCTAGCCAATCACAGCACGTCCTGCAAAGCTTAGCCTATGGGCGTGTTTTCCACAGCATGGCGTCACAGCGAAAGACACATTTTCACGACGGAAAGAAAAACTTTCACCACGGATGGGTCCTAAACCCATCCGTGGTGATGATTTTTGAGCGGTTGCACCGCTCAAAAAATAGGTTTTGCACAAATCGGCCTCCTGGTGTCGCTATAACAGGCCCATGTGAAAAGTTTTAGGCGGAGGTTCTGAATTGGAATCCAGGGAGTGTGTGTGCACAGTTTCGCAGCGACCGGGCCAACGGTGCCGGAGATAAGCTGGTAACACACAGACAGGACACACACACGGACGGACAGGGTGCAAAACATACTCTCTCGCCATGCCTTTCAGCCTGGCGGAGACAATAATTGTAATATCCATGTTCTGTGTGGATGTTCTCATGACACAAGCAGTTCCAAAGAAAAACTGAAAAAAAGAGAATTACATTACTTAGGGACGTAAAGAACCCTGGTTAATAAGCCTTGTATGCGTGTGTTTTTTGTGTGTAGTCTTTGACTTATGACTTATATACTTAAACCCTGTAGGCCTACTTAATTAACCGGGGTCCCCCAAGGGTTTGTACTTGTTATCCTCCTAGTTTCCCTCCACACCAAATCTCTTTGCCAAAAAGCAGATCAATAAAAAATGTTTGGCAACTGTTTACCTATTTTTGCCAAATGTTTGCCTATTATCTACTAGGTTTCATGTGGGGGTTGTCAAGTTATTTAATACATTTGATATTGCACCCAAAATCCTATTAAAGATGATCCAATCAGACAACATCACCCTACTCACAATGTGTAGTTTCAAACATTGCCCACTGCCAATATGACTCCCAATCCTTCCAGGTTTAATTCATATTCATGCTGTTATTTATGACTGATGTTATCTTCCTTCCTATCAGCCAATGACAACGTTAGGGTATGATCCGAAGGCCCAACTGGAGTCTAAACTCAAGTCTCTACAGGACAACAGGAACAAATGCAAAGAGTTTGAACAGACATACAAAGACGTGTTTCAACACAACAAGAAGCAGGTGGTGATCACAGAAAAGCAGATCAGAGCAGAGATTGAAAAGCTCCACCAGTCCCTGAGAGAGGAAGAGGAGGAAAGAGTTTCAGCTCTGAAGGAGAAAGAGAAGCAGAAAGCAGAGATTGTCACCAGAGAGATGAAAAAGATTCGGGAGCAGATCACCTCTCTCTCATACCAAATCTTTGATATAGAACAAGAGCTGCAGAAACCAGATGTTTTATTTTTCAGAGACCAGTGTACACCATCAGAACCACAGCTGGTCTCAGGAGTGCTGATAGATGTGGCCAAACACCTGGGAAACCTGACCTACAGAGTCTGTGAGGAGATCATGAAGAAGGTCCCGTTCAGTCCTGTCATTCTGGACCCAAACACAGCAAACGGCTATCTCTCTCTGTCTGAAGACCTGACCAGTGTGGGAGATTCAGAGACAAAGCAGCAGCTTCCTGACAACCCTGAGAGGTTCACTATGTATCCCAGTGTTCTGGGTTCAGAGGGTTTCAGTTCAGGAACACACACCTGGGAGGTGGAGGTGGGGGACCGTCCTCGATGGAATATAGGCTATGTTACAAAGTCTGTTGAGAGGAAGGGAGAGAGACCTCCCAAACAAGGCAATGGAATATGGTGTTTACGTCGACACAGACACATGCAGTACTCTAACGGTGCAACATACTTCTCACTACAGAGGAATCCTCAGAGGATCAGAGTCCAGCTGGACTATGACAGGGGGGAGTTGTCCTTCTACGACACTGAAGACATGGCTCACATCTACACTCATGAAGGCCCTTTCACTGAGAAACTCTACCCATATTTGAATTATGAAAGGGCTAGTGATGCTGAAACCACTGATATCAGAATCTGTCAAGTAGCGCAGGGGTGCCCAACCTGTGGTTCTCTGTCCGGAAGTTGCCATAGGAGAACGGCACTCCCAAAGCCTTCCTGCAGCACTCAGACACAGACACTCCCAAAGCCTTCCAGCAGCACTCAGACACAGAGAGATAAAAAGTGTGTGTGTCAGTGACCAGCTAGTCTCCGGCACCACTGGACCAATATGTGTTGAAGTTTGCTTGTACACGGATGTGATATTTGATAGATTCCTCCTTTAATCCTACTTACAGCTTTTAGTTTTACCTTTCTACATCGCAACATGTTGTGAGCTTGTGCATCGGCTATTTCAATGTCTTTCTTTTTTTTGTTAAAGTAATACTAGGTAACTTAAAAAAAAAAAAACTAAAGTTACATTTTATATCTTTTGTGAGGCAAATGCTTTACATTACAGTCATTTAGCAGACGCTTTTATCCAAAGGGACTTACAATAGTACAATAAGTGCATTCAACATAGGTAGGGAACAAAACTACTAATCACCAGAAGCATTTAAGTGCATTCTCTTCTAAAACAAGCAACCAAGAGTATACCTAGCTCTAAAGTAAAAGTAGTTAACAACAAGTAGGCAAGGCGAAGAGGAAGGGTAGTGTTTCCTGAGGAGGTGGGTTTTTAGCCTGCAGCGAAAGATGGGCAGTGACACACAACTCATGGAATGGTTCACAACACCCATTCCATGAATTTCACCCCCGAAAGCCTTTTATAAACATATTTTCAATTGAAAGTGGACAGGGGCGTCTTTCCCGCGAAAATGACGTCATCCAGCCGGAAAACGGAAATGCACCGGTTTCCTGTTTGTCCCGGAACTACCGCGCTAGTTACAAAAAGGAATTTCACGCTGTTTTTATGGCATTATAGGATTTGAAGATGGAAAAACAACAGCAAAAGAAAACACAGCTCACGGTAACTAAAGCTCCACTGGCTAAGAGAAACGATCCGCAGATAGTATAAAACAACAAAAAGAACGCTTTTTGAAACGCTTCCGCCTTCCGGTGAAAACAAATGGAATTCTGGGTAATGCAGGAATCCGCTAAAGACCTGCAATGACGGTAGTGACCAACAGAGGTTGCTAAAAATCATTATTTTGGGACTTACCAAGTACAGCTTTAAGGTTTTTTTTTTTTTTACATTAATGTAAACGTTTTGAATATAGGGTTAGGGTTAGGTGTTCCCTGAAAACTAACTTTTCAGGGAAAAAACAAACAAGGGTCACTACAACCAGCTCAATTCACTCACATGGTGATGTGACCTACAAATGTTTGATAGAACATCGATCACACAAATGTAACCGTTCCGAATTGTTCCATAAAGATGTCATCCTGCACTGTCCATGTCACCATACCTACATAATAGCCCTGATAACATGCATCCTTCATGAGGAGTTGATCAGTTTTAATGTGTAATATATATTCTTGTACAGTGTGGGGTTGTATATTTCATTATGTTATACATTACATGTGGTTTGTACCAGTGGATCATATTATAATTATGATCATAGTATAAATATGTACTACATTTTATTTTATTTTGTTTCGTTTATGTGTTTCTGTTTGATTCATCATCTGGATGCAAAAAAAGTTAATTGTGCTGAAATTGTTATCAAATAATTTGTACAGAGACAGGGTCAACTGATAGGGAGTTAAAGTAAGAACGGCCGGTTTCCTTCAACGTTTAGTCGCTGTCAGGTGGAAAGTCCAAAACTTACTTTTCAGGAAATGGAAAAAAGAACCTGTGTTCCAATGGATCCAATGTAGTTATTATGTAGTCACAACAATACTTTTCATTGGGTCAATATTTATAAACTCACACACAGTTAACCAATCGATACCCTGGCAAAACTTTATTCAAAGCAAAAACGTCTTATACTGCAAGTGTGCTACTTTTGCATGACATTTACACCCGAGTGACCCGACCAAGAGTGGAAAATGAAGAAAAACTAAACAAACAAAACAACATAAAAAGAAGATATTTCTGCCAGAAAGCCATGTTTTTTTGTTATATTTGTTTTAATTATTCATTTCTTGATTTGTTCCATTGATTTTCTCTATGTATTCAATAGATAATAATATGCTTCACTAAATTACCTGCAATAAAGTCATGTGTAAAATTGTTATTCAGACTTTGTCTCTATTATTCTCTTGAAGGTATTTCATACTGTATGTCTGGTGGATGAATATTAGAATATTACATTACAAGTCATGAAGCAACAATTAAAGTAAAATGATGTGATTGTAAATTGTATATTTCTGTTTTCTATAGGTCATAGGGACATGGTTTTAGGTATAGGTATAGTTAAGTGATGTGCTTTTAAAGGACGACTTCACCCATTTTCAACCCATTTTCATATAATTGGTCCTCACTAATGATCATGATAAAATGGTAAAAAAAACAATCTGTGTCTCTTAGGAGGACGATGAAACCCGTCTACCAGTGACATCATCATTAGGCGGGATTTTCTTTCCCAACAAGATTTCAATTTTTTTTATTTAGATTTATATTAACACAAGAACAATGGCTTCTATTATTGCATTGCAACTCCAACTTTCCAGGAATAGAAAGCCTGCCGTTTGTATTTGCTTGGATTCCCCATCGATGATGTCACTGGTAGGCGGGATTCTGAACTGTCCACAGCCCTCCTCTGAGACACAGGCAGAGTAGAAAAAAATGGTACCATTTTATCATGATCATTAGTGAGGACCAATTAATTATATGAAGAGGTTGAAAATGTATCATACATTTTTGTGTATCATTAACACATATGTTTGTGTGTACAGTTGTCAGTGTGTAGTTGTATAAAGTTCTTGTTCCTAAGCACGATACCTGTAACACTGATGAACAATTCTGTAGCTAAATAGCATCTCCAAACAGCTGTGTGAGCCTTGGTCAGAGCCATAGGCAGTGGTGTGTTCTACCGTGGTACGCTGTATACGCAGTGTGGCCTGTAGATTTTTTTCGGTGCCATCGTATACATCCAAAAACCGTTCGAGATGTCGTATCGGATACGTTGATACGCATCTGATACGCTGCACGCAGGAGGTCTGGGCTGGGGGGCAGCAATACAATCAGCAAGAATGTGATCTGTCTGACTAGTAGTCTGACTGGAGGTGAAGGCTTATCATGTGTGTGACTATTGTTCTTGAGGTGATAATTAATGGCTACTGGCGAAGGAATTCACACTTTAACTCAATGACCTGCCATTCACTTCATTGAACGTAGGTCACTGAATTGAGTACTTTCATTAGTATTCAAAATTGCGGTCATAGCACAGCAAAATCTTGAATCTTCAATACGGTTTGTGTCTTCAATGCCAAGTTAATACTATTCTGTAATAGATATAGGAATGCTCACTGTTAACACTGCTATTATATCTGATAAGGCTAATCAGCATTTGTTTATAACAATCCTTGCACTCTTCCATGGTATTAATACATGCTTTGCATTGAAAATGCATCTAAGGCTAAAAGCAGCTCCGAAGTGGTTGAGTTACAGGGTGATTAACATTAGGAACAGTAGAAAATCAGTACAAAGCATATTGTAATTGTACTCAGTGTTGCTGTGAAACTGGGCCTGAGTGGGCCTGGTCGAGTCTGTGCGGGGCAGAAGCGCGCGCAATTTTGTTTGCATTAATTAATTATATACGCGCGCGCGCGTGCGTGCCGTGCGTGTGGGAGGAACTAAGGAGGGAATAGTTATAGTATACCCTCCAAAAAAGTCTAGAACACACCACTGGCCATAGGGCTATGGTTAGAGACACAAGGACACACAACGTGCGCACACACACACACACACACACAGACACACACACACACACACACACACACACACACACACACACACACACACACACACACTTTTTTTATGTACCATGATGTAACTCCAAAGGTGGACAAGAAATCAAAAATAATTGCTCCATTGATTAGAAATTGATAATTCTAAATTTGCTCCTCATTGACTTACATTGTACAGTAAAACAGCTCTCAAAGTCACTCTATAAGCACGTAAACGATCACGAACAAAGCTGATTCAGACAATATAGAACATCACCAAACCCAGTACTGTTTTTTCTTTTTTATAAAAATGTTAACTTCCTGCTGATTTTACTATTTGAAGATCCGGATCCAGATCTGCAAATCCAGTCCAGGTTTTCTTCTTAATAAAAATAGCAAAATCAACAGGAAGTTAACATTTTTGGTGATGTTCTATATTGTCTGAATCAACTTTGTTTGTTTGTTTATGTGCTAAAAGAGTGACTTTGAGAGCTGTTTTACTGTACAATGTAAGTCAATGAGGAGCATATTTTGAATTATCAATTTCTAATCAATGGAGCGATTTTTTTTTCTTTTCTTGTCCACCTTTGGAGTTACATCATGGCAAGGTAAATAACCTAAACCTCTACCAAAGTGGTCTTGCCCTTTAAGTACATTTTGAATTCCAGACTTTTGCTTGTTACAGATCTCTTCTACATTGCAGTATTGATACTTTTACTCAAGTAAAACATTTGAGTACTTTTTCCACCACTGCGACTCTCTGACTCATTCATTCATCTCCATTAAAGGAGGAGTTCACCCAAAAAATTGCTTATTTTCTATCAATTTCACACCCCATGAAGCCTTGGATTCATGGATTTATTTTTGTTTTTAGTCACATTCCTGAGCCAATAATTTGATGACCGGGGGTATTTCCAGTAGGAGACACAAAGAGTCTACTTTGAGTCTCCTACCGGATACATTAGCCAGTTGGAGACGGGAATCAAATTATTAGTTTAGGAATGCGACCAAAACTAAAATAAATCCATGAATTCAAGGCTTCATGGGGTGTGCAATTGATAGAAAATAAGTCGTTTTTTGGGTGAACTACTCCTTTAATAACAAAACTTTCCGAGGTTGAATGAGGCCATTATTGCATCAGTCCTTCAGATGGCTTTTGATTGGCTGTCACTGTTTCGTTCATAAGGTCTCTCTGAAAGTGATCGACTATCGTTGTCGTTGTAGTCGTGGTGTGGACTTTTTTTTTTTAATTACATATTTAGAGTTATTGTTATAGTTATCTTGCTTAGTCTGGATCATACATGGGCAACTGGTGGCCCGGGGGCCACATGCGGCCCCCACATTCACCCCCACATAATATCAGAATACTGATATATTATTGATTTCAGCTGTTACAATTCCAAACATGCAAACGTGACCCGCATTATTTACTTTACGTCTATATTAGTAGCTCAATGACTAGTATAAAAATTCTATTGTCTTTTTTATGTCCAATGTATTTGTATAGTTCCTAAATTTAACATAAGTATAACTAAATGCATTTGAAATGAAATAAAAATGATGATTTTCAGGATTCCAATTCAAAAATTGAAAAAAAAAATCAGGATTTCTATTCAAAAATAGCAAATCTACAAGCCCAAAACGCATCGCACCGTCAACGTTTTGGGCTTGTAGATCGGCTATTCTTGCTACTTCTGTGTGACATAGAATGGCGAAGTACAGCATTAATTGAAGAAGTGTCTGCCCGACAGTATTTGCAATGTGTTCCTCTGGAGTAAGTGTGCAAATATAGTGGCCCTCTACATCATCAAAGTTGCATCACCCCTGGTCTGGATCAACATTTGAATGCATGACGTTGACAAAAGTAACTTGATCCATAATTACATAATGCTGACACACAAGGAGAACATTCCACATGCAATTTATTTATTAAGATTTTTTTTTAAATCAAACATTTGTTGTGTTGTTACTTAGGAAAGCAAGTTATTCAGTTTTATATTATAATTGTATTGATGACACGTCACACATGTATTTAAATGAAATGGTGTAAACATTTTTTACATGCAGGCTGGTATCAATGGTATCAACAGTTGTTTCAACTGGTTTTGATGGAAATAATCTACAATAGAATCTTCATTCTGTTTGTTTTCTCCCGTGTGATGTCGCCCCCTAGTGGACAGCATTCATTCCTACAGCAGCTTGTAGTAGGGTTACAAGAAGAGTGGGCACTAATATAATATAAATATAATATATATACATATGATAAATTGTCTTAAGTAATGAGCAGATTGGACCTTCCGTTCCAGAGATAATGGCCAAAACATCTTGAAAGGGCCATTTTCGCCGGTTTTCGATCACCGATTTTCAAGGCGGGGGCAAACAAAAATCTCACCTGCCCTAAATGTAATTCCTGGGGACGCTACTGGTCTCCTGGTGAAAACAGGAGAGTTAGCAGGGACAGTGTACGTGCACGCGCGCGCGTGACACGCAGCTATAAAGCGCTTATTACGCCCCCCTGTCACTGCAGGGTGCGTGATTTAAAGACAATAGCAGATCTACAAGCTCACAACACGTTGCGGCGTGACGCGTTGTGAGCTTGTAGCTATGTTTTCTGCGTGCGACACCAAAGTATAATAAAATGGGGCAAAAAGTGTTGTGCAACAATAATAAGGTGATGTAGAAACTACAGTCAGTGTTGCCATGTCCGTTGATTATAAGCGACTTTGGTCTTATTTTTCTGTAAAGTTGCTTGTAAATATCGGTAGTTGCGGGTTGTGTTTATTTGGGCTTGTTTCTAGAGTTGCTTATTTGGACTTGCTTCAAACAAAAATGTCATGTCATGGACCCACATATTAATATGTAAGTGTCCCCCTAACCCCAACCTGACAATGTTTTGTGTCAGGGAGACAAGATTTGTGTTGTTTAATAGAATGTTTTGTTTTGTTTTATTTTATTTTATATATATATATATAGTAGATCTGAAAGCTCACAAAAAGCTTTTATAGATCTGCTATTTTCAAATAGCTGATGAATATCGCTTCTTTCGGTCTTGTTTTAGACCTGGTTGCTTATTTCTCTCACACAATCTGGCAACACTGACTACAGCAGCCGTGTGACAGAACACAAACACACACACGCACACGCGCACACACACACACACACACACACACACACACACACACACACACACACACACACACACACACACACACACACACACACACACACACGCACACACGCACACACACACACACACACACACACACACACACCCAGACAGAATGGACGCTCACATCAAAGCTGGAGAGGTTTACCTGCAACCACGTAAAGCTGGCAAAGTGAGTCAACTATTTATCTACATTATTATAATTCATTTTAAGATGTTATAGACAGTCCTACTGTCAACACCTAATGGTCATTTTAAGAACACTTGTTTTTCAATTCAATCTTCAGCACCTTTTATTTCAGCTATATTTCCTTGTTGAGTGCACACAGTGAGTTGTTCTGTATTTGCACAAGAGATAAGAAAGGTATCTTTCGCAACAGTGCAGCCATAAAAATATAATAACAGCAGATTATTGCACTTGCAGGTAACCTAACAAAGCTGTCATAACCCATGTTTTGCCTACAGTTACTCTTATTACTGTCAACTGCTGGTTTAGCCTCCTGTTTCAGAGTTAAATTAACACTAAAGGATTTGACAGTGTAGATTAAGGGGTCCCAGAAGTAACACAAATATCATATCAAATTGGGGATCTGTTCTCATGCAGATCAAACTCAGTGTCCTTGACATTAAAAAAGGTTGACTGGTCTATGGTGTGATCGTACACATTCAAAATGTTACTTGAGTAAAAGTACAAAAGTATTTCCATCAACATATACTTAAAGTACCAAAAGCAAAAGTACTCAAATGTTTGAAAATAGCAGATCTACAAGCACACAACGCGTCGCGATGCTACGCGTAGTGAGCTTGTATATCTGCTATTTTCAAGTAGCCCATGTATAAAATAGGGCTGAAGTGGTTAATGCATGTTTTATAATGTAATAATTTATATCTGCAAAGTAACTAGTAACTAAAGTTTTCAAATAACTGTTGTGGAGAAAAAGTAAAATATTTGCCTCTGAGATGTAGTGGAGTAGAAGTAAGTACTGAAAGTAATGAAAATTTGAAATACTCCAGTGAAGTAAAAAATACCACAAAATTGTACTTAAGTACATTACTTGAGTAAATGTACTTAGTTACTTTCCACCACTGTAACTGACTGATCATTTGACAACACAGGGAAGTTCCATGTCACACGTGTTTCTATCTACAACACGGCAGTTATATGATGTGTGATGTGGTCATGTATGTAAACATGTCCTAAACATGTCCCTGTATTTAACAGAGTGTTCATGTGTTAGAAACATGAAACACACACACTCATGCTGCCGTGTTCTGTGACTGAATACTACACACAACACAAGCCCCAGCACACATGTTCAGACACAGCAGCATTACCACAGCACATTCCTGCACCGTGTGTGTGTGCGTGCGTGTGTGTGCGTGCGTGTGTGTGTGTGTGTGTGTGTGTGTGTGTGTGTGTGTGTGTGTGTGTGTGTGTGTGTGTGTGTGTGTGTGTGTGTGTGTGTGTGTGTGTGTGTGTGTGTGTGTGTGTGTGTGTGTGTGTGTGTGTGTGCAGCCCTGGGGGCACATTTTGCATACACACTGTGGTGTGTACACTTTCTGTGGCTGTATTGTGCACAATTCCACCCCAAAAATCAAGTGTTTCATAAAAATAAAAATAAAATAAAATAATAATAATAATAATAATAATAATAATAATAATAATAATAATAATAATAATTTCCATGAAAAAATAAATCTTCAAGAAGAACCCAAAATAGTGAAAACAAGCTCCCAACGCGGTGCGAAGCGAAGAGTTGGGAGCTTGTAGATCTGCTATTTTTGAAAAATCTTGAAAATGTGTGCAAATCTTTGAATATATTTTTGAAGCGAACATTTGTAACTCAGGTTATTTTTTTATTTTTTTAAAAACGTATGTATTTTTTTAGGTGGTTCTCAAACTTTTTCATGTCAAGGACCCCCACAATGATATGTATTTGGCTGTGGACCCCCATCTCAAAATATGACCCCCACAGAAGCAAAGATTTGAGTTACAAATAGGTTAAAAAAATATATATTAAAAGATTTGCACAAATTTTCTGGGTTTTTCAAAAAAAAAGGAGATATACAATAGCAGATATGTATATCTTGGGGGGGGGGGGTAGGTCCGAGATATAGGCTGGGGGGGGGGGGGGGGTAGGTCCGAGATATAGGCTGGGGCAAGACCTAGCCTGGCCTTACATGTAATATGAGTCACATTTTGAAAGTGATAGATTGAGTTGAGGCTTAGTGTTTCATGCTCAATCTACATTCCTTATCTAGCTGTGATTCCCCTGCCGACATAGCAGGGACATGTTGGTGCCCGGGGCTACACGTTCAGGTTCGATTCCCGGGGCGAGGATCAGGTTTTGGTTTAACCCATCAATACGGGGAAAGCATCTGTCATTTTAGATTTTAACCACTTTAACCATTATTTTGTGCTTTGGCTATTCAAAAATAGCAGATATACAAGCTCATAGCGCGGCACCAAGTGCAGCGCTATGGGCTTGTAGATCTGCATTTTTTTTTAATCATGGACATTTTAATATGTATTGAGAATTTTTAAGCAAACATTTTTTAACTCAAATACATATCATTTTGTGGGTCCTTGACATGAAAAGTTAGAGAACCACTGATATTATAGCAACATGAAGTGTTTCAGAAAACTGTTAGGATTTAGAAATATATATATTCAAAGATTTGCACAAATGTTCAATATTTAAAAAGAAATCAGATCTACAAACTCATAGCGTGGCACAGAGTGCCGCGCTATGAGCTTGTAGATCTGCTATTTTTTTTAATGGCCAAATAAATAAAAATGACACAGATGCGTTCCTGGATGTATAATGGGTTAAATAAATAGTTCACCAAAACAAATCTGAGGACGATTGTGTCATCATCTCTCATGTGGTTGAAACACTGATTGGTCCACACAACACAACTCACTGATTGGTCCACACAACACATCTCACAGGAGTTTGCTAATCTTATAGCAACTTTCAAAACAACTTAAAGGACCAATCCACCCATTTTCAACCTCATCTTCATATAATTGGTCCTCACTAATGCTCACTATAAGATGCCACCATTTATGTCTGCTCACTCTGTGTGTCAGAGGTGGGCTCTTTTATGTATTCATTACTTTTTTTTTCATTAATTGTCTCCGCCAGGCCGAAAGGCGTGGCCAAGACTGCCTCTTGAAAATGTTCAAATCAGCCTGATGGCGGCGCTATATCAGGCCGATTCGTGTTTTTACCTAGAACTGCACCGATCTGTGTAAAACCTTGCATTTTTCACATCTGCTTTTTATAGCGCCACCAGCGCGGCACAAAGTGTCTCATGGTTAAGTGATTAGGAGCATTGTGCTTAGCTTGGTTATTATCAGTACAACCTACCACAGCAACGGTTCAGCAGTCTTACACACCTGGCTAATGCAGTGACCGCTCATAGTAACGTTATGTTCATCAGTGCTCCATTCTTGCACTGGCTCTGTTGCATTGTTCACTTCCTGTCCATTACATAAGTTTGATCTCTTGAGCTTTTATTTTTTGACGTATCACTTAATTTATCTACTACTACTTTGACTCATTATGTTTTACTTTGGGTTGTTGAGGAGAGTTCAAAGTCCAAGCGTTTCTTTGCCAGCCATGAGTTTGCAAGAGCCATACAGTAACAGGCCCTTCAAGATGACAACCTTTGAAAATAGATCATTCTAAGGTCTTGGGTTAAAGGAGCTACACCATGAATTAAAAAAATATATATATATTTAATATCATATTGTTTATGTCCATCAAACGTTTTTCAAAAGGTTTGAGCCTAAATCAAGCCTCAGATATACTCATTACAACTAACTTCTCTCTGGCTTATAAAGCACTTTCACCTGCAATACCACATTGTAAGTTGGAACTGAAAAACGGGAGAGATTAGTGACGTCACTTTCAGGGCCAAATCAGTTTGGCCTGTTTTGAGACCAATTTACATAAAACCCCTGATATGCTGTGAAAGCCTGAGTGCTCAAACTGGGGTATTTTTTGGGATACAAGAGAGGTGGGGGAGACCAAAAACACACAAAAAGGAAAAGTTTAAATTCATGGTGTAGTCCATTTAATATACTTTGTGTTATGTGTAGCACAACAACATGTGGCTGCTTGTACCTGTATGTCAGTGACAATCTTGAATCTTAATGTTGTGGCCTCCATGGAGGGTTTAGGTCGTGTACAGCCATAACACTTAGTAGACTTACCAATTAAGCCAATTAGGCCAATTTTTTTGTTTAAATCCCAACAGTCAAGGACCCCCAAAATCACATGTATTTGACCCCGGACCCCCATCTCAAAATATTTTTTTTCCAGGGACCCCCCAGAAGCAGAGATTTGAGTAAAAAAGAATTCACACATTTTCACGTTTTCAAAAATAGCAGATATACAAGCTCGTAGCGCGGCACGAGCTTGTATATCTGCTATTTGTGAATTAGCCAAAGTGTAAAATAATGGTCGTCTCTATGCCTTCTCGGTTTGAATGGCCTAAGGAAGGCAGCTCATGTCAAGGTGAAGGTACACACTAGGTTCTTTACCATGGGGTTAAGGTTAGGCCATGTGACATATTTAAGAGTCATGGTCCTGCCTTATGTAAACAAGCCTTCATTGAGGAGGAATTTGCTGAGCAAACATCCAGAAACATGTGGTTGATACCGGTGGAGGTATTTTTACTCTTGGGATGACATGGATAGCAGCTGTTCTCCAGCGATACTGGAGTTTAATGCTGAAATTATGCTCTATCGTGCGATGGCCAGCAAATAGCCAATCTGCAAGCTCACGATGCAATAGCTTATAGATCGGCTATTTTCAAATGTATATAGGGCTTTTCAAATAAATGTTGTGGAGTAAAAGTACAATATTTGGATCCGAGATGTAGTGGAGTAGAAGCAAAAGTATTGGAAGTTGGAATTACTCAAGTAAAGTACAGATACCTCAACATTTTACTCAAGTACAGTACTTAAGTAAATGTACTTAGTAACTTTCCACCACTGGGTAAAGGTGTGCTATAGAAAACAGGGTAAAGGGGTACTGAAGCCAAACAAGTTTGACAACCACAGGTCTCAGGCTCAATGATATCAGAGCAGTGATACAACTAGATGACACATCAGGGCAGCATGCAGATGTGAACTAACGTTGTGTGTCTTGTGTCTCTTTCAGAAGTGGAAGCAGGTGTGGCTGGGTCTGTACCCCCCCAGCAGTAACGGAGTGGGACGCTTGGAGATCCAGAATGCAACCTGGGGAGGTAACTCACCCATTCAAAAAATATGTGTACATCTTTGAATATACATACATTTTTAACCCATTAAGACCTGGAACTGTGTCATTTTTTGATTTGAGCTAAAAAGTATTATTTTACACTTTGGGCAGATATACAAGCTCATAGCGCGGCACCGAGTGCCGCGCTACGAGCTTGTAGATCTGCTATTTTTGAAAAATCTGGAAAATGTGTGCAAATCTTTGAATATATATATTTTTAAAGCAAACATTTTTAACTCAAATCTTTGCTTCTGGGGGGGTCCCTGGAACAAAATATTTTGATGGGGGTCCGCGGCCAAAAACATAATTTTGGGGGTCCTTGACATGAAAAAGATTGAGCACCACTGATATAGAAACATACGTTTTTCAGAAAACTGTTGAGATTTAGGAGACATGTAGAATCGGCCTCAGGTCTCAATGGGTTAAATAAAATCTTTGCTTCTGGGGGGGGGGGGGGAATATTTTGAGATGGGGGGGGGGGGGGTCCGCAGACAAATACATATCATCCTTGACATAGGTCCTTGACATAAACAAGTTTGAGAACCACTATTATAGCAACATACGTTTTTTAAAACAAACAAAAAAGACATTTGTAGAATCCCCAGAGGCAAAGATATGAGTTAAAAAATGTTTGCTTTAAAAAATATATATATTCAAAGATTTGGACAACGATTAAAAAAAAGAGAATAGCAGATCTACAAGCTCGTAGCGCGGCACTCGGTGCCGCGCTACGAGCTTGTAGATCTGCTATCTTTTAATAGCCAAAGACTATACCCACAACATAATGGCACAATGTAATGCAGTAAGTGTTGCTTTATAGTAGTAAAGTAGTAGTACTTCTTCATCATCCCCTTGTCTTGTGGTTGTTTTGGTTAAAGCACTGACAGCACTATACAGTGGTTCTTAACCTGTGGGTCGGCACCCCCATTATGTGGGGACCCCCCTGGGTCTATAAGCTTTATGCCCTCATGTTTTAAATGTTTATTCAGTTTCTTAGATGTTTTTAGTGGTGTGATGATTATTTGTTATGCATTTGCTTATTGTAGCACTTCAAAGTGCTCCTCGGAGCACAGGTCTCCGCCAGGTCAGGTAGGTTATTGTGGCCTCCTGGTGGCGCTAATCTGTCTAATCTGATGTGATCTTGATCTGAATGTGCAGGTGCTGGAGGTGAGGTATGGAGGCACCAGCAGACCCACGGAGACAGGAAGATCAGGGTGGTCAGACTGTCGGACGTCCTCAGTGTCCGCAGACTGCCCCCACACGCTGAAGCCCTTCCCAAGGTACCGTACCGGGGGTTAGAGTTCTCAGTGTCCACAGACAAGTAACAAGTATGTTTATAATGCGTCATAGACATGGGATGCATAGCAAGCGTGTTGCCAAAGTATCAATACTGCAATGTAGAAAGTACAACATTTGAGTACTTTTTCCACCACTGCTGGTCGGCTCCCAGTAGTGTGCGTGTGCGTGTGCGTGTGCGTGTGCGTGTGCGTGTGCGCAGTGGTGTAAAGTAACTAAGTACATTTATTCAAGTACTGTACTTAAGTACGATTTTGAGGTAATTTTACTTTACTGGAGTATTTCCAATTGTCTATACTTTTACTTTTACGCCACTACATCTCAGAGGCAAATAACGTACTTTTACTCCACTACAATTATTTGAAAACTTTAGTTACTAGTTACTTTTCAGATATAAATTATGACATTATGAAACATATACATTAACCACTTTAGCCCTATTTTATACATAGGCTATTTGAAAATAGCCGATCTACAAGCTCACAACGCGTCGCATCGCGACGCGTTGTGAGCTTGTAGATCTGCTATTTTCAAACATTTTTGTACTTTTACTTTTGGTACTTTAAGTACATTTCGATACCAATACTTTTGTACTTTTACTCAAGTACATTTTTAACTCCGGACTTTTACTTGTAAGGGCGCGCTCCCACCAAGAGTTGGCTGGCCGCTGTTAAACGCAGGTTGTGCGCGGCCAGTTTTTTGCAGCCAGCGGATTCAAAAAAACGCCGTGACGCACCTGTCACTCACATTCAAGACCGTCCCCGTAGCCCGCACCGCCTGCTGCCTTGAGCACCATGGTGCTTCCTGAGTCTTGGGACGGTCCGCCTTCAACTCACCCGATTGGACAGAGGGAGAAAATCGGCTCCTGCCTCCAGCAGTTTTATGCTTAGTCGCGGAGAGCAGATAAACACAAGGTCTGCGCGACAAGCGGAAAAATCTGCTCTTGCGTGAATCCACGCATTTACATTGACAATGCATTGGCAGATTCTGCCCCAGAGGTAAAATAAAAGTGCGGTGGGAGCGCGCCCTAACAGAGTATTTATATATTGCAGTATTGATACTTTTACTTAAGTAAAATATCTGAGTACTTTTTCCACCACTGTGTGTGCGTGGGCGTGTGTGCGTGTGCGTGGGCGTGTGTGTGTGCGTGTGCGTGCGCGTGCCCTGTGCGTGTGCGGCTGTGCGCGTGTGTGATTGTGAAGTCGATGAAAAAGAGCATTCGTGCTCAACAAACCTCTGCTGTGTAAAGAAAAACAAAACTAAAAACAGGACACCGTACAAATAAATCACTATAGTTCTCAAAGTGCGGTCAGGGATCCCTGGCCCCATAGCACTAGCCTTGCCGATCATGCAGTCTTATGCAAAGGTTAAAATGTCATTTAGGTAGCATGTTACAGTATGTAGATGGATGCCATCTCATTTGCTGACCTGACATCCTAGTTTGTATAGTTTCAATGTACATATTATTTATTGATATTATAATGTTTAGACTGATGATGGGTTCTTGGTTTACCTGTGATCCTAGATCAGTGGTTCTCAAACTTTTTCATGTCAAGGACCCCCAAATTCACATTTATTAGCCCGCGGACCCCCATTTGAAAATATATGCCAGGGACCCCCATAAGAGAAGATTTTTAGCTCTAGCAGTGATTCTCAACCATTTTAATGTCAAGGACCCCCAGTTTGACATGCATTAGGCTACGGACCGTAATGCATGAAAGTTTGATGGGATGCATTTTTACACGTGAGTGCAGTGACTTTAACATTCCACCTTATGAGCGGTGGGGTTCATTTGGTGCCGGCCTGCGAGCGCATACTGGTTCAGTTGTGTAAAGTGACTAAGTACATTTACTCAAGTACTGTACTTAAGTAAAATTTTTAGGTACTTTTTACTATGTTATTTATTTCTAATTGACTATACTTTTACTTCTACTCCACTACATCTCAGAGGCAAATATTGTACTTTTACTCCACTACAATTATTTGAAAACTTTAGTTACTAGTTACTTTGCAGATATAAAGTATTACATTATAAAACATACATTAACCACTTTAGCCCTGTTTTATACATAGGCTATTTGAAAATAGCAGATCTACAAGCTCACAACGCGTGGGGGGGGCATGTGCTCACAACGCGGGGGCACATGCCCCCCCCCCCCCTCTAGATTCAATGGGCGTGACGTCACAGAACCGAGAGGCGTCGTCATCTTGTCTCTGTGTCGTTTCCAGGAGAACATGTGGGCGTTCTGCGTGGAGACGGAGGAGAGAACCATGGTGTTTGCTGCCCTGAGAGACGACAGCACCGACTGGGTGTCCAGACTGTGTGCCGTCGCCTTCCAGGTGAGAGGGACGCACATACACACACACACGCACGCACGCAATCTAGTTTTTATTTGTTGACAAAGTCGTCAGTATATATGTTACAGGGTGAATGGAGAACCAGGGTGATTGAAGAAGGCTCGCTCGTTTTTACCACCCACCCAGCAATTCTGTAGAAGCAACACTAGACACTAGAGGGAGCCACAAGCCAGGCTTGTGCACAAGCATATATGGCCGCTACCACACACACACACACACAGTCACACACACACACGCGCGTGCGCGCACGCACACGCGCACATGCTTTCAATGGACTGTTAAGATACTTTTATTGTGTTCTGCTGGCTTTTGTTTTAGTTTCTCCCTGACACACACACACACACACACACACACACACACACACACACACACACACACACACACACACACACACACACACACACACACACAGTGATCCATGAAAAGAACTATTCTGTCCCTATCGGTTTACAAATCAAACGGCGCTGAGTCGACTAGTGGAGCGTCGGCCGGTCAGTGCGGGCACTCGCGCCCGGAGGCGCGAGGGCGCACTTCCTCGGCCTCAAGCTCCACTAAGTCGGCGCGCCGTGCGTGTGAACGCGTGTTCAGCGTTCCCCTCATAGATATTATGGTTGCTATGTGGGGGGGAACAACAAAAGACAGGTCTCCACTCTCCGTCGGCGCATCAAAGCCCCGCCTCTCCGCGCTCTCCTTCTCCTCCTCCTCCTCGGAGGAGAAGGAGAGAAGGAGAGGACGGGACGGTTTAAAACACGAGGAGGAGGAGGAGGAGGAGGAGGCTCCTCTTCCTCGCGAGCCTCGCGTAATAACCCCCCGCATCGCAGCGCCGTCCTCCTCCTCCTCCTCACGAGCCTCGCTAATAAACCCTGTCTCGAAAAGCCCCGCATCGCCCCGAAGCCCCGTGCCTAAAAACAAGCGCTCTGTCTTCAATCACCCTGGCTCTCCAAACACCCTG
Source organism: Gymnoscopelus braueri (assembly GCF_963280865.1). Classification (NCBI taxonomy): domain Eukaryota; kingdom Metazoa; phylum Chordata; class Actinopteri; order Myctophiformes; family Myctophidae; genus Gymnoscopelus; species Gymnoscopelus braueri. The sequence goes on along the minus strand of NC_137604.1, from coordinate 5,035,729 downwards.
TGACATATATAGTCATAGCTTTAGTCATCGTTGCTTAGTTTTTATTTAGTTGTCAGTAAAACAAGGTAGCGAGCAACGAGCGATCTGACGCCGATATCGCGTTATCACGGTACATCAGGACTGTCTCATAGAAACACGATTATTTAATGACTTTTCATCACTCGCTCGCAGTGTTCATCTCATAGACTGCCTTTTTTAACTGACGAAAACGAAGCCATGGTGACTAAAACTATGACTAAATTGACAATTTCAACAACAAATAAAAACTGGACTCAAATATTAGGGAGGGACTAGTGGTGAAGAGATCCAATAGAACTAAGATAAGTCATTTTCATGGGTGTCACTTCCAATAAAAAAAAATATATATATGCCTATGTCTAGACAATAATACATTATAACATAATAGTAGTATTATAATATATCAATATAATATAGGCTAGCCTACGGTATATATTACTATAATATACTGTATTAATACAACTATTATAATACAATATATAATATAATAATAATACTATAATACATGGATTAAAACAAAATAAAATCTCACGACTGAAAATGTTTGTAAACCCAAGAGTCCTAACATGTGATTTGTGAGACAGTATTAAAGGACCCCCCCCCCCCCTGCTGTTCTACATATTGCCAACCAGAAGAAGAAATCACAGACAGAGGCTTTAACCGTTGCTTTTATATGAAATACCCGAGACCGTTAGGGTTTTATGGAAGATGCTTCTGAACATATTGCTAGTTTGACCACTTTAAATGCTCTAATCTTAAAATAATAACCGAAAATAACTGATCTACGAGCTCTCTATGAGGGCTTGTAGATCGTCTCTTTTCGCTGCGCAACATGCTTCGATCTATAGAAGACATGCTGCCTTCAATGGAATCCAAATGACTGAAATCAGTCATGGCGACTGACAACTTTAATCCATGCTATAATATTATGATATATAACATAGATCACTCTAGATCTGCTATTTTCAATTGGCCGAAATGTATATATGGCTGAAGTGTTTAATGTATGTTTTGTAATAATAATCTAAATCTACAAAGAAACTAGTAACTAAAGTTTTCCAATAATTGTAGTGGAGTAAAAGTACAATATTTGTCTCTGAGGTGTAGTGGAGTAGAAGTAAAAGTACTGACAATTGGAAATACTCCAGTAAAGTAAAAGTACCTTAGTTACTTTACGCCACTGTGTGCAGTCATTAGTCACTTATTCGTTTGTTAGACCTCAAGCAACCAATGGTCACCCCTAGAATAGGGGCGCTAGGGTTCATGTAGTTAAACCTCTCTCTCTCTCTCTCCCTCTCCCTCTGTCTGTCTGTCTGTCTGTCTGTCTGTCTGTCTGTCTGTCTGTATACTTGTCCAATGGTGTTACTTCTTCAGAGAGGCAGCAGTCCACTCCATATGGAGAAGAACCAGATTTATGTTTCTACAGAGGAAGGTGAACAGCGCACACACACGCACGCACACACACACACACACACACACACACACACACACACACACACACACACACACACACACACACACACGCGCAGGCACACGCACGACTCGTCGCATCGCGTACGTTGTGAGCTTGTAGATCGGCTATTTTAGTACTTTTACTTTTGGTACTTTAAGTCCATTTTGATACCAATACTTTTGTACTTTTATTCAAGTACATTTTTTATTTCAGACTTTTACATTGCAGTATTGATAAAATAAAATAAACTATTTTCCACATTAAATAGCACTGCGTTCGGCCAGAAAAAGCACTCAGACCAGCATCTTCTAAAAGCGCCCGGTAGGCGATCACATTTTGATCATTTCTCGCGTCTGTCTCACGGAAGGACACATGGACACACACACGGCCGGCCAGACGGACGGACAGGGTGCTAAACATAGTCTCGGCCATGCCTTTCGGCCTGGCGGAGACAATAATTGAGAAAAGATCATTTACGTGGGATATATTGTTTCTGATATATCAACGAATTCACACAAAAACATTCAATATCGATTATAGTCTTGATTAACCGCTTAACCTTGTATCCTATTTATTCATATTAGTCCATGAGCCAGAGCCCCAAAATTGAGCAATTATCATCGAAAGAGTGGGCAAAACCAAACCTATATTAAATTGTTCATAGGGTCAATACGAGTAAATAAATGTATGATAACCTCACCACAGGAGCAGCTTTTTCATGGTTATCACACATTTTGTAATTTTCCCCATACGTACATGACAGGTCAAAAAATGACAAAATTTTAAAAAGAGTTATCATAATGAAACTTCCTGAGTTGATTACTTACATGAAGACAATGATTTATCGTATTACAAGTTTTCTGAAATTGTATATTTAAATATGCAAATTAGGCATTTAGTCCATGAGCCAGAGCCCCAAAATTGAGCAGATATTGAATATTCCCTCGTTAAAAACCTTTGAATCCAACATCTTAACAAAATGAAATAAGTATGTTGACTCTGGCTTCGTCCAATGTTGATTCTGGAAAGTTATGCAAATTTGGGCATATTTTCCTATGCCTAATTTGCATATTTAAATATACAATTTCAGAAAACTTGTAATACGATAAATCATCGTCTTCATGTAAGTAATCAACTCAGGCAGTTTCATTATGATAACTCTTTTTAAAATGTTGTCATTTTTTGACCTGTCATGTACGTATGGGGAAAATTACAAAATGTGTGATAACCATGAAAAAGCTGCTCCTGTGGTGAGGTTATCATACATTTATTTACTCGTATTGACCCTCTGAACAATTTAATATAGGTTTGGTTTTGCCCACTCTTTCGATAATAATTGCTCAATGTTGGGGCTCTGGCTCATGGACTATATAGGTCTATTTTCACTACATATATATTTGTTTCAATTAATTGCTCGTTAATCATAACTGGGAATGAAAAAATGTGATTTGAAGTCTTTAATTGGTGTTATTCATGTTATGTTACAATGTAATGACACAATAGAGCATTGGTTCTCAAAGTGGGGTCCGGGGACCCCCAGGGGTCCTTGAGGGAGTTCCAGGGGGTCCCCAGCTAAACGATGGATAGTTAGGAACCAAATGGACCCTTATGGGTCTGTAACTCTGAGAGTGTACAAATGGAACCAAATGGAGGTTAAGTTAACATTGTTTTACAATATAAATTGGGGTCCCAGAGATAGAAATGTCATTAAATGGGGGTCCGTAGCCTAATACATGTCAAACTGGGGGTCCTTGACATTAAAATGGTTGAGAATCACTGCTAGAGCTAAAAATCTTCTCTTATGGGGGTCCCTTTTGGGGGCCATCTTTTCAAATGGGGGTCCGCGGGCTAATAAGTGTCAATTTGGGGGTCCTTGACATGAAAAAGTTTGAGAACCACTGCAATAGAGCACCGAAGTCTGACATGCACTGCCACTAGAGGGCGTAATTGTTTTACTCTGGAAATCCCCATAGAGAAATGTCAGATCACGTCATATGAGAACTGTGTTACAATAATGAACAAATCAGCCCCGCGATTTGACTCATAATGGACATGAAGCATCAGCTGACGGTGAGATTGAGAAAGAACGAATTTATCCAAAGATACATTTCTTCGAACACAGATGTTATCAAATGTAGCTCAATATCATAAACGACAGAGAGTTTTTTTACTTAAGTAAAAGTATCAATACTGCAATGTAGAAATACTCTGTTTCAAGTAAAAGTCTGGAATAAAACATTTACTTAAAAAAAGTAAAGTATTGGTATAAAAATGTACTTAAAGTACCACAAGTAAATGTACTCATTATGCAGAAAGTCCCATTTCACAAGTTTCCAAAATAGCAGATCTACAAGCTCACAATGCGTTGCGACGCGACACATTGAGAGCTTGCAGATCGTCTGTTTTCAAATGGCCGAAATTATAGGGCTGAAGTGGTTAGTGTATGTTTTGTAATAATAATCAAAATCTACAAAGTAACTAAAGTTTTCAAATAATTGTACTGGAGTAAAAGTACAATATTTGCCTCTGAGATGTATTGGAGTAGAAGTAAAAGTACTGAAAATTGGATATACTCCAGTAAAGTAAAAATACCTCAAAATTGTACTTAAGTACAGTACTTGAGTAAATGTACTTAGTTACTTTACACCACTGACCTGATCCAAGATGACCCTAGGGTATTTTTCAATAGAAAAAAAAATACTTCTGTGTGTGAGTGACGTCAAGAGTTTGGTTTCTGTGGACTTCACAATAAAAGTTTGTGTGAACTTCACAATAAAAGCCTGCCGTTGAACCCGTCCATTGCAGTGTGCCAGTTCTCCGTGGCGGTGCAGCAGACGGAGGCGGCGACACGCTGCGGCCTCCAGGGGGCGTACTGGCTGCAGGTGGGGGAGGAGGGGCTGACGCTGAGAGAAGCGGAGAAGAAGAGCAGCGTGTTGACGTGGCCCTACGCTCTGCTGAGACGATACGGAAAAGACAAGGTGATGAAAACTCTCATTTATCTATCTAGTCATTTGACCGCGTCCATTAAAGGAGAATTTTGGACTAAGGTTTTCTTGCCTTTTCTATGACGTTATGATATCTTAGGATGAATGGTACAGTAGAAACATTTCATAACTCCATCCTGAGTCTGTCACAGCTTAAAAGGTGCGCCAATAGGCCTTGCGCTAGATCGCGTATTTGAATAGCTTTTTTGTTTTGTTTTGTTTTTGTGAGATCTGACGTTCATAGTGACAGAACACATGCAAAAACAAGTTTCGCTAGACAAGATTGAAATCTCGATTTTGCTGGGGACACCCTGGAACCCTTTTAAGGACCCCTGGGGGTCCCCGGACCCCTGGTGTAGGCTAGAGGTTCCCAACCTATTTTCACTATTTATTTATTTATATATTTTTTTATACTAAATTTTTATCCCACGATTTTGTAACCCCTATTTTTTCACCCTAGTGCCAATGCCTAAGCGTGTAATCCTGGGCACTACCTTCCCTCTGCCAACCTAGGGAGGCCAGGGCCGAGCTCATGCCTCCTTCAATGCATGAGAGCCGTCTGACCTTCTTGTCACCTGACAGGGGAGAGTTTCCCTGGTTGGACGTAGCGCGTGGAAGGAACACGTTATTCCAACCAGTTCCTTTCCCCTCCATCAGGCGCCCCGGCTGACCAGGCGGAGGCAGTATAGTGACCAGGATTACTGCATGTTTTTTTGTGAGGGTACCTACCCTAGGAGACACGGGGAGAACATGCAAACTCCACACAGAAAGGCCCTTTCGCCAACCCCACCTAGGGTATGGGCACTGATGACGCGGAGGAGAGAACACGCCCCCAGCGCCCACAGCGTCCCCTGCGGGAATCGAACCCAGGACCTTCTAGCTGTGAGGCGACAGCGCTACCGACTGCGCCACCGTGCCCCCTATTTTCACTATTGATGGTAACTTAGAGAACCACTGGTCCAAAGCAGTGTTTCCCAAACAGTGGGTCAGGAGTTTGGACACATTTTTCTTTTTTGTTTCCTACTGTACATGTTGTTGTTTTTAATTATTATTATTTCAAAATATTTAAAAACGTCCCCCCTAAAACTAGTATTATTCATAAAATTAAAAAACAAATCAATGTTTTAATTAAAGAAATCCCATTAGGAAAAAAAAACTCGATCAGCTATTTTTAAGTCTGGGTTCGGGGAGACATCAAATGAAAAATGTTTCACGGTCTCACGCTAACATGTTTGGGAACGAGTTGGTCTAAAAGCATGGGTTTTCAACTGGTGGTCCGTGGACCACTGGTGGTCCGTGAAGGTATTGCATGTGGTCTCTGACCATGCATTTAGTAATAGAAAGTGAAGATTTGTATTATATTTTATTTCATCGACCACTAGTTGAGAAACCGTAAGATGTGCAGCATGATGACACATCAATGTTGTCAGTTACTTGGAAGTCGGATGTCAAGAACTTCCACAGAAATGGGAGTTAGAATTTCAAGGGAAACTGTACCGGATTACCTGGTTGAGTCATCATTAGTAGGATATGTGCCCATATCAACCACATGTGCTTGCTCATACATATGTTGCAATGAATCAGTTAACATGAGTTTAATATGGAAGCTAAGAGAACAGAATAGGGGCAACCGTGGGAAATGAATGGATCAGTGGTTCTCAATCTTTTCAGAGCTCTGGACCACTAGCATATCTCAGTTAAATAATGACTGTAAAGGGCTTGATTTAATTCACCTCGAATTTAAAAATTAAATTAAGGCCTTAAAGGAGAATACCGGACAAATTAAGTGTTGCCTTTGATGTCTCGTTACTTACCGACCGACGTGAAAAGTGGCGTTCTTTTTTTCCATAGATTCCCGTGTCGTCATTTTTTAAACCCCCTCCGTTGTCAGAATGGGAGCGCGTGGGTCAGGGAGATTCGTCTATTGTAACCGAGGCAAAGTTGTTTTTCTCTCTACTGCTAGTCATTGTGGCAATCTGGCAACACGAGTTGCCAGGTTCTGGAAAGAAACAAGCATCCAGTGTTAAATCGTTCGCCATTAACGGTGGCCTCGCAGGACATTTCAACGCACGTTTGACTATCATGAGACTCCACAATGACTAGCAGAAGACAGAAAAACAACTTTGCCTCGGTTACAATAGACGAATCTCCCTGACCCACGCGCTCCCATTCTGACAACGGAGGGGGTTTAAAAAATGACGACACGGGAATCTATGGAAAAAACGCCACTTTTCATGTCGGTCGGTAAGTAACGAGACATCAAAGGCAACACTTAATTTGTCCGGTATTCTCCTTTAACAGTCATTATTTAATTTCAAGCTTTTCCCCCCACACCACGCCCATATCGCCCCTCCCAGCATTTAAGTCCTTATTTTGTCTAATTTACATCGTTGGTCGTCTGTCCTGTTCTCCAGGTGTCCTTATCCATCGAGGCGGGCAGACGCTGCGACTCGGGCCCCGGCACCTTCTCCTTTAAGACGGGACAAAACGACCACGTCTTCTCTCTCATGGAGATAGCCATCAAGCGCCAGAGGGTTCCCGCCGCCGCCACTACGCTCAGCGCGAGCCAAGAGGCCGAGAAGGCCATGACGACCAATCGCTGCCCTCGCTCGCCTCTGCCTAAGATCCCCGACGCGGCCAACATGGCCGCCATCCTGGACCACAAGCTCAAGGTCAGTGGTGGAAAGTAACTAAGTACATTTACTTAAGTACTGTACTTAAGTAGAATTTTGAGGTATTTTTACTTTACTTGAGTATGTCCAATTTCCAATACTTTTACTTCTACTCCACTACATCTCAGAGGCAAATATTGTACTTTTACTCCACTACAATTATTTGAAAACTTTAGTTACTAGTTACTTTTCAGATAAAACTATTATATAATGAAACATACATTAACCACTTTAGCCCTATTTTATACATAGGCTATTTGAAAATAGCAGATCTACAAGCTCACAACGCGTCGCATCGCGACGCGTTGAGAGCTTGTAGATCGGCTATTTTCAAATATTTAGTACTTTTACTTTTGGTACTTTAAGTACATTTTGATGCCAATACTTTTGTACTTTTACTCAAGTAAATTTTAAATTTTTGGATTTTTACTTGTAACAGAGTATTTTTATATTGCAGTATTGGTACTTTTACTTAAGTACAGAATTTGAGTACTTTTTCCACCACTGCTCAAGGTGGATGTCGGACGACCCGCGGATTCGACCTCGGAGGCCTTGGAGAGCCCTTACTCCACGCCGGCCGATTCCATCGTTTGCGGTGGGCCGAACTCCGAAGCTTCGGGCAGGAATCCCGGCGGCAAGGCCATCATCATCGCCATCCAGGCCCCTCCTCCGCCCATCTCCACGCGTCACGCCGGTCGTCGTCGCGCCGACCAATCGGAGCCCTTGTACGCCGACCCGGTCGATTGCCTCTACCTGGCGGCGAAAGCGACGGATGCGGCCGCGGCGACGACGGCCGTGTACGTGGATCCCGCCACCGTTCTGCCGCTCAAACCCCCCGCTTCGCCGGTTGTGGTCCCCCAAATCGTCAACTACGCGTCGGCCCCCGCGTCGGTGGCGCCCACGACCACAGCCCCCCGTCATCGGGGGGCTGTGGTCGCGGGCACCAAAGTGGGGGCCGGCTCTGATCTCTCTCCTCCGCCGGACCCCGTCTACTCCGAGGTTTACGACAAAGTCGGACGGGTCGCCGAGAGGCTCGACGGCCCGACGGCGGAGCCTGTTTACACGGAGCCGGCGCCGCCGCGCCGCGAGGCGGAAACGAAGACCCAGAAGCCGGACCCCTTCGCCCACCTGTACGCACAGGTGTGCAAACCCAAACCCAGCTCTTCCTCTTCAGCGGCCACCTCCTCCTCCTCCTCCTCTTCTTCTTCTTCGACGCCTTCCAACGCCGTGGCTCCTCCCCCTCTCTCCTCCTGCACCTCCTCTTCCTCGGGGGCGGCGGTCAGGTCCGCAGGAGATCGCTCCGCCCTCTCTGATGTCATCTATGAGAACATGGGGTTTATTTAGGGTCGGTGTCGCTCAGCCTGGGGGTCCCTGGGACCCCCCTTGGAGCGGTGCCAAAGATCACAGGGCGGTCTGTTTGGAGGTAGTCCAACATTTTAAAATCATAGCTAACTAACACATTGTGACATCATTGTGAAGCGCATTAATAAAAAAGTTTCCAAAATGGCTCTATACTCTGCTGAGATGATACGGAAAATAGCCAATCTACAAGCTCACAACAGGTCTCATGACACAGTGTGAGCTTGTAGATCGGCTATTTTCGCTATACATGGTATTGATTGATTGATTGATTGATGTACTTTATTTAGTAAGACATGAGAACAACAGTACATGGAAGTACAAATTCACAATACAAGGTCTACTAAACTGGGAGACTCATTAAGCACTGAGCTTGTTTAAGATGAGAACCCCATGCACACAAATCATGATGACATATAAGAGACAGACAGATATACACACTACTATACAGATCGTCATACAATCAGCTTACAGGTTACTGGTATGAAGAGTGAAAAATATGTACAAGAGAAGAAAAAAAACGGGGGGGGGGGGGGGTTGGGGTAGGTTAAGACTTAGACAGGGGCCATTTTCGAATTGCGGCCTCCTGAAGGTGTATCTTTAGGGTTTTACACTCCTTTACTCCTTTTGGTAGGGCATTCCACATTTTTGTTGCACAGCATGAGAACGAGTTCATTCCCTTTGTTGAGCCAAATCTGGGCTGAACATGATTCGTGGAGCTGGTATACATGTCTGAAAAACACAGTGTGTGCGTGCACATGCATGTGTGTGGGGGGGGGTCTTAGTTTTGTCAGATGCAAGATAAGAGTCTTAAAGTTAAAAAAAAGAGTTGGGAATCTGATCTGATTTCTTTGGCCTATCCACATTGGAATCAGGTTGGGTTTTATCACGTCCAAACAGCATCAAAACACAACTGATTTCTATGAATCAGATTTGAATCACATTCCTATATGGTTTGAAACGTGATTCTAAATACGTGTCTCAGTCAGTCGGTGGTTAAAGTACTCAAATGTTTGTCGAATGTAAAAGTATCAATACTGCAATATAAAAGTACTCTGTTACAAGTATAAGTCCGGAATTCAAAATTTACTTGAGTAAAAGTACAAAAGTACTAAAATGTTTGAAAATAGCAGATCTACAAGCTCACAACGTGTCGCGATGCGACGAGTTGTGAGCTTGTAGATCGGCTATTTTCAAATAGCCTAGGTATGAAATAGGGCTAAAGTGGTTAATGTATGTTTTAGAATGTAATAATTTATATCTACAAAGTAACTAGTAACTAAAGTTTTCAAATAATTGTAGTGGGGTACAATACTTGCCTCAGAGATGTAGTGGAGTAGAAGTAAAAGTATAGGAACATTGGAAATACTCCAGTAAAGTAAAAATACCTAAAAGTTGCACTTAAGTACAGTACTTGAGTAAATGTACTTAGTTACTTTACACCACTGGTCTCAGTCTGGACACTTGGACACTGAAGCCTGCTTTGTATTTTGTCGTAAAACTGTGTCCCTTAGCGGAGATTGAGACAGCCGACATACAAGCTCACGATGCTGCACATTTTAGGCATGAGTCCTGTAGATCAGATTTAATAACAGTGTGGACACTGGACAGTCGGTCCTAACGATCAGATTTGAGAAACACATTTTCAGATCTGCCTGCGGTCTGAACAAAGTCTTCGAAAATGCACTTTTGGAGACAAAACAATTATTCCTGCGATTGAAATCTATTATCGCCAGAGAATAATGTACCGAAATGTTCTTTATTTTATTTCTGTGTAACTGTAGGCAATTATAAGCATTTTCAGAGCATACCGTATTTGTATCATTAACTCTGAATTATGTTGTTATCTCTACCTTATTATCCACTCTTTTGTTACTGCAATAAGGACCCAGTGTTGTATTATGTTGGTCAAAGTAATATATTACAAAATATTATTTTCATTTGTACATCCCATTTCAGTGATGTTTTAGCTTACTTTCAAAGTTAAATATGTTTTGAATGTTTTCTATATGGCAAAAATGTGTTTATTATGATGACATCTTTCTGACGTACAGCATGAGGGCTCTACTTATGATTTTCTAGGATTTTATATTGTTGCTGTCGTTTGGAAACTTTTATGTGCAAAACTGTTACTTATCAGGAAATGGAAAAATAGCCTTATTTATTTCAAACTCAATTTTAACCATGTTAGGTGACTGATACTGTCCTTCTAATGAATGTCACACTCATTGAAAACACACATCTCTGCTTCTGGTGACTGATATTGTCCTTTTAATGAATGTTAGAATGAATGAATGACATGTTTTTTTTTTCTTTTCGTGTCATGCCACCATTTTGGCCCATCCCGTATGGGATTATATGACACATTACACAGAAAGAAAACAAGGTCCATTAACAGTCCTTCCTGTTCATATTACGTCCTTCCTTATAACATACCACATCAAATAAAACATGTGTACAGTACTTATACGAACAAAATAAGAACACAGAAGACAATGCCATTTTACATGTAAATGGCCCTCCTCCTCATTGACCAGGCCTTGTCAAGAAATGAAGCAAATGAAAAGATGTCATGTTGAAAGAGACGTTTCGGTTTCTCTGAATCATCCAACCACACAAATGCATACGTAGGATCTACCTTATTAAAAAGTCTAGAGTTGTAGAGTGGACAATACAAAACAAAATGCATTTCATTTTCAATGTCATTAAGATCACACAAACCACATAATCTATCCTCCTCAACCATGCCTACATATCTACCCGTCTCAATATGAAGACAAAGTATGCCAGCCCTGATTAGAGCACAATGTCATACATGTCCCCGTAGCCCATGCGCCCTTGATCAAAATGTCCCACTCGAAGACCTTTCTTACAATTCTAGACTCATTGAAAATACACGTCTCTGCTTCTAGTGACTGATGGTGTCCTTCTAAAGAATGTTAGACTCATTGAAAACATACGTCCCTGCTTCTAGTGACTGATATTGTCCTTCTAATGAATGTTACTCATTGAAAATACACGTCTCTGCTTCTAGTGACTGATAGAGTCCTTCTAATGAATGTTAGACTCATTGAAAACATACATCTCTGCTTCTGGTGACTGATATTGTCCTTCTAATGAATGTTAGACTCATGGAAAACATACATCTCTGCTTCTGGTGACTGATTCTGTCCTGATGAATGGGGAGACCTTCAATTTTCAATTAGTTATTTCGTGCATGGACTTACGGGACTGTTTGATGCAATCATGCAACATTGCCTTACAGAAAATAGTAACATAACGAAAAACGCATTATAGGGACTATATCAGTCACCAGAAGCAGGCACGTGTGTTTTCAATGAGTCTAACATGGAGTTTGAAGTAGAACGGGCTTGTATAGGAGGGGGCATATCTTGGGTGCAAGTAGACATGGAAATGACCCAGAGATGTTTTAAAGAACTTAGTGTGAGGTGGTACAACGGTCTCCTAAGTTTTACTGTGTATGAGGGTATGACAGATCATTGACCGTGTTACCTTTCAGATATTTTTTTTTCAAGAATTGTCAAGTTTTTGTCACTTTATTATATAATCATACATTTCATCCTAAATGTTTTGAACATGCTTTAGAAAACTCAACAATAATTAAGCCCACAAAAAGCAGTGGAGTTGCAGTTTTAATATCTTTATTCAATGTTAAAACAATACAATGTTTTTTTTGTATAAAAAAAAAAGGAAAAGAGCATGTTTTTTATCTAAGCCTCACTGTGTGTTTATTATATATTTTGATAATTCAACTCAATTTATGAAGACTGAACTGTCCCCAAATGTCACAAGTATTCATAACAAGAGGGACGACATGCGGATAAAAGCCTCATGTGCACTAGGGCTGGTAACTTTCCTCAGAAATGATATTTGAATATTGGTCTTAAAAATTGGCAGATATTCCAATATATTCGATTACTATTATTATTATTTAAAAGAATATAAAAAAATAAAACATAAAAAATATATGTTAATATTTGACAGGGACAATACAAAAATACAATGTATCAAGTGCTCGGATCCAAAAATACATTGTTTTTTGTATTGTTCCTGTCAAATAAACATGAACAATTTACCAGACATGCACATCATTTGCTAAACAATGATATTTGAACTACAGTTTGATCAGTTTTTTCTGACACTGACAACAATGGGTTATTAATTATCATGTGTCTCTTAATATTGACAAAGACCCTAACAATGCGTTAATATGTTAATCATATAACAGGTTCAGCGCTCATCAAAAGATTGGACGTGTCCTTCAGCCTGTAACAGAGAGAGAGAGAGAGAGAGAGAGAGAGAGAGAGAGAGAGAGAGAGAGAGAGAGAGAGAGAGAGAGAGAGAGAGAGAGAGAGAATGACGTTATCTTCCATACAGACAGCTGTGAGCTTGAACTGTATAGAAAAGCTATATTAACCCACGCATCTGTGTAACCACTTTATCCATACGTTATACTTCTTCGATCTACAAGCTCATAGTGTGGCACCGAGTGCAACATTTGTAACTCAAATCTTTGCTTCTGGGTCAAGGACAATGTGTTTTTCAGAAACGGACAGATCCGTGTTGATCACATGACTATAGAGATACTGTGTACCGATTTGCGTGATGTTTGGATATAGTATAGTGTCAAAAAATGGGTTTTTCAGAAATCGGCCTGCTGGTGGCGCTATAACAGGTGACACATGTGAAAGATTTGGGGCAGAAGTTCACATTGGCCTGTTATAGCGCCACCAGCAGGTCTAATTTAGCAAAACACATTTTTGGAACAAAATGCCTCACATCATGAATGCAGTGTCCGATCGCCGTGAAAGGCCTAAGAATAAATGGCGCCCCTTTTCACATTGGCCTATTATAGCGCCACCAGGAGGCCACAATAACGTACCTGCACCTGGCGGAGACCTGTGCTCCGAGGAGCACTTTTTCTAGTTTTCTATCGATTAGTCACCCCTTGGAGACTTGAATTCATGGATATCTTTTAGTTTTTGTCACATTCCTAGGCCAATATATATATATTTTTTTGTTTTAATTTAATTTTTTGTAACCCTATTTTTTACACCAAGTGCCAATTGTCTATGTAATCCTGGGCACTACCTTCCCTCTGCCAACCTAGGGAGGCCAGGGCCGAGCTCATGCCTCCTTCAATGCATGAGAGCCAACTGACCTTCTTGTCACCTGACAGGGGAGAGTTTCCCTGGTTGGACGTAGCGCGTGGAAGGAACACGTTATTCCAACCAGTTCCCTTCCCCTCCATCAGGCGCCCCGGCTGGCCAGGGGGAGGCAGTATAGTGACCAGGATTACTGCATGTTTTTGTGAGGGTATTAACTATCCTAGGAGACACGGGGAGAACATGCAAACTCCACACAGAAAGGCCCTTTCGCCAACCCCACCTAGGGTATGGGCACTGATGACGCGGAGGAGAGAACACGCCCCCAGCGCCCACAGCGTCCCCCTGCGGGAATCGAACCCAGGACCTTCTAGCTGTGAGGCGACAGCGCTATTAGGCCAATAATTTGATGAGCGGCAGCGGTTCCGGTAGGAGACACAAAGAGTCTCCTTTGTGTCTCCTACCGGTCCGCTGGTCATCCCTTAAAGACCTGAGGCCGGTTGGACAAAAGCCTTCTAAATCAGTAGTTATCACACTTTCAAGATTTTTCAAAAAAGTAGCAGATGTTCAGAAGTTCTGCTATTTTTTAGTAGCCAAAGCTAAAATGACACAGATCAGAGATGCTTTCCTGGTTTTAATGGGTTAGAAACAAATACGTTTTATTTTTTACATTTTTATTTAAGAAAGAGTAACTTCACCTCAGTCTCGCTGGGACACTGAGACAGACTGTTTCCTGGTTCTAGGTTCTGACTGTCTAAACCACTCCAAATGATATTGGTCTTGTAGTGGCTGCAAATATTGGTGCACTTTCTGTTAAATACAAGCCTTTGGATGCTGCTAATATTTTCCTCCATTTGGCTGCAACACAATACAGTTTTTTTTCTCCCACTTCATCATTGAAGTTTGAGCAAAAAAGGTTTTGTGATTAATCGTGCGATTAACGACACAAATCATGCAATTAATCGCGATTAAAAACGGTCATCGCTTGACAACACAGATGTTTGCCATATTGCCCACCCCTATGAATGGTTATATCAGCATGCCCATATATGGGCAATTGGGCATATACTGATGACATCAGGGATCTCCATATATGGGCATAAAAGGGACAAGGACTGACAGTTACAGAGATCTCCAAATATGGACATATCAGTCAGATGGGCAGTGAGGGCGGCCCTGACTCCAGTATTGATCATTCTCATCACCTAAATGCCTAGTCTACGTGCTTACTGCCATATCTCAACGGGAGTAGCAAGTAGTGTACTCCGCTATTCCACCAAGGATGAGAACGGTACATACCGCAAAACTGTACAGGAAAATAGGGCATGTGAGAACGCCTCTCCTGCTGCCTATGCCGGCAACTTATTGTTAATTAGTTTACCGAAAGAAATAAAGAAACAAACAAACAAACTTACAAGTTAGCGATCCTGTCCAGGGACTGTTTCACATCCTCCTACACAAGAACACACCACAAGTTACTACTCACATCCTGGGAACATTCTGGGTATGTACACATTATCCTTCTGTACTAACTTAACTCATTGAGTGCCATTAACGTGTTTCACGTGTTTTAGCGCTATGGTGCAACGTGCCATTAACGTGTTTCACGTGTTTTTGAAAAAAATAGAGAAAAAAAAAAAAAAAAAAAATCTTCCTGAACCCAAGATATCATTATCTGAAGATTTGCAGCTCCATCCACTCCTTGTTTAACTTATAACTGAAAAAGGCTGTATCTCGCTTCCTAAGCACTTTTGTTTTACTAAATTTTAAATTTTAATAAAAATTGTAATGGCCAGAAATAGATATTAATAATTATGGCACTCAAGTTAACACACTTTGTTTTCTCTAGTTAGAATAGTAGAATAGTTGATTTGGTGATTTGGTGTTGAAGTGTCCGAATCATGACATGTGAACACAGACAGACTGTATGACAGTGGGTCATTGTGGAGCTGTATTATTCATTATAGCTTATAATGACTGTTACAAATGGACTGTTGACTCAATATTTTGAGCATTCCTGAAACGTTTAGCTCACCTGTGGGGCTTTAGGCTCAGGTGACTGACAGGGGGGCGGGACTTCATGAACCAATATGTTCTCTTTCTGAAGAGGAGAGGAGAGGAGAGGAGAGGAGAGGAGAGGAGAGGAGAGGAGAGATAATAGTGTTTAAGATTTCATTTGAAGTTAAACACCATGAGAGCTGCTTGTCAAAAAACGAGTGATTTTCAAGCTAACAAAGAATCACCATCATACTGTGCAGTGTAATTGCAGTATAAGTGAGGCTTTATACTCTCTCTGATCATAGTGCTGCACCTGTGTATTGTTGAGTTGGAGTTGTGTTTCCAGCAGTGTGACTCTACTCATCATGTTCTCCCACTCCTCTCTGCTTATGGTGATGGTCTGACTTTTATTCTGAAACACAATCACATTCAACACATGACTTTTATTCTGAAACACAATCGCGTTCAACACATGACTTTTATTCTGAAACACAATCGCGTTCAACACATGACTTTTATTCTGAAACACAATCACATTCAACACATGACTTTTATTCTGAAACACAAATCGCGTTCAACACACGACTTTTATTCTGAAACACAATCGCGTTCAACACACGACTTTTACTCTGAAACACAATCACATTCAACACATCATCGTAGAAAGGAACAGAACTTTTTGTCAAAGTCTGCATAGGGACATTTTTGGTGATGGATCTATCTGGAGGAGAAGGTGCTTCCTGTACCCATAACTGTTTTCCGGTGTTGGTAACATAATAGAATAAGATCATGTGTGTGTTTACGTTCTGTGCATTCTGGACTTGTTTGGTTTCAAGCACTTTGAGTGCGTAGGACAGGGGTGATGCAGCTTTGATGATGTAGAGCAGGGCTACTCAACTTAACTCATTCCCTGCCTAGAACGACTAAAACGACTTTTGTCCTTTAAGCCCTGTCTGCCAAAGACAACTAAAACGACTTTTAATTTTTTCCAAAAAAAAAACAAATATTTTTTTTTTTTTTTTTTATTTATTTTATTTTTTTTAACCCAAAGACCAAGGAGATATGATTTTTTGAAGATCTAGACTCCCATCCACTTCCTTGTTAACTTAAACCTTAAACATTTTGTATCTTGGCTCCTGAGTACTTTTTTTTTCAATGAAAAATCTCTGGCAGTTTGTCAAACGCAAAAATAAAAAAGTTCTGGCAGTGAATGATGGCTCAGGGGCCACTCAGCAAAATACCAAAAGTCCAAGGGCCGCAAGCTACAAATGTCAGTCCTATTTTGGATTTTTCGATTTTGTAACACACTACACATTGTTATTGTTATAAGAAAATGTACATTTTCACATCATATTCCTTTCACTGTACCTGTTTATTTTGTGTGCATGTCCAGTGGCATCAGTTCAGCAAAAGCGCGGCCGAAAGAAATTGGGGGTCAAACCCCCCCCCAAAAAATGGAGCAACCCATATATTTGAACGGAAATGTATATTTTTATCCTGTGCTTAAAAAAAAAGAAAAAAGAAAAAAAGAAAAAAGTTTGACCATGAGGGGCCGCAGAGATGCTGCGTTGGGGCCTGAGTAGCGCTGATGTAGAGGGCCACTATATTTCCACACTCACTCCAGAGGGCCACATTGCATAATACTGTTGGGCAGAAACCTATTATCTCCGTGGTGGGGGGCCGCATGTGGCCCCCGGGCCGCCAGTTGCCCATGTATGGGCGTAGGACATCAAAAGCAACTGATGAATATTTGGGCCCTTGTAATGTGTTTTATAAATGTGTGACTCAAATAAAGACATTGAAATGAGATCTGACCGTCTGAATCTCTGACCGTCTGAATCTCTCTGACCGTCTGAATCTATCTGACCGTCTGAATCTCTGACCCTCTGAATCTCTGACCCTCTGAATCTCTGACCCTCTGAATCTCTGACCCTCTGAATCTCTGACCCTCTGAATCTCTGACCCTCTGAATCTCTGACCCTCTGAATCTCTGACCCTCTGAATCTCTGACCCTCTGAATCTCTGACCCTCTGAATCTCTGACCCTCTGAATCTCTGACCCTCTGAATCTCTGACCCTCTGAATCTCTGACCCTCTGAATCTCTGACCCTCTGAATCTCTTCGCAGGAAAACAGCCAAATCTACCAAGCTCACCAATGCGATCTACAAGCTCGCAGTGCGACACGTTGTGAGCTTGTAGATCCGATTTTTTTTGGTAGAATGTTCACCACAGAAATATAGAGACTCTAGGATTCAACCAATTAAAACAGGGAAAGCATCCATGTCATTTTAGATTTTAGCGTTTAGCGCAAAAAAAATAGCAGATATACAAGCTCACAGTGTTTGAAAAATGCCTCAGGTCTTAACCCACTCAATCCCGGAACGCATACTGTGTCATTTTAGATTTGAGCCAAAACCATTATTTCATACTTTGGGCTATTCAAAAATAGCAGATCTACAAGCTCTTACCACGCCATTGAGTGCCACGCTACGAGCTTGTAGATCTGCTATTTTTGAAAAATCTTGAACATTTGTGCAAATCTTTGAATTGCCTACATGCATATTTTTCTTAAACAACATTTTTAACTAAAATCTTTGCTTCTTGGAGGTTCCTGGAACAAAAATATTTTACAAATGTTCGCTTTAAAAATGCATATTAACTCATTGAGTGCCATTGGCGTGTTTCACGTGTTTTACCGCCATGGCGCAACGTGCCAATGACGTGTTTGAAAAGAAAATGTTAAAAAAAAACGTTCAGAACCCAAGATATCATCATTTGAAGATTTGCTGCTCCATTCTCTTCTTGTTTAACTTATTACTGAAAAAGGCTGTATCTCGGCTCCTGAGCACTTTTTTTTTACTATGTATTTTTCAATGTTATTATGTTATTTTCAAAAATTTCAAAATTAATGTCAACAAGGTCCAATGACCTCGTTGACATTTGTGAAACCACACAGTGAAACCCTCATGTGATTAGCAAGAAATAAAAAAAAATGCTGGCACAGTTCGCAATATTTTTATTTATTTCATTGGCACTGAATGGCCTTACTGTGGTTGAAGTCCATATTTACCTCAGGTTGTCTGCAGCTCTCCAGGCGGTGCAGGCGTTGCTCCAGGGCGCTCAGTCTGTCCGGCCCACAGAACAGGCTCCCTAACCGGGACTCCAGCGCCGACAGTCTCCCTTCCACAGCCGGAGTCTGGAGGACAACACACTGCAGCACATAAGAGAGGTGTGTGCCGTGGTGGAAAAAGTACTCAAATGTTTTACTTAAGTAAAAATATCAAAATACTGTAAAAGTAAATGTCCGGAATTCAAAAATGTACTTCAGTAAAAGTACAAAAGTATTGGTATCAAAATGTACTTAAAGTATCAAAAGTAAAAGTACTAAAATGTTTGAAAATAGCAGATCCACAAGCTCACAACGCGGTATAAAATAGGGCTAAAGTGGTTAAAGGTAGGGTAAGTGATATTTTTGGGTTAAAACTAAAAGTATTTTGTTAAAAGGTTAAAGCACTATATTCTGATAGTAATCATTGCTATAGAGTGTTTGTTCAGTAACAGGAGTCTTCCCTGTCTCTCCAGCTCTTTAATAAACAGAAAATACATTTTCCGGTAGGTGTCAAAATCTCAGCCAATCACGAGAAAGTACCCATTTTTAAGCTTCATTTTTATAGTGTTCCAGTTCCAATTTTGCCTGCTCATTTGATTTATTTTTTTGATTTTGATTTATTTATTCGCACAATAATAAACATTACAAAGGTAACATTATTAAAAACAATACAGAAATAAGTGCAGGTGAGAAAAAATAAACCCATAAAGGGCTTATAAAGGGTTCTCACCTAAAAGATAATAAACAAGTACCGGTAGTTAAACATAATAATCAAGTTAAACATAATAATCAAACATAAGACATGACAAACAACAAATACCTAGTGTGCAGTTGAGTGTGTGTGTGTGTGTGTGTGTGTGTGTGTGTGTGTGTGTGTGTGTGTGTGTGTGTGTGTGTGTACGTGTCTGCACATGTGTGTGTGGTTGTGTATGCAGAAAGCTACGTTATATGGTAGATATGGTAGATTTCTTAGTGTCATCTTCTCTTGTTTAATCTATATCCTGATTGAGTTCTCTATCCTAATTGGATAAAATTGGAAATGAAACTGAAACTGAAACGAAAATGCATTTTCTGTTTAATAAAGAGGTGGAGAGACAAGGAGACTCCTTTTACTGAACAAACACTCTATAGCAATGAGTACTATCAGAATATAGAGCTATTTAACACTTATTTTAACACATTGGGTGCCAGAGGTTTATTAAAATATTATACGTTGAGTGCCTGCATTTCTTCCATCCACTTGCGTTATACGTTTCGTGCTGTGAGAAGCCCCGACGCGGAAGTGCATGTAAACAAAGCGTGCGTGCGAGACGGCGGAGGGTCCCGACTAACGCCTGGAACAATAATATTTCCAACGCGACCCTCCATTGCAGCGTGATCGCCGATCGAAAACGGCTCGTTTCCACCACATTAAAAAGAAATGGAGATATTAAGCTTTTAGTCAAGGAGATAACATTGAAAACGCCGACCGGAAGGATTTTTGACATGGAGCCACATCCAGCCTCTTCTTCTCAGAAACTCCTTGGGTGATGTCAAAGTTTCGTTTTAGCGCCCCACGTGGGCCACTCGTATAAAAATAGAATTGGGTCAAAAACGGTCCGGACCGTTTTCGGCACTTCTCGTTTGGACCCTCAAAAACGGTCCGGACCGTTTTTGGCATTCAATGTGTTAACTAAATAAAATCACTTACCCTACCTTTAATGTGTTTTATAATGAAATAATGTATATCTGCAAAGTAACTAGTAACTAAAGTTTTCAAATAATTGTAGTGGAGTAAAAGTACAATATTTGCCTCTGAGATGTAGTGGAGTAGAAGTAAAAGTATAAGACAATTGGAAATACTCCAGTAAAGTAAAAGTAACTCAAAACTAGTAAAGTACTTGAGTAAATGTACTTAGTTACTTTACACCACTGGGTGGGTGTGTGTGTGTGTGTGTGTGTGTGTGTGTGTGTGTGTGTGTGTGTGTGTGTGTGACAGCGCGTTGCGGGTTCGAGTCCCGATTCCCGACGGCTTTTGCTGCATGTCACTCCCCATTTCCTGTCAGCCTACTATCCTGTCAAAGGCATAAAAGCCAAAAAAATAATCTTAACATTAGAAAAAGAAAATGTGGAATAGCTCTGCTATTTTTTGGGGAAACAAGAGCTATCCCCTTCTATGTCTGCCTGACATGTTCTTGAGTTATAATAATAACAAGAAACGATACACAACCAATGCAGTGTGCACTAGCGGTCTTTGAAATGCTTCGAGCGCATGCCGCCGAGCGTAACAGTGTGTCGCATAACAGTGACATCACTCACTGATCCTCGGCATGTTTATCTGTCTTAAACTAGCGACGTAGCCACGAAATTTGGTGACGCAGCCATGGGCGGAGCGGAACACTGTAACGTTGAAAGCAAAGGTAACCCCCCCCAAGTGACCTTGTATAAGCATAAGCAACGTGATTGGTTAAAAAACTTTAAACTGGACAAAGACGACTAGTACGGTCGGTTAGTGTCATAGGGGGCGAGTGTGTCTATGGGTTTTATAAATATAGAACCAATGAACAGTACTGTATTAACCAACAAGAGCTTGTGACTAAATAATAACTACAATTGATCAATTTTTGGAAATTCCACAAGAGGGCGCTCTAACGCAACTGAGGAATGATCCCTCGACTCTGATAGAAGGAATCGACGGATGTGACGTCATCCCAAAAAACGTCACTTCCGTCCATCCCTATATTAGGATTTGTAAAAAAAATAAAACTTCTAGCTTGGATTATTTATTTCTTGGTGGTGAAAACTAGCCATTTTCAACGGGCAATAGCAACAAAATGGCCGATCGCGGTAGAACACAGCTTATTTTTTTTCCCATTTCCTGAACAGTTGCAGTTTTGGACATGCAAGGCTTCCATCCGACAGTGACGATGTTTCACTTGCAGTCACCACAGTTCATAATTGTCCACTGTTGTAGCCTGGTTCCAGACCACAGAACCCGCCCCACTCTCTGAGACTGAAGCTCCTCCACGCAGCTTCAGTCTGATAATCAGGCTACCACTTTTGTGCTTTTTTTAATTGATTTTATTGATTTGAATGATTTGGGTTATGCCGGTAGCCGACTGGACAACGTGGCCACAGCACTGTCCCTTTGTGTAAAACCCACACTCATTTTCGGGAGGCCTATACATACAGGACAGGGGTTCCCAAACAGTGACATTAACCCTTTAAGACCTGAGGAAATTCTTTAAAAAAAATCTAAATCCTAACAGTTTTTGGAAAAAAAATCTAAACATTTTTTTCACGATTTTTCAAAAATAGCAGATCTACAAGCTCATAGCGCGGCACTCGGTGCCGCGCTATGAGCTTGTATATCTGCTATTTTTGAATAGCCAAAGACATCTAAAGTGACACAGATGCGTTCCAGGTATTAATGGGTTAAATGGCAAATGCCACTGTTTGGCCAAAAGCTACTACTTTTTTCTCTTTGTCTTGTTTAGTTATTTGTGCAACTACTAGATGTGTTGTTTTTCCCCATGTTTTTTTTTTCTATTTTAAAATGACAACACATACAGTACAGTAACACGCAAGAACAACTGTACAAAAAAAAACACAAAACAAAATACAACAAAGCATAACAAACCCTAACATCTGCCCACCCACCCGCACACAAGCTCCGAGGGGAGAACAACAGACTTGTAAGCAAAAATGTAAATGTATACAACAGTAAGGTACAAAATGTATCAATCAATTGTAGTTAGAGAATTAATATATGAAAGAAAAGGGTCCCAGGTTAAAAAAATAATAATAAAAACATATTCAAGGAACCTTTAGTTGTGAATGACATTTGTTCTAATCTAGGTGAATGAAGGATGAGAGGTCTTTTAACACATTGACTGCCTGAGATTAAAACATCGTTTTTTTTATCCCCATGCCGGAGCTTATTACCTTAAATAGACGATCTTTGAATAGCCGTGGAAGCCACGTTGTGTACATGGAAGAGTAAACAAAGAGTGTCCGGGGGATGGGGGAGGGTCCCGTCCATCCACTGGAACAATAACATTTCTATCGCGATCGGCCATTTTGGAGCAATCGCCCATTGAAAATGGTTGGTTTTCATTAAAAAAAAAAAGTGTTTTTCTACAAATCCTAACGTTGGAGCGGACGGGTGACGTTTTTTGGGATGACGTCACAGCCGTATATATTCCTTCTCTGAGAGTCGAGGGATTTTTTTTTTATATCTGCGTTCTTGGCAAGCAAGTGATGCACTTGAATTAAGAATGCATATTTGGCAGGTAATGTGTTAACCAGGATGATGTGGCAGGGGGGCTAGGCCTTTTCCAGTGAAGCAAAATGCGGTGTCTGGCTACTGTGCACACAACGGGAGACATAGCAACTAAAGCACGGTTTTCCAGTGGGTTGGGACCCATTTATTTATTGTTTCCTACATTTAGTTTTTCATTGCCTTTTCAACAAATTCCCCCTCCCAATGTATTCTTAAAAAAAAAAAAAAAAAAAATTATCCATTCAAATCGGGGGCAATTTTTTAAAATATTATATCACCCCTGTGCCAAGGCCAAAAATACATTGTAAAAAAAAAGTGCTTAGGAAGCGAGATACAGCCTTTTTCAGTAAGATGTTAACTCATTCACTGCCAGAACTTTATTTTTTTGCGTTTGCCCACTGCCAGAGATTTTTAATTAAAAAAAAAAAGTACTCAGGAGCCGAGATACAAAATGTTTAAGTTTTAAGTTAACAAGGAAGTGGATGGGAGTCTAGATCTTCAACAAATCATATCTCATTGGTCTTTGGGTTAAAAAATAAATAAATAAATAAGAAAAAAAAAAAGAAAAAAATTGAAAAAATTAAAAGTCGTTTTAGTCGTTCTTGGCAGAGGGGGCTTAAAGGACAAAAGTCGTTTTAGTCGTTCTAGGCAGGGAATGAGTTAATTAGAGGAAAAAAACATGTTTAAGAAGTAGTGAAGTATTTTCACATATATTGGGTCCTTACCGTTAACTCTTTCAATGCCATTCTTATTTATGGAAGTTTGGTTCTGAGTGCCACAGCCAAAATTCATAGTAAAAAAAAAAGTGCTTAGGAGCCGAGATACAGCCTTTTTCAGTAAGAAGTTAAACAAGAAGTGAATGGAGCAGCAAATCTTCAAATCATCATATCTTGGGTTCTGAACCTTTTTTTTCATGACGTCTTAGACGTCATGTGGCGCTCTGGGCGCTCAGGGCCATGACGTGGCACTGAATGAGTTGTCATGGCTGCCAGTTCCCTCTTGATGTTGTGTGGGAGTTCTGACTGATCCAGATCGTACTGAATAACTACTAGCTTGCATAATGTCTTCAGACTCGGACTTAAGTCTAAGATCTGCAAGATTGGTTGTGCGCGGGCCGTGTATCCTCCAAAGAGGATGACGCGATCTCCCACCATGCAACACCTCCTACCAGAACTCCAAACCTGTCCTTCGCCCATGGGCTCAACCTTCTTCCAGGAGAAGGTCTCTGGATAGAATTTCAACAGATCATTGAATTTCTGGTCAAATATGTACAGCTCTCCATTATAGACAAAGGCTGAAAGATCCTTGCGTCCGTCTGGAAGAAGCTGTGCAGAAGGTGTGTTCAGCCAGAGGTTGATCTCTGTGTCAAACACTCTGATGTTGTTGTAGTAGACCAACTGGTCCCCATAGCCCCCAAATACAAACATCTTTGTTCCGATGATGGTGGCAGTGTGAAGTGATGAAACAGGTGGTGGAGTTCCTCTGGTGTTAATTAAAGACCAGACCATTGTGGTGGTGTCAAACTTGTAGATGTCATTAGTGCGTCCAGTCGGGGTGTTTCCTCCATAGACATACATGACCTTCCCCAAGACACAGGCCGAGTGGCCGGCCCTCGTCACTGGAATAAACCCAGAAATCAAGACCTTTAACCCATTAATACCTGGAACGCATCTGTGTTACTTTAAGATTTATTTGGCTATTCAAAAATAGCAGATCTACAAGCTCATAGCGCGGCACCGAGTGCCGCGCTACGAGCTTGTAGATCTGCTATTTTTGAAAAATTGTGAAAAAATATATTTTTTATTTTTTTCAAAAAACTGTTAGGATCTCGATTTTTTTAAAGAATCACCTCAGGTCTTAAAGGGTTAACCATCCGTGTGTGTCGACATCAAACGCATAAAGACCGTTGTCCCAGTAGATGGAGCTCGAGGTGCCGTTGGCATTCACTACACCCCCCCGTAAAGGTAGATGATAGATTTGATCAACACAGCCGTGTGCCCAAAGCGCATGTAGGGAACCTCATGGGGTCGTTCTCCTCTTCCAGACGTCACGGGGGGGCAAATTCATCCAGCGTGACGACACTGCGTTGAAGACGCTCACATCAATCTGACCCATGGTGCAGACGTTGGCGTCATAGTACCCTCCAAAGTAGTACACCTTGTCCCCCGCAGGCACCGCAGCACGAGCAAGTTCACCAGAATGTGACTTTGGTCCAATTTCCGGAAGTTCTTTCATGGGCACCATCCACACTAGAGATGCGCGGATCGCGGTTTTAGCCGCGGTTGCCGCAGTTAACCGCAGTTTGGGTGGATTTGGGTCAATCAAATATAATTATTAATTAATATTGGATAAACCGCGGGTGAAATAATGCAGGAATTAAATTAATTATATCAATCTATAGGCCTATAATAGCTTTTAAAAGCACAAAATTTCACCGTGTGTGCGTTTGTAGTATTTTAATATTACGTCATTTTACACCAGGCACAAAATAGCCGCTCACTACACGTTGCTTTGCAGCTAGCAGTGTTGCCAGGTTGCGACAACTTGCGAGAGAAATAAGCAGCCAGGTCTATGAAAACAAGCCCAAAACAAAACAAGTGGCAGACAAGCCCAAAAGTCGCTTATAAAAAGCTTATAAAAAGCCGACATGGCAACAAAGTGGTTGAAAGCGAAAGTAACTCAATGAAGACGTGGGCTTGTTGTTACCATGGTTGTGGATTGTATACGGTCACTGCATCGCGACAGTGGTGAGTAACATTGTTTATAAGAAAACTAACGTCAGGAAAATAACAATTATTTGATGCGGTTGGTGCGGATCTATAAATAGGATGATATAATTACCGCGGGTGGATGGCGGATGGATAATGAACTTGTTAACGCGGATTTGGGTGACAAAAAAACCCATCCGCGCATCTCTAATCCACACCAACCAGAACATCTCTGTCTCTGTATGTCTGTCTGTCTGTCTGTCTGTCTGTCCTTCTCTGTCCGTCTCTGCCTCTCTCTCACCAACTCTCTCTCTCTTGATGTGTGCAACACCTTATAATGGTTGACCAGAGTGCCCGTATGCTGATGTCACCCTCAACACAATCCGTTGACATGTATGCGTAACAACACCGATTCACACAGGCATTTCTATCTGCATACATTTATCTCATAACGCGTTCCCTGCCAAGGACGTGGATCTACGTCCTTTCAGATCCAACCGTTGACCGCCATTGACGTAGATCTACGTCTTTAAAACAGGGTCCCCACACATTTTTAGCAATGAATTTCCAAAACTTTTCCAAAACTTTTCCAGAATATTTAGCCCAATTTCCAGGCCTATATAACAATCATTCAGCGCAATAATGTGTCTCTTACTCCTATGTAGAATGCCCAAAGATAGGCAGTGTAGCAAAAATAAAGCATAGAATATAGAATAGTACAATTTCATTCAAAATTTCGTGCAAAATTAGGGCATAGCTCACTGGAAGACTCATTATGGCATCCGTATGACTTATTTTATTTAAATAATATATGCCATCACACAGCCCGTTCGGTGAAAAACTACTTATGTTACATATTTCGTGTAATGTTATACATGTTTATGAAAATGTTTTGTATTAACAAAATCAATAGCCAAAAACTATGCATAGCCAAATATCTTTCCAGGACCCTTGATAAATTCCAGGACCTTTGATCAATTCCCAAACTTTTCCAGTACTGGATTATTTTTTTTTCAATTTCAAAATATTTCCAGGAATTTCATGACCGTGGGGACCCTGTTAAAAACAAGGGAACCAGGGGACCTGGTACTGCCAGACCCCTAGTGGTTGAAATCTGAATGGCCGGAAGTCTGAATGGTTTCTAAACTACGTCACGCTAAGCTTGGCCAATCAAAAAGAGGGACATGTAAGAAAACGTTTTCGTCCATATATGGACGAAAACGACAGCAAAAGGGGACCGACAAAGCCACATGTAGGCCTGACCCCCTGGGTCTGGCAAAAATATATATATTTTTGGAAATTCCACAAGAGGGCGCTCTAACGCAACTGAGGAATGATCCCTCGACTCTGCTAGAAGGAATCGACGGATGTGACATCATCCCAAAAAACGTCACTTCCGTCCATCCCTATATTAGGATTTGTAAAAAAAAAAAAAAATTCTAGCTCGGATTATTTATTTTTTTGGGGGTGAAAACTAGCCATTTTCTACGGGCAATAGCAACAAAATGGCCGATCACGGTAGAATTTGTTTTGTTCCAGTGGATAGACGAGACCCTCCCCCAACCCCCCGGACACTCTTTCTTTACATCCGCGTGCACGTCGTGGCTTCTGCGGCTCTCCAAAGATCGTCAAAACGAGGTAAAAAACGCTGCCACCAGCAGATGAAGCGGACGCATAGTACCTGCTAGTGAATGTGTTAAATCACACGTTCTCAGCATCGGGGGATCACCCGGGGGTTCAAATTGAGGCTCACGGGTCTGTAACTCTGAGAGTGTACAAATGGAACCAAATGGACCCCTCCATTTGGTTCCATTTGTACACTCTCAGAGTTACAGCGTAGATAGGGGGTCCCTGAGATTTAAACAAAAAAAAAGATATGGTATCAAAGGGAGGGTCAGTGGTCTAAAACATATCGTTGCTGTCGGGCGGAAACACTGTAAGTCCAAAACCATTCATTTTTTTACTATTATTTTAAAACACATTTTAAAACCTCGGAGCACAGGTCTCCGCCAGGTCAGGTAGGTTATTGTGGCCTCCTGGTGGCGCTATAATAAGCCAATGTGAAAAGGGGCGCCATTTCTTCTTAGGCCTTGCACGGCAATCGGACGCTGCATTCATGATTTGAGGTATTTTGTTCAAAAAATGCAGGGGTTGACACTAACGCCTGCCCGACTGCCCGGGGCAGGTAAATAAAATGGTCGGGCAGGAGAAGTTTGCTCTTGAACTGCCCGACGGGCAAGTGCGCATTTTGAATGGGGATGCAACGAGATATCTGTCTTTAGACACTTGATTGTGGCCAGAGCGCCACAACCACCCGCCACCCCCTCTCCCAAGTCCCTTCCCTCCCCACACAGGCACACACACACTGAACCTGCGGCTTGAGCTCCAGCGAAAACAGCTAATCTACAAGCTCACATATTGCTGAAGAGTGAAGACACAGCCATGCAACTTTTCGCTATAAATCACCGCGTTGCAAAATTACGTTTGGAATCTAGCGTGAAGCGATAAGTTTGTCTGTTTGTGAGAACATGGAGTGGACAGTGTTGCCATATTGTGTGAGAGAAATGAGCTACCACGTCTAGGAAAACAAGACCAAAAGAAGCAATTCAGGCCACATGAGCACTTTAAATCTATTCATCAGCTATTTGAAAATAGCCGATGTACAAGCTTAGCGACGCGACGCGTTGTGAGCTTGTAGATCGGCTATCCGCAACCACCAATGTTTTTACAACTTTACAGAAAAGGAAGACGCTTATAATAAGCCGACATGGCAACACTGGGAGCCGATGATATCTATGGAGAAGAACGACTTCTTTAGTCATGAGACGTGAGTTTTCTCAAGCCCCCCCAAAACAGGCCTGGGAAAAAAAGTGAAAAATACGAAGGACAAAGATGGAACTGACGGTAGAATCCGAACGGCGTCAGCGTAAGTTTGTTGAGGAGTGGAACGTCGAGTTTCCATGGCTGCTGCGGCACAACACAGATGAACAGGCTGACGTCCTACTTTGCAAAGTGTGCCGTGACTTCTCTACCATTGCTGACCGGTGAGTTCAGTTCAGTCTATCGGTAAACATGGCACGATAATGACGATTAACCCATTAAGACCTGGAACTGTGTCATTTTTAGATTTGAGATAAAAAGCATTATTTTACACTTTGGGCTATTCAAAAATAGCAGATCTACAAGCTCGTAGCGCGGCACCGAGTGCCGCGCTACGAGCTTGTAGATCTGCTATTTTTGAAAAATCGTGAAAATGTGTGCAAATCTTTGAATATATATTTTTAAAGCGAACTGTTTTTAACTCAAATCTTTGCTTCTGGGGGTCCCTGGAACAAAATATTTTGATGGGGGTCCGTGGCCAAATACATATCATTCTGGGGGTCCTGGACATGAAAAATATTGAGCACCACTGATATAGAAACATTCGTTTTTCAGAATACTGTTGAGATTTAGGAGACGTGTAGAATCGGCTTCAGGTCTCAATGGGTTAAACTGCTAAATATGTATTGGTAATATATTGTGTTTTCAGAACGTCGTCGCTGTTTACTGGGTGCCAGTCATTCAGACACTCAACACTCAAATCTCACGCTGAAAGTAAGCGTCATGGACTGTGTGAAAGTGCTCAACAAAGGGCACGCCAGGGGCGTGAAGCACCGATGCCTCTCGTAATGAGGGGTGTCCTCCGGATGGAAGAGCAACTACGCCATCAAATGGTCAACGCAATGCATGTTCCTTATTATGTCGCCAAGAGAGAGCAGCCATTCACAGAATTCCCCCACCTCCGTGCCCTGGTTGCCAGAACAGGGGGCCAGGTCTCCCAATGCTATAATAGCAATAATGCTTGTAAAATGTCAATTGTTTGAACAATGCTTACCACAATGCTTGTTTCAGCTGTTTTGTGGTGTAAAATAAATACATATTTAACAGCATATTGAAAACTAAAATGTACCATAGATTGGTTAAAACGATGTTTTATTCATAAAAATATTAGCTCAGATATGTAGCAAGCTTTATCTGAATCATCTTTACTGTCATATCACACGTTTACAGGTGTAAAACAGTGGGTGAAAATAGTTTTTTGTGCACGCTCCATCGTTTTGATTGTGCCTGCTTTATCCCCTCTGCTGCAAATAGTCACTGTGCCCTGATAGCTTAAAGGGATATTTCACTTTAAAAAAAACGTTTGGTGATTTTATCGTCTACTCAGGCTTTTGTGAGCCCCCCAGACCATTTTTAAGTTGCTTGATTCAATATATAGATATTAGATATTCATTTTATCAGACACGCCCCCTTCCTATACAAACCCATTGTAACTTCAAACTCAATTTTTAACATGTTAGATTCATCAAAAACACCCGTCCTTGGTTCTGGTGACTCATACCGCCCCCCTAATACGCGAGGGGGCCGTGTTTTTTCAATAACTTTTTTCATTTATTTTTAATATATTTTTTGGAAAATGAAAAAAAAAAATACAATAAAAAAATAAATGAAAATAATTCTCGGAAAAACACGGCCCCCTCACGTATTAGGAGGGCAGGGTGAGTCACCAGAACCAAGGACGGGTGTTTTTGATGAATCTAACATGGTTAAAATGGAGTTTGAAGTTACAATGGGTTTGTATAGGAAGGGGGCGTGTCTGATAAAATGATTATCAAATATCTAAATACTGAATCGAGCAACTTAAAAACTGTCTGGGGGGATCACAAAGGCTTGAGTAGATGATAAAATCACCAAAAGTTTTTTAGTGAAAGTGAAATATCCCTTTAAGTAAAAAAAATATAAATCTGTAAATGAAAACGGAACTTTAATTCATTTAGATTCCTTGGAGGAATTTATGAGCTGGAACAGGAGAAGCTGATAAAGACCATCCTCAAGGCAAACTATCTGTCAATTGTGATTGATGGTGCCACAGATACAGCCAAGATGGAAAATGACGTGGTCTATGTCAGGTACTTGGCTGAAGGGGGCCCCCGGAATGCTTTCTTGGGTATCAAAAGGAGTGAAACATGCTCACGCAGAGGGTGTCTTGGAGGCTGTGGAAACCTGTGAGTATTTGATTTGCTTTTGTAAAGCAGCTTTATGTTGAACGTTATTGTTTATGCTAAATTAAGTCAATTAAGACTTACCGTGGGTTCCTCTTCCTCGGCTGTCAGCTGTGTGAGTTCAGACGGGCGGGGTGCAGACGGATGGGACGTCACAGTCCTGGTCGACGCAGAGGGCTCCCCTGTGTGCCGTACCACCAACACCTGGCCTGATGAACGCACCTGGTAGCAGTGATGGAAGAAGTACTCACTTTTTCTACTTAACACATTGAGACCTGGAACGCGTCTGTGTCACTTTTTGATTTGAGCTAAAAAAAAGCATTATTTTACACGTTGGCTATTCAAAAAAAGCAGATATACAAGCTCATAGCGCGGCACCGAGTGCCGCGCTATGAGCTTGTAGATCTGCTTTTTTTATTTTTTATCGTGAAAATGTGTGCAAATATTTGAATATATATTGTTTTAAAGCGAACATTTTCAACTGAAATCTTTGCTTCTGGGGGGTCCCTGGAACCAAATATTTTGAGATAGGGGGGTCCGTGGCCAAATACATATAATTTTGGGGGTCCTTGACATGAAACATTTTGAGAACCACTGACAGCAACATAGTTTTTTTTTCAAAAAAACTGTTAGGATTTAAAAGACATTTTGTAAAATCGGTCACAGGTCTTAAACACATTGAGTGCCAAACACGTAGATCTACGCGTTTTCAAATACACCCGATTTTGTATTTATTTTTTCACAAGGGGGCGCTCTAACGCAACTTGGGAATGATCCTAGGTCCCTGTAAAATGGAACGGACGGATGTGACAAGGGCCCAAAAAACGTTACTTCCGTCCCACTTCCGTCCTCGTGGAGGCTTTTGCAGCTCTAAAACGATCGGCGTAAACGGTAAGAAACGCTGGCACTGGATGTACCCTGTTTTTTTTTTTTAAGTATCAATACCCTAGTGTAGAAATAGTCTGTTACAGGTACAAGTTCGGTATTCAAAATTGATTTGAGTAAAAGTACAAAAACATTTTTAAATACATTCTAAAAGAGTCTGGCAGCCAGTGTAGGGAAGCTAAAATGAGTGAAATGTGATAAAAAAAATTAAATAAATCATCAGTTAAAAAACAAACAGCAACAATCTGATCAGAACCCATTTGGAGATTAATGGACTTATAACTAGAACAAGCGTTCCTCGGAGCACAGGTCTCCTCCAGGTAGGTTAGTGTTGGGAATGCGCCAATCGGGCTGGAATGTGAAAAATCTGACGGACCCGTCTCGATCACGTCTCGATCACTCACGATTTGCCTGATGTTTGGACAACATTTGTAGGAGTAATAATAAAATAATAATAATCCTGGTGGCGCTATAATAGGGCAATGTTAAAAAAGGTGGCATTTGTTCCTCAACGTAGTGCGAATGTGCCTATAAAGTTTCACCGCAATTGGGCGCTGCGTTCATGATTTGCGGCATTTTGTTCAAAACGGGCCACTCCTGCAAACTTTAGATGTCAATCTTAGCCAATCAGAATGGAATATGACAAATCAAACAGATCCGTCTCGATCACATGACAATAGAGATCATGTGTACCGATTTGCATGAAATTTGGATATAATCTGAAGGAGTAATTTCCAAAAATGTGTTTTACATATGTCGGCTTCCTGGTGGCGCTATAAAAGGCAGATGTGAAAAATGCAGGGCAAAGGTTTTTACTTGGCCTCTAGGGAGTACAAAGTTTTACACAGATTGGTGCAGTTATAGGTAAAAACACAAATCGGCCTGTTATAGCGCCACCATGAGGCTGATTTGAAATTTGTCAAGTAACATTTCTTCCTCAGCCGAATATACTAGTGGGAATGTGCGTGCAACATTTCACGGAAATGGCACGCTGCGTTCATAAGGCATTTTGTTCAAAACGGAGCACTCCTGCAAACTTTGGAAGCCATTCTTAGCCAATTAGGATGGAATATGACAAATCTGAAAGACCTGTTTGGTTTAATGACTAGAGATACTGTGTATCGATTTGCATGATGTTTGGATAAAGTCTGTAGGGAGTCCTGTTAAAAAATATTTTTTTTTGCAAAAAGTGGCCTCCTGGTGGCGCTATAACAGGCCCATGTGAAAAATGTGGGGCAGAGATTCTGAATTGGCATCCAGGGAGTGTGTGTGCACAGTTAAGCTGCGATCAAGCCAACAAGCTCAGATGCGACGCGTTTGTGAGCTTGTAGATCTGCCATTTTCAAACATTTTAGTACTTTTGCTTTTGGTACTTTAAGTACATTTTGATACCAATACTTTTGTACTTTCACTCAAGTGAATTTTGAATTCCGGACTTTTACTTGTAACAGAGTACTCCTATATTGCAGTATTGATACTTTTACTTAAGTAAAACATTTGAGTACTTTTTCCACCACTGGTCTCGGCCATGCCTTTCGGCCTGGCGGAGACAACAAGCTCATGACGAGACGAATTGTGAGCTTGTAGACTGGCTATGTTATGAAGAAGGGCATTCAATCACGAAAAACAAAACGTACAAAGTTGAAATATGGAGATACAAGGTTTCAATATGCATGTTTACTTACTAGATGGTCTGGTTCTGTCTGTTGTAAAAACACCTTGTTGTCTGACTGTGAGACAGGACGGGGGCTTCTGGGCTGAAAACGCACGCACGCACGCACGCACGCACGCACGCACGCACGCACGCACGCACGCACGCACACACACACACACACACTTCAAAGTGGTGGAGCACGACTGAGAAAGGTACGTCACCCTTTCATTTCATTAACACCTGTAACTTCCATTTAAACAATATTAAAGAGATATTTCACTTTCATTTTTGGGGTCATTTTTAACTTTTACTCAGGCTTTTGTGAGCACCCGAGTCAGTTTTTAAGTTGCTTGATTCAGTATTTTATTTAGACATTTGATGTTCATTTTATCAGACACGCCCCCTTCCTATACAAACCCATTGTAACTTCAAACTCCATTTTAACCATGATGGATTCATTGTAAACACCCGTACTTGGTTCTGGCGACTCATACTGCCCTCCTAATGCGTGAGGGGACTTTCTTCTTTTTTTCGGTTACTTTTTTCATTTATTTTATTCTATTTATGTTTTTGTATAACATTTTTCCCAAACAAAATGAAAAAATTAATGGAGAAAAAAAAGCAGATTGTAGAAATAGCAATCGATGTCCTATAATTATCTTTCGTCAATAAATCATTATTTTCAACCTGTGGGCCATGTACGGTGGGGGTGGGGAGTAGTGGAAAATCTTAACTGGAGGGACAAATAAGAACCCCTTGTTGGGCAGTTCAAATGTACATTGGAATTGCCAAGCAGAGGTGATGATTGACAGGCAAAATCCCTCAACAGCGACAAATATTTATTTTTTCATTTGAAAAGGCTTTAGAAATGTGAGAGAAAAACATCCGCAATGGCTCACTAGAGTGGAATTATCAGTTAAAACTTTTTATACACGTTTGAAGGACGATGACAAAGACTTTTAATGTGTTGTAAAACTGAATGTCATGAAACCTTCAACCACTTAAACCTCAATACTAACTTGACCATTGGCTCTGTACTCGATATGCTCTTCTCCTCCCTCTACACATCAAACCTCTTTGCCGAAAATAGCCGATCTACAAGCTCACAATGCATCTTAGTGTGACTTGTAGATCTGATATTTCCGGCGAATGTTCCCCACTGAATAGAAAAAGACTTTGTGCTATCACACAAAGATTTGGCGGACCCTGCAGTGACTCTGAGGACCCCCTAGGGTCCCGGCCCCCCCGTTGAAGGCCCATGGTCTACTCTAGGCTGTTTATATATTATGTACTGTACAGTGTGTGTGTGTGTGTGTGTGTGTGTGTGTGTGTGTGTGTGGAGTAGGACAGAAAACAGGTAGGAAGGAGGGCTAAATAAATCTACCATTCCTCTCTTGGAGGACCAGGAAAATTGTCCTCAAAATGGCTGTTCCTCAAATTCTACTATATACTTGTGGGGAC
Source organism: Gymnoscopelus braueri (assembly GCF_963280865.1). Classification (NCBI taxonomy): domain Eukaryota; kingdom Metazoa; phylum Chordata; class Actinopteri; order Myctophiformes; family Myctophidae; genus Gymnoscopelus; species Gymnoscopelus braueri. Next base: position 5,000,999 of record NC_137604.1, on the reverse strand, counting down.
ATGTGGACCAGGTAACACAAGTACACACACACACACCTTCTTGCTGTGGCTGTATCTCTGCAGGACCAGGTTGATGATGTCGCAGACGACACAGATCTTCCTCTGAGAGAATCCCCACTGGAGGAACTGCTGCTTGGACAGGACCGGTTTGTACTGGAATATATCCCTGAGCACCTAACAAACGCACACACACACAAGTTTATACTGGAATATTATCAGGGAGTACTACTGTACATACATACACATGCAGCATAAAAGACAGACAAGTAAAACTGTAATACATTACATTATGTGCAGAAGTTCACAACGTGCCACGGTCCCACGTGTTGTTTTCTAAAATGTTTGAAAACTTTTGAAAATGTTCGATTGAAGACCAGGTTTAAAGTGGATAACTGCATGATTGCTAGTCTCGCATTAGACCCGTTTGGGACCTCTCCCTCCGATGTATAGCTCCGAGATGAGGTCCTACATTCTGGCACCGGCGAATATTTTCCACGATGCATGATTCTTACCCTTTTCCGCACATCCAATCCAAAAATGTAAGGTCGGCCCCCCTGCTCTCAGATGTTTAAATGTTTTAGCGGCCAAGAAAATCTAAGCGACGAGTTGAATCAAGCGTTTAAATCGCTTATTTAGTCAGCCTGTGGCCACTGGCCAGTCAACCCCAGTCCGCATGCGCAGCACTGCTCCCGTAAGATTGCATTGGGAAAACATGCCAGAGGCTGACTAAAAAACTCGATTTTAAACGCTTGTTTCAACCCGTCGGTTAGATTTTCTTGAGCGCTAAAATTTTAAAACGTCTGAGAGCAGGGGGGTCGTCCTTTACTTTTTGGATACGATGTGCCGGAAAAGGGTGAGAATGTGGAACCTCCAAAATATGTTGTTCCAGGGACCCCCGGAAGCACAGATAGTAGTTAAAAATGTTCGCTTTTAAACATACATTACATATATTCAAAGATTTGCACAAATTTTCCACAATATTTTAAAAAAATAGCAGATCTACAAGCTCATAGTGCAATTTTTTAATTACTCATCTTACCTTATAAACAGTGTCAGTGAATCTCAGGTCCGTTTTACCAGTTAGCTCCAGTCCTGCCCCCACCAGCTCCTCAGCCAATGAGGGAGAGAAAGACGTCAGGGTGAAGTTCACTATTGGTAGACAGGCGGACGGGTCTCCTTTTGATAGGCTGTCGAAGGACTCAAACGTTAACCACAGTACTTAAAGGGATATTTCACTTTCAAAAATATTTTGGGTCATTTTATCGTCTACTCAGGCTTTTGTGAGCACACCAGACAGTGTTTAAGTTGCTTGATTCAGTATTTCGATATTTGATATTAATTTTATCAGACGCGCCCCCTTCCAGTAGAAACCCATAATAACTTCAAACTCCATTTATAACATGTGAAATTCATCAAAAACACCCGTCCTTGGTTCTGGTGACTCATCCTGACCTCCTAATACGCGAGGGGCCGTGTTTTTTTGATTACTTTTTTCATTTATTTTAGTTGATTTTTTTATTGTGTTGATTTTATTTATTTTTTTCCAAAAACAAATATTACAAATAAATGAAAAAAGTAATTTAAAAAACACGGTCTCCTCACGTATTAGATTGAAGGACAATATCAGTCACCAGAATCAAGGACGGGCGTTTCCGATTAATCTAACATGGACTTTGAAATTACAATGGGTTTGTATAGGAAGGGGGCGTGTCTGATAACATGAATATCAAATATCTAAATACTGAATCAAGCAACTTAAAAACTGTCTGGTAACTTCAAACTCCATTTTAATGGATGGATTCATGGAAAACACCCGTCCTTGGTTCTGCTGACTGATATTGTCCTCATGTATAAGTATATGTCAGTAATTTACCAAACCAAACAGAATTTTAAATTGTATTCTTTCTGATCCAATGTTCAATGCCAAAAACACAATTTAATTGTTAATCAAAATGATTTGTGTGACAGTGAATGGTCAACTTAAATGTGTCATTGTGACAGTCCTGGTAAATATAAGAGAACAACATAGCTGTAATGACAAGCAGTGGCGCCACCTTGTGGTCACTGGTCAGCATGCAGTGTTACTGTACAACAGCAAACCTGCTGCAGGCCAGTATGTTGTTATTGTTGGTGACACTGATACACGTATGTTTATTATTTCATCAGGGGTCTTCAACAGGGGGTCCTCAGAGTTACTACAGGGGGGCCGCCAAATCTTTGTGATTTTTACATTAACCACTTCAACCAAGCATCCCTATTCTGAGGAGAACTTTAGCCAAAAATAGCAGATCTACAAGCACACAACGCCTCGCGCTGCGAGGCGTTGTGTGCTTGTAGATCTGCTATTTTCGGCAAAGAAGAGGTTTGGTGTAGGGGGAAAAAAGAGCAGACCAAGTACAGAGTGGGTCAAGTTTACTTAGTATGGACGGTTTATGTGGTTAGAAGTCTGAAAACACACATTACCATGAATCCAACACTGATGACAGTCAAACAAGTCTATGAAGCTATCTATGAAATCTATGAAAAGATTATATTCTATGCAATATATAATGGGGGTCCCACTCCCTGCTTTATCTCTGACTCTCAGCCAAGGGGTCCTTGGCCTGAAAACGTTGAAGACCCCTGATTTAGACATAAAGTATTTCATAGAAACGTACCCGTCATAGTCCACGTCTCTCGGGTATTTAATGGACCTCAGGAGCGTGTCCAGTTGACGGAGACTGCCTCTCACATCTCCAGTGGACATGATGGACAACTCTGGAGACTATTCACATAATACAGTCATATTCACCAGAAAACCCTTCTATAAATAAAATGTAACTTGTATTTATTTACTCACACTGCTGAATCGTTACCTACAAACGAGAGAAAAGACGCATTAAGTTCCAAAGAAACCTGTTCCAAGTCGGAAAGCTCCGACAAGAGTCAGACTTAGCCTGTCCGAACTACACCGGTAATGGTGACCTATCGAATTATGTGACTCTAGAGGTCACTGCGTCCTTTGATGTTCACTAACACTGACGTCTGGAGTCACACAATTCGATGGGTCACACGTTCCGGTGTTGCTGGTGTTTTGGTTCTGACGTGTTTTGGTTTTGCCGGGGTGGAGATCAGCAGGAAGCGGGATTGGTTTACGTCGCTACGTCAAACGGTGTTGACCAATCACTTAAATCAGCGCCTTTACGTCATCAACGTAGCTTGAACGTGCTTGAAATTGATTTTGAATTACAACAACAACAACAACAACAACAACAACAACAACAACAATATCAATAATAACAATAATAATAATAATAATATAATAATAAATGTTATTATTATTATTATTATTATTATTATTATTATTATTATGTATTATTTTTGAATTATTATTTTAATTAACAATAACACATTGCTCTTGACAAATTATCCCAAAAAAAGGATATACTGTATATCAATATTTGTCAATACAAAACATATATACACAATACATACACGTATTTAGGGTTATGATACTGCATTGTGTATTGTCTTTACATGCATTCTCATATGGGGGAGAGTGGGGATGATATAGGATGACAATTTGCCTATACAACCAAATGGACCTGTAAGGGTCTATTTGCATGGTTGCATTGATTGATTGAATACTTTATTTAGAAGTTTGCGGGAAAAAAGCAAATGAAGGTACAGTAGCCTACAGTTGAAATACAACTAAATATAGGATTTTAAAAGCCTATGGTTTGTTTCATTTGGGGTCCTTTGTACTCAATTCATGTGACATTAAATGACAGACAGATATACACAACTATGCAGAACATCATATAAACAGTTTAAAAATAAAAATAAGAAAAACAAAAAAATAAGTACAGTAAACAGTTTGGGGGAGGGGGGTGCAGCCACCTGAAAGTACTCTAAAGACAAATAGACAAATTGCATAGAAAAATTGTCTATGCAAATTTACGAGATGCAGTGTGTAGTCCAGGGGTACTCTGGACTACACACTGTAGTCCAGAGTACCCCTGGACTACAGGACTACAGGACTTGTACCCCTGGACTTTCCTCTTATCTAGCTAATTTGACACTGTGTTATGTTAATTCTTCATTGTTAATAACTTAATTATTTTAACTATTTTTTTTATTCTAAATGACTTGGGGGGGGGGGTCCAATCTCCCCCGTACCCCCTGGGATTTCCGCGTCTGGTGCAGAGTATGAAAACATACATGAAAATAAACATGAAAACAACAGAACAACAATTCAAATACTTTTTCACACCCCCTCCAAGAATCCCAAAAAAATATTTATTAAAAAAAAAAAAAAAAGGTCCACAGGGAGGTGTCCCGCACGGTCCGGTCCTGGACCGCGGTCCGCCTGTTGAGTACCCCTGGTGTAGTCAAAGCAGTGGTGTTTTTTACCATGTTACGCTATTTACGTAGTATGCTGTCCAATAATCCGTTTTTTGGGCGGTGAAACCGCCCCTATAAGTGAGGTTTGGATATTTGTACAACAAATCCTGCGCTGTGATTGGCCAAAAATTTACAAAAATGTACCCCGCCTAACCCTGCACCGTGATTGGCCAATCACAGTCTATTCAGGACTGTGATTGGCCAGTGTCACATGACACATGTGCATAGCCCTATATAAGAAACCATAACTTTAAAAAAAACATAAATTTGTTTTTTTAAAGTTATGGTTTCTTCCATCATAAAGAGTGTTTCAATAAATGTATTTATTTTTTGTACATGATTGGTTGACTCCATTCAGTATTGTGATTAGCTAGCAAGACACCGCCCACTTCACACAGGGTGTGATTTTTTTAAATTATCGTATATTCTCTACTAACCATTTCACTCGATGACCACGTGCGAGCGTATATACATGCACATGTCGGGAGTGTTGGAGGGAATAATATCGTATACCCTCCGAAAAAAACACACCACTGAGTCAAAGCTCAGCGCATCATTAAGGACAGGCACCCACACCCCGACCACAAACTGTTCATAGCCCTACAACGACCGTGGCCAGGCAAGGAGGCCTATAGTATCAAAGGCCGGGACCACCAGGTTTCTGAACAGTTTCCACCATCAGACTGTTGAACAAAGCCTAATCATCGTCTGTCACCAGGCTAGCTGGCATGCCACGCTGGAACACTTTTCTTTTGACGGACTGCCACTGTTTTTCGTTGGATACTGTTTTCCTTCCATTCCTTCACGTGGATTTGTTCCCCTATACGCAGACTACTTGCCTTTGTGGCTGTATTATTACCATGTTGATCTAATCTGAGTTTTTGCCTTAGGCCTATATGTGGACTGCCTATGTGGACCTGCCGAGTGTGTAAATGTCCGTATGTTTGTTTTTGTTTTTCTTTGTTTACTATTTTTCTCCTTCCTGTTAAAGTATTCAATCAATCAATCAATCAATCAATCAATCAATCAATCAATCAATCAATCAATCAATCGTTCTCTCTATGCGCCCCCTGAAAACTATGAATGATGAAGCTTTAGACTACACATAAAAAGAAATGTCACCCGTGACCCACTTCTTTAATGATTGATTGATTGATTGATTGAATACTTTATTAACAGTTTGCAAAAAAAAGAACAGCAAGTACAGTTCTATACAAAAGGATGCTAAAAGGATTGTACCCAAGAAAGCACTATGGCTTGTTCTCATTGGGGTCCTGTGTATTCAATGAAAACACCTGCAAGCCTGTGATGTGACAATGAAAGTGACTCCAAATCACACTTAAATTAACGGTATGTGTTATATTTATTAGTACTATTTTATTTAAAGGATTTCATTTCTCAGATGAGACTGCTCTGTCCTCCTCCTGTCCAGTGGGTGGGGGTAAAATGTCTAAAGTTGTCAGACAGACAGAAGAAGGCAGGAGGAGCAGTGTTGCCATGTCTACTTATTATAAGCGACTTAGGGATTGTTTTCCTGTAAAGTTGCTTGAAAAAAAAAAAGTGGGCTTGTTTCTCTAAAGGGTACTTACTTAATACTTTGGGCTTGTTTCCTAAATGTTGTTAAAACCAGCGGTTATCAAGCATTTTCATGTCAAGGACCGCCAGATTAATGCGCCATTATCCGCGTATGACATATTTGAATAGAATTTGTGCCATGGACCCCCGTAGCAGATGTGTGTTGTTAAAATATTTCAAGAAATATTCCACATTTGTCAATTTTTTTCATGAATTTCTTTGGAAAATAGCAGATCTACAACTGTCTCAGGTTGTAGATCTGCTATTTTCAAATAGTATAAAGTATATAGGTTTTTAACCACCATCATCGGTATTGTGGGGAAAGCTTTCGCTAACAATGGCCGATCGACAAGCGTTGTGAGCTTGTCGATCCGCTATTTTCAGCGAAAGCTTTCCACACAAACGGAAAACAGAAAAGACACTAGTATTGAGTCCTGAGGGACTCCGGTTAAGTGGTAGGGGTTTAAGTGGTAAAAGTACTCATGTGTTAAATGACGCTTCTTTTGGGCTTGTTTCCAGTGGTGGAAATTAAGTACATTTAGTACTGTAGGCCTACTTCAATTTTGTATTTGTAGCCTAGGCCTACTTTACTTGAGTATTTCCAATTTCCAATACTTTTACTTCTAGTCCACTATACATCTCGGATCCAAATATTGTACTTTTACTCCACTACATATTTGAACATGTTAGTAACTTTGTAGATGTTGGATTATTATTACAAAGAATACAGTTAACACCCCTATATACATTTTGGCCATTTGAAAATGCTTCGCGACACATTGTGAGCTTGTAGATCTGCTATTTTCAAAAGATATGTATACATTGTAGACATTCGAAAACTTGTGAAACGGGACATTCTGCATAATGAGCACTTTCTACTTTTGATACTTTTAAGTACATTCTGATACCAATACTTTTGTACTTTTACACAAGTAAATGTAGACTTCTGGACTTTTACTTGTAACAGAGTACTTATTTTTACTTAAATAACAAAATGGAATAATTTGTTCCACCAATGCTTGTTTCTCTCGACAAAATCTGGCAACACACAGGGAAGGGGGGGGGGGGGGGGGGGGTGGGGCACCAGTGAGAACAGCAACAGAAGGAGGCATAACACCTCAGTGCACCAACACCTATGTTGTTGTTTAGTTTAAACTAACTAAAATGACTCACAACTGCGTCTAAAACCCATCTACCGCGTCCTTAAACATTCAGGTAGGTCAACGTCAAACTTTAAAGGCGATATAACGTCGATAGGGTTTCATTTATGAGACGTTTCGCTGTAAAAACCATCGTCTTTTGGTTTAATAATAATCCCCAACAACACGACGCTCTACCCAGCGTGATGGTTGCCGATGACGGGCGTTTTCTTTTAGCCAATGGCTGGCGTCGTTTTAAACGAGCCGTCCAATGGGAGCGCCGCGGAGGCGGGAGCTTATACGCGTCGCACCAGCATGCTACCCGCTGGAAGTTCCAACGTTGTGGTGTTTTGACTGTTTTGTTTACGTAACCAGTGGTAAAAGTACTCACATGTTTTACTTGAGTAAAAGTATCAATACTGCAATGTAGAAATACTACAAAAATCCGGAATTAAAAATGCCTACTTGAGTAAAAGTACAGATGTATTACACTTAAAGTACCAAAAGTAGAAAGTACTCATTCTGCAGAATGTCCCATTTTCAAAAGTTTTCAAATGTATGAATTGTATAAAAAGCATTTGAAAATAGCAGATCTGCAAGCTCACAATGCAACACATGATGAGCTTGTTCTATTTTCAAATGGCTGAAGTGGTTAATGTACGTTTTGTGATAATGATCTAAATCTACAAAGTAACTTGTAACTAAAGCTGTCAAATAATTGTAGTGGAGTTGAGATGTAGTGGAGTAGAAGTAAAAGTACTGAAAATGGGAAATACTCCAGTAAAGTAAAAAAAAAAAAACTAAATGTAAATGTACCTAGTTACTTTACACCATTATTCATTTGTTTATTAACATACACATACATACACTATTATGTATGTATTTATTAACATATAATTACATAACCAGTAGCCTGTTATTCCTTTATTTAACATGCATACACAGTATGTATTCCTTTGTTTATTAACATACATGCACTGTATTATTTAAGTATGTATTTATTAATATACCATTGCATTTATTATTATTAGTAGTAGTATTATTACTATTATTATTATTATTATTATTATTACTATTATTACTATTACTATAAAATAGCAGATATACAAGCACCGAGTGCCGCGCTATGAGCTTGTATATTTGCTATTTTTGAGAACCACGGATATAGCAACATTTTTTCAGAAAACTGTTACAGGATTTAGAAGACATTTTGTAGAATCGGAACCTCGGGCCTTGCGTTAATTGAGTAGTAGAATGACAATGTCTCCATGTAATGTTTGATCTATAACTGGGACCAGCACCAGAGCGTTGTCGCTCCCTCTAGTTTTGTTGCCTGTGGGTGTAAGTAGTTAGACAGGTATGAGGGTATAGAAGAGATGCGCGGATGGCCTCTCAGTCTCACGTCACCCGAATCCGCATGTACAAATTAATTATCCGCCCGTTATCCAACCGCAATAATTATATTATCCAATTTAAATATCTGCACCAACCGTTTTTCCCGTATGTCAAAATATTATTATTTTCTGGTATTCCCCGTCAGTTTTAGTATTAGTTGTGCGATGCGATCACAAAATGCATTGATTTAGCCTATGGAATGTCGGTGCGTCTTTTTTTTTTTTTTAACCGGTGCTGCGCTGAACATACAGAGCGCACTGCTCTGCTGCACTGAACATACAGACTCTGTGCGGCATCCAACATACAGGCATCCAACATACAGGCATCCAACATACAGGCATCCAACATACAGAGCGCACTGCTCTGCTGCGCTGAACATACAGACTCTGTATGTATGTGCTCTAGAGAACTCTATGAGCTTGTAGATCTGCTATTTTTTGAAAAATTTTGAAAATGTGTGCAAAACTTTGAATATATATATATTTAAAGCAAACATTTCTAACTCAAATGTTATTGCTTCTGGGGATTCTAGTTGAAAACAGTTTTCTGAAACACTTATGTTGCTTTACTATCAGTGGTTCTCTAACTCTTTCATTTTCAAGGAGCCCCAAAATGATATGTATTTTGGCTGCGGACCCCCATCTCAAAATACCTTGTTCCAGGGACCCCCCCCTCCAGAAGCAAAGATTTGAGTAAAAACAATTGCTTTAAAAATATACCGTATATTCAAAGATTTGCACAAACGTTCAAGATTTTTCAAATAAAATAGCAGATCTACAAGCTCATAGCGCGGCACCGAGTGCCGCGCTATGAGGCTTGTAGATCTGCTATTTTTGAATAGCCCAAGTATAAGATAATGATTATCGTGGTTAAAATCTAAAATGACAGACATGCGTCTCCGGATTGAATGGGTTAAAATACCAATTCCATTTGTATTTGCTTAACCCTGTCTTCTACCCTGATGAGACATCTTAGTTCTTAGTGACATTGAGATGTTGGAGAACCAAGCGGTGCAAAGCGTAGTCAAAGTGGCATTGAATGAATGAGGGCTCCAAGCTAGAGTCTTGAGAGCACTCATGTTGAGAAAAGAGGACATTCTGTCCAAAAACCTTGTCCTTTGATTTACTTACTTTCTTGATCACTTTTGAAGCCAATTTGTCACCTGTTGTTGTTACTGTTGTTTGTTGTTTATTAGAGAGAGAGAGAGAGAGAGAGAGAGAGAGAGAGAGAGAGAGAGAGAGAGAGAGGAGAGAGAGAGAGAGAGAGAGAGAGAGAGAGAGAGAGAGAGAGAGAGAGAGAGAGAGAGAGAGAGAGAGAGAGAGAGAGAGAGAGAGAGAGAGAGATGTTTGAAAGTGTTATGAATAGATTGTGAACGTATTGTTGTTACATGATGAGTGTCACATTCTCCAGTACACCTGTTAATAGGTGTTCACTTGCTTGAGAATGTTTCGTTATATGTACACACACACACACACACACACACTTCCATTGTTTATAGTGTACTCTAGGACTGAACATAACACGTTGTTCCTTCACCAAGAAACACGCCGACAATCTGCTTGAGCGCATAGCACCTGTCACTGTCATTCTGTCATTGTGTGTGTGTGTGTGTGTGTGTGTGTGTGAGAGAGAGTGAGAGAGAGAGAGAGAGAGAGACAAGTCTTGTATGACTCAGCAGCTTACCTTGGTGTTTTGCACTTTGACTTCAGTCTGCTAAACTCTTGCTTTGAATTGTAAATCCCACCACTCTGGAGTTAAACCCAAAAGCAGTGAACATAGCCGATCTACAAGCGCGCTGTGAGCTTGTAGATCGGCTATTTAAAAAAAAAAGTTTTTAAATGATAAAAAAAGGAACAGTGTTGTGTGTACATTGTGTAGATGAGCCAGCCATTGTGGAAGTTCTGACACTGTGTGTGTGTGTGTGTGTGTGTGTGTGTGTGTGTGTGTGTGTGTGTGTGTGTGTGTGTGTGTGTGTGTGTGTGTGTGTGTGTGTGCGTGCGTGCGTGTGTGCACATAGTGCTCATGGGCCAGGCACTGTGGAGGTTGCCTCCCAGACAACAGCAGCAGCTGCAGGAGCAGTTGGCTGATCACCTGGCCGACAGACAACGCCAGGACGAGAGCAACGGTGGAGCCAGGAGACACCACCACCACGGTAATGCTCTCTAACTTTTTCATGTCAAGGACCCCCAAATATGCACTTATTAGCCCGCGGACCCCCATTTGAAAAGATATGACAGAGACCCCCATAAGAGAAGATTTTTACGGCTCTAGTAGTGATTCTCAACCATTTTAATTTCAAGGACCCCCAGTTTCACATACGTTAGGCTACGGACCCCCATTTAATGGCATTTCTATCGCTGGGACCACCATTTATATTGTAAAATCAATGTTAATTTAACTCTGAGAGTGTACCAATGGAACCAAATGGACCCGTTAGGGTTCATTTGGTTCCATTGGTACACTCTCAGAGTTACAGACCCATAAGGGTCCATTTGGTTCCTAAACTATCCATCATTTAGCTGGGGACCCCCTGGAACTCCCTCAAGGAACCCTGGGGGTCCCCGGACCCCACTTTGAGAACCAATGAATGCTCTATTCCACCTACAGATGTAACCACACCTCATAACCCATAACCTCTGATAACCCATAACCTCTGATAACCCATAACATCTGATAACCCATAACCTCTGATAACCCATAACCTCTGATAACCCATAACCTCTGATAACCCATAACATCTGATAACCCATAACCTCTGATAACCCATAACATCTGATAACCCATAACATCTGATAACCCATAACTTCTGATAACCCATAACCTCTGATAACCCATAACCTCTGATAACCCATAACATCTGATAACCCATAACCTCTGATAACCCATAACATCTGATAACCCATAACATCTGATAACCCATAACTTCTGATAACCCATAACCTCTGATAACCCATAACCTCTGATAACCCATAACCTCTGATAACCCATAACGTATGATAACCCATAACATCTGATAACCCATAACTTATGATAACCCATAACATCTGATAACCCATAACATCTGATAACCCATAACTTCTGATAACCCATAACTTATGATAACCCATAACCTCTGATAACCCATAACTTATGATAACCCATAACATCTGATAACCCATAACTTATGATAACCCATAACTTCTGATAACCCATAACTTATAAAAAATGTTTGCAAATCTTTGAATATATATATATATATTTTTAACTCCAATATTTGCTTCTGGGGGGGTCCCTGGAACAAAGCGTTTTGAGATGGGGGTCCGCAGCCAAATACATATCATTTTGGGAGTCCTTGACATGGAAAAAGTTTGAGCATCACTGATATAGCAACACAAACAACACAACTATCCGTATGTCTGTGGCCCCATCTCAAAATACAAATTGTCAAATAATTTAAGAAAGATGCAAACATTTTGAAAACAGACGATCTACAATCGTTGAACCCTGAAAAAATAACAGTTTTGGACATATGAGGTTTCTACCGAGACGATATTAAATGGTGCTTGTGTGTCTCTTTTTGTGCTTGCGTGTGTGTCTGTGTGTGCGTGTGCGTGTGCGTGTGCGTGTGCGTGTGCGTGTGTCTGTGTCTGTGTCTGTGTCTGTGTCTGTGTCTGTGTCTGTGTCTGTGTCTGTGTGTGTGTGTGTGTGTGTGTGTGTGTGTGTGTGTGTGTGTGTGTGTGTGTGTGTGTGTCTGTGTGTGTGTCTCTAGGTAAGCCGCACCGTGGCTTCATAGATCTAGAGATGTTGCCCCCAGAGCTGGGCATCACCATCCTGTCCTATCTGAACGCTACAGACCTGTGCCTGGCCGGCTGCGTGTGGCAGGACCTGGGCCACGACGAATACCTCTGGCAGGGGTAAGACACTGTGTGTGTGTTCGTGCATGCGTGCGTGTGTGCGGTGTGTGTGCATGTCACAATCTGCAAAAAATAGCGGATCTACAAGCTCACGTGTTGTGAACGTGTGCCATTTTCGGCTAAGAGATTTGATGTAGAGGGGGGAAAAAAGTGGGGCAATCATATAGGGCTTTTAGTGGATTAAACCTCCACACATGGACACATTGACATGTCCCTGTGGCTTTTATTGTGGAAGAATGAAAAACAAATACGGTAGTTCTCTTTTAGTTCTGTGTCTCCCCATTACTGAGATATGAACCATTGGGCAGTTTTACCTGGACTTTTTGACCCAAAAGTTGAAATCCGTTCTTGTATTACACAGATAGAGACACACACACACACACACACACACGCACACGCACACGCACACGCACACGCACACGCACGCGCGCGCGCACACACACACACACACACACACACACACACACACACACACACACACACGCTCATGTGGGTAACATTGCAAGTATTTGATCTCGTGATCGCCCTCTTGTGATCAAAAGGTGTAACATCATCTCATCCACATTGGATTGGGGAATTCAAAATGATGTTTTAAATAAAAAAAAAACATATATTTTTGTGAACGGAAATGACGAAGCAGATGACTGCTTCCTTTCTGGGTTTTCGGGAGGTGTAGTTCCGGCCCTGGTTCAGAGATTGTGGAATAGTTGTCTGGCTTACCTGAGAATACTTGTGATCAAAGCCAGTGTTTCCCACACTTTTTAGATCGAGACCCAGAAGAGAAATGTGATGTTTACCCGGGACCCAAACTTGTGAAAATAGCCGATCTACAAGCTCACAGCGCACTGAGATGCGACACATTGTGACCTTGTAGATCGGCTAATTTCACTACTAATTCAGTGTTTTGTAGGAAATGGAAAGAAAAACGTATATATATATATATATATATATATATATATATATATATATATATATATATATATATATATACACACACACACACACACACACAGTTGCGACCCAAACATGGGTCCCGACCCACTGTTTGGGAATCGGTGATCTAAGCCTGGAAGTTGATTCAATACAAAGTCGGTCAGAAACCTTGTACCTTGCACAAATAGCTAAAATAGCCAATCTACAAGCATCTAATGATGCGTTGTGACACTTTTTGAGCTATATATCTGCTATTTTTGCTTAACCACTTGAACCCGGCCTATAGCATCCATATTCTGGAAGGGGGAACATTAGCCAAAAATAGTCGATCTACAAGCTCACAGCGCGTCACATCGGCTATTTTTGGCATAGAGATTTGTTGTAGACGGGGAACATGAGATCCAATTACAGTTGTAACTCAGGACGCTTTCTTTCTCTAAGAATAGACTGGTTGAGTGGTTAACCCATTAAGACCTGAGGCTGATTCTACAAATGCCTCCCAAATCAGCAGTTGTCACACTTTCAAGATTTTTTGAAAATGTTCAAAAATATGTGTGAATGTACAAGCTCACGGCGCGGGCACGAAGTAACGCGCTGTGAGCTTGTATATCTGATTGAAATTGATTGATTGAAAATGTTATCAGGCAAAAAGAATGTTAAACAACACAGTTACATTTATAATACTTTTGTCTAAAAGGTCCGACCAAAAAAAGTCCTTGCGGACTTGTTTCCGTTGGGGTCCTTGGTATTAATTTCATAGACATATATAGTAGCAACCAAACAGTTCAAATATCAACATAAAAATACAGAGGAAAAAAATACCACTATGTACAAAAAAAGCATGAAAAAAATATATATACAAAAAAGGGGAGGGGGGTCGTCTGTCTACCGGGAAACTGGTACTACCTCCTCTTATGGCCTGCAGAAAGATGAGTTTTTAGGGCTGTTTTAAATTAGCCCAGCGAACTGCTTTTTTTGAGGGATGGGGTTATCTATTCCAGTGTTTATCAACCTTTTTTTGTGCCAAGGCACACCTGGCATAGCCAAAAAATCCCAGGGCACACCTAGATATACGGTATATATAATTATATATATATACGGTATATCTACATACACACACTAGGGGTGTGCCGATTTTCACATTTCACGAAACGATACGATACGATATTGGGCACACAACTTCGATACGATTTCGATACGATACGCACTTTTTTATCATGAAAATATATGGGGGAGAAAAAAAGCAAATGCAAACAAATATTTCTGTTTTTGCATTATTCAGACATGCAAACTTGTAGCTTTTCAGCTTCCACTAGCCGTTTTGAATCCAAATAGGGCAATAGTGTGACACCTGACCCGAAAAAAAACAGCATGTTGTCACCCTTTTCACCTCGGGTCTGTTTGCATGCCTGATTATTTCTATTGTAAAAAAAAAATAAATAAAAAAAAAAAAATTTTTTTTTTCAAAATGATTTTTTTTTTCAAACCTCCTTCAAACGGCGCGGCACACCTCAGCACTAGCCCCGGCCCAAAATTGGGACGTTTGCCAGGGTTGATATACACTGATCTATTCCATACCTTGGTGGCCGTGCTGTAGAAGGAGAATTTGCCCATGTTTGTTTTATGGGTGGGTGGTACCAGATTGTTGTTTACGCTCCCTCTAGTTCCGTGACTGTGGGTGTCACTAACTTTGTATCTGCTACAATATATCAGCAAACCTTCGCTGGGTAAATATAAAAGTTCAGAAAGAAAGGTTTGTTTTCTGACATAATGAAGTCTCTGTCAGGTGGAAACCTCATTATGTTAAAAAAAAAAAAGTTACTTTCTAGGATTCAAATTCAAAAATAGAAAAAAAGTAGCAGATCTACAAGCTCAAAGTTACGCTACTCGATTTGCTACTTTTGATGCTTTCGTGTGACGCTGGAGTGTGCTCAAGCAGGGCGTTAATTTACCAAAAAACACCAAAACGTTAAAACATGGAGATAAGAGGTTTCTGCCCGACAGCAACGATATATATATATATATATATATATATATATATATATATATATATATATATATTATACTGTATTTGAGTTTAGGCCTCTCACAATTATTACATTATCGTCTAATTACCGGTATTTGAGATAATAGCAATTAGTTTTTGCATAATCGTCAGTATCGTTTCCGTGTTAAAAAAAATGTCACACATTTTCTAATATATAAAAAAAGTAGAAATAGCGGATTGTATGCTTGTAGATCTGCTATTTCTGCTTTTTTTTTTTTTTTTACATGTATACAATTATTGAATACGTCAATAATGTCTTTGTATATTTTCTTTCTTATTTGTCACATCTGCCCTGTGCATTTTTTAATTACAAAGATTTTTTTTCCAAACACACAATTAAATCGTTAATCGCAATTATTTGAGTGACAATTAATCGTCAACTTTTTTTAAAATGTTTTCAACATTTTAACCGTTTTTTGAAAAAAATCTAAAACATTTTTTTTCAAGATTTTTCAAAAATAGCAGATCTACAAGCTCGTAGCGCGGCACCGCCGCGCTACGAGCTTGTATATCTGCTATTTTTGAATAGCCAAAGACATCTAAAGTGACACAGATGCGTTCCAGGTATCAATGGGTTAAATGAGTTTTTGTGACTGTCCAGGCTGTGTAAGTCCACATGGGGGCACTGTTCCATCTACAACAGAAGGCTACCCGCTGGCTTCTCATACAGGAGACTGTACTTACAACTGGACGAAGGCAGTCTCACCTTCAACGGCAACTACCAGGAGGTAATGCTCATAAACACACACGCACACGCACGCACACACGCACGCACGCACGCACACACACACACACACACACACACACACACACACACACACAAACACAAATATACACACTTTGTATTATCTATTCTATAATTTAGCCTAGGGGTCTTCAACCTTTTCAGGCCAAGGACCCCCTAGCTGAGAGAGAGATGAGGCAGCGACCCCCTCTATATTATACAAGTAAGACGCGCGAACGCGGGAAGCGAACGCCAAAAATAAAATAAAATAATGAAAAAATATTATTTAAAAAAAAGTAACCAATGAAAAAAAATATAAAAAATACAAAATAATTCTGCGTTAAAAAAAAAAGAGCATCTTAGAAAAATACAAATTCACAAAAAAAAACTTTGAATGTTTTTGAACAATTCAACAAAGTGTTTGAAGTGCCTGTTTCAGAGCCGAAATCCGAGCCCGAAGTATTTGTTCGTAGACCCCCACTTAGGGGGGGGTAGAAAAAGTTTCGGAGCGATTCGGGCACTTTTCATTTAACATGGGGTTTCGATGGGGAGTTTTTAGGAGCCTTCTCCGGGGCGTGGCTTCCAGGGGAAGGGGCGGGCTTAAACGCAACCTTGACAGGTGTGTTCAAGTTTTCAAAGACCTTTCATTTGATGTATGGTACGTCTAAATTGGACATTTACTACACAGGCAGTGCACACAATACTGCACACAGAGACGCGGACACACAAGCCGAGCACGGTGTCATAGTAAGCTCCACTTGCGCTGCGTTCGCAATAAAATTGTGTTTCAGATAAACTTGTTCTGCTCTTTTTTCCCTCTACACCTATACCTCTTTGCCAAAAATAGCCGATCTACAAGCTCACAGAGCTTGTAGATCGGCTATTTTTGGCTAAAGTTCTCCTCAAAAAAAGGGATGCTAAGGTTCAAGTGGTTAATGTAAAAAAAATAAAAAATCCTATCATGCAAAGATTTGGTGGACCCCCTGTAGTAACTCTGAGGACCCCCTAGGGGTCCCGGACCCCCTGTTGAAGACCCCTGATTTAGCCCATTCAATCCGGGAACGCATCTAACAAATGTCTTCTGAATCAGTTTTTCTGAAAAACGCATGTTGCTGTATCAGTGGTGCTCACACTTTTTCATGTCAAGGACCCCCGAAATGATATGGATTTGGCCCGCGGACCCCCATCTCATATTATTTAGTTCCAGGGACCTCCCAGAAGCAAAGATTTTGCTCTGCTCATTAATTTGTGTCATTACTTCCAATTTCACTTGTTCACTTTTCCTGTATCCTGTATGAGTTCTCTATCCTTATTGGATGAATTCGGTCATGTGACCTGAAAAGGTCTTTTCTGTTCACTAAATTGCTGGAGAGACAGGGAGACTCCTGTTACTGAACACACAATAATACTGTGTGTGTGTGTGTGTGTGTGTGTGTGTGTGTGTGTGTGTGTGTGTGTGTGTGTGTGTGTGTGTGTGTGTGCGTGCGTGCGTGTGTGTAGGGCATCAGTTATTTCATGTCTAAAGGCATACTAGTGGACCACCCTAAGGAGCTGGCCAAGTTTATCTTCTACACACGGCGACTCAACTGGAAGATGCTGAGGATCTACCTCGATGAAAGGTACACACACACACACACACACACACACACACACACACACACACACACACACACACACACACACACACACACACACACACACACACACACACACACACACACACACACACGCACACACACACACACACACGCTTATCGTCAGGTTCACTATAGCCCTTTGAACTCCGGAAGATGTCAGGGAATCAGGTGGGAACATTGTGGCAATAGGAGAATGAGCGTAAGTGTGAATAGTCTTGTTGATTAGTGGAGGGGTGGTGTCTGGGTAGACACACATGAGATGCAAAAGCATCAAATGCCATTATTAATTTCCTTCCAACCAGAACATAGCAGATTAATTTAATTCCTTGACAAGCGTAGGCCAGTCACAATTAACACATTTCCTGCCATTGACGGAGATCTCCGTCATTTCAAATCGGAACCGTTGACCGCCATTGACGGACGCTTCTTTTATTTTATTTTATTTATTCCGCAAGAGTGCGCTCTAACGCAACTCAGGAATGATCCCTTGACTCTGAGAGAAGTAGTGGACGGATGTGACGCCATCCCAAGAAACGTCACTTCCGTCCACTCCTATGTTATGAGTAGTGCTGCACGATTCTTGCTCAAATGTGAATCACGATTTTCCTCCATAAGAATTGAGATCACGATTCTCACACAATTCTCTTGTAAATATAAAAATATTAAGCAAAAAAAAATGTATTGAAAAAAAAATCGTCATAATTTAAAATCGAGATCGCATAGGTGTCTGAATCGAGATCACGATCTTTTTTCGATTAATCGTGCAGCACTAGTTATGAGTGGTAGAAAAACTAGCTCTAGCTCGAAGCTAGCTAGAACTAGTTCAGATTTCTTCTTCTTTTTTGTGAAAACGAGCCTTATTCAACGGCCGATAGCAACAAAACGGCCGTTCGCGGTTTTGTTCCGGTGGATAAACGAGACCCTCCCCCCCACCCCCCCCAGACACCCTTTGTTTACATCTGTGTACACATCGTGGCTCTCCAAAGATCGTCAACATGAGGTAAAAAAAAACGCTGGCACCAGCGGATTAATTAATTAATTAATTCCTGGCCAGTGAATGTGTTTATACATAATCGCCTAATCGCAATGATTTGAGATAACAGCTCCTATACGTGCGGTGTGTTGAACGGGGAACAGTCAGTACGTGTCACCAGCCACCATGCAGCAGCAGGTAACCTTACTTGGTGATAGATAGATTATTTTTGTATTTATTATCATGGTGCAAAGTGGCCAGCGTTTTTGTCACATTCACTGCAAGTGTAAGCACTTACACACGCCCCTCTCCATCTTACACATTTCAGAATAACACAGCTACACGCTAAGCTGTGAGATACATTTATTATTTGATTTTCCAACAGTAGCTAGGGAAATATTGCGTTGATGTTGTTTCAGAGTGATAAACAGTGTACAGTGCCTGTCTGGCAGCGTGCAGTGCACATTTATGAGCCTATACGACGCATGTAAGTGGCTTTCCAGCCTCTTGTCGTGTGGAAGCAAACGTCCTGCATTTAACGTTGGTTTTAACCAATTAAGACCGGGGACACGTCTGTGTCATTTTTAGATTTCTTTGGCTATTCAAAAATAGCAGATACTGTGCCGCGCTATGAGCTTGTAGATCTGCTATTTATTTTTTTTATTGTGAAAATGTGTGTGAATATTTGAATATATATATATATTTTTTTTTTAAAGGGAACATTTGTAACCCAAATCTTTGCTTCATGGGGGTCCCTGGAACAAAATATGTTGAGATGGGGGTCCACGGCCAAATACATATAATTTTGGGTGGTCCTTGACATGAAAAAGTTTGAGAACCACTGATTATAGCAACATAAGTTTTTCACAAAACTGTTAGGATTTAGAAGACATTTGTAGAATCCCCCCAGAAGCAAAGATTTGAGTTAGAAATGTTTGCTTTAAAAATAACATATTCAAAGATTTGCACACATTTTCACGATTTTTCAAAAATAGCAGATCTACAAGCTCGTTGCTTATTTTTGTCCCTTTTTTTCCCCTATAATTTTGTTTTTAGTTATTATTACTTAAAAAATGTTTGGGAACCGCTGAGTTAATGTATGGGTAGTTGCATTTGTAAATGAGGCATTTACACATGTCCGTGTGTGTTTATGTCCGTGTGTGTCCGTGTGTGTGTGTGTGTGTGTCCGTGCACACGCGCGCGTGTGTGTGTGTGTGTCTCTTGTTGTGGTTTGCGGTGCGTACAGGCGTGACGTGCTGGACGAGTTGGTGACGCTGCATAACTTCAGCAACCAGTTCCTGCCCAACGCGCTGAGGGAGTTCTTCAGACACATCCACGCTCCCGAGGAGAGGGGAGAGTACCTGGAGACGCTCATCACCAAGTTCAGCCACAGGTTCTGCGCCTGTAACCCGGTGCTGGTCCGAGACCTGGGGCTCAGTCCAGGTCAGTGCTGTGGGGGGGGGGGACGTTCGCCTGACATAGCCGATCTACAAGCTCGCAACTACGGTTGGGATCCTTTTTAGGATTTGAACTACTAAGATTGTTTTTCTTTTTTTTTTTTTACATTTTTTTTTTTTTATTTGACCCAAAGACCAAGGAGATACGACTCCCAGAAGATTTAGACTCCCATCCACTTCCTTGTTAACTTAAAACTTAAAAATTCTGTATCTCGGCTCCTGAGTACTTTTTTTTTCTCAATGAAAAATCTCTGTCATAAAACAGCTAAAAAATCTGAAATAACTCTGGCATTCAATGTGTTAACTCATTCAGTGCCAGACTTATTTCTGGTTGTGTTGTCCCAGTGCCAGAGCCAAAAATTCATTGTAAAAAAAAAAGGTGCTTAGGAGCCAAGATACAGTAGCCTGACACTCAGCCTGAATTTTCATTTCGTTTCACTCCATTATTCAGTCTGAAAGCCCTCTCAATGCAGCGGAGTTCTGAGATGGGGGCGTGGCCAAAGTGGGACTCCACTATGAACCAACGCGATTGGTTCATACTGGATTGTCCCGATCCCGATTCGTCGTACAGATTTTCAACCGAGAAACACCCGCCTTCGAAAGCGTCACCAGACCCAGAATGCTAGGCAAAGGATTCAGGGGGTGGAGCCAGGCTAGAGATACAGCCTTTTTCAGTAAGAAGTTAAACAAGAAGTGAATGGAGCAGAACATTTTCAAATCATGATATTTTGGGTTCTGAACATTTTTTTCTAAAGATTTTCTTTTTTTTATATATATTTTTTTCATGACGTCTTAGACGTCACGTGGCGCTCAGGGCTTAACAATGGCGATAAAACGTGACGTCTTAGACGTCATGTGGCACTGAATGAGTTAATGATTCCCTCCTAATGATTCCTTAATGATTCCCTATTATTGGTTCTGAATTGAATTTTAATACACACATTCATCATGTTACCAAGATTGCGTTCTTTCATCCTAGAGATATTGCGCGAATTAGAGACTATCTGTCGTTGGACGATGCAAAAACGTTGATACACGCTTTTGTTTTCTCTCGGCTTGATTACTGCAACGCACTCTACTCTGGCCTGCCAAAGAAAACAACTGACAGATTACAACTTGTTCAAAATGCGGCAGCCAGAGTTTTAACTAAAACTAAGATGAGAGAACATATTACTCCAGTTCTAGCTTCACTACACTGGCTCCCGGTTGTTTTTAGGATTGATTTTAAATTTATTTTACTAGTTTATAAAGCTCTAAATGGTCTGGCACCTTCCTACCTCTATGACTGGCTAGAGAGATATGTTCCAAACCGGGCCCTCAGGTCTTCAAGTGCTGACCTGCTCGAGGTGCCTACAATGACATATAAAAAATATGGTGAAGCAGCATTCTGCTTTTACGGACCGACAGCGTGGAATAAACTCCCATTACACCTACTGTAAGACAGGCAGCCTCTGTGGATATCTTTAAAGCACAGCTCAAGACCTACTTCTTCACTCTTGCCTTTAGCTGATTCTTTGGTTGATTTTTAAATCTCTGTGTTGTTACCCATGTCCTCACTGTATTGCCTAATTCACTGCCTTTTGCTATTATTTTAATGTCGTTTTATGCTTTTGCTTTTCTTTTTTTTCCTTTTATTGTTAAATTGGTTGTAACTGTAATTGTATTCTTCTCTGTAAAGCACTTTGAGCTGCATTTCAGTTAAAGGTAGGGTAAGTGATATTTTTGGGTTAAAAAAAAAGTATTTTGTTAAAAGGTTAAATCACTATATTCTGATAGTAATCATTGCTATAGAGTGTTTGTTCAGTAACAGGAGTCTCCCCGTCTCTCCAGCTCTTTAATAAACAGAAAATACATTTTCCGGTAGGTGTCAAAATCTCAGCCAATCGGGAGAAAGTACCCATTTTTAAGCTTCATTTTTATAGTGTTCCAGTTCAAATTTTTCCTGTTCATTTCTTAGTGTCATCACTTCCAATTTCACTTGTTTAATCTGTATCCTGATTGAGTTCGCTATCCTGATTGGATAAAATTGGAAATGAAACTGAAACTGAAACGAAAATGCATTTTCTGTTTTATAAAGAGCTGGAGAGACAAGGAGACTCCTTTTACTGAACGAACACTCTATGGCAATGAGTACTATCGGAATATACAGCTATTTAACACTTATTTTAACCAAAGAAAATCACTTACCCTACCTTTAATACCCTCACAAAAAACATACAGTAATCCTGGTCTCTATACTGCCTCCCCCTGGGTGCCCGATGGAGGGGAAGGGAACTGGTTGCAATAACGTGTTCCTTCCACGCGCTACGTCCTACCGGGGAAAACTCCCCCCCTGTCAGGTGATGAGAAGCGTCCTGCTCTCTCCTCATGCATTGAAGGAGGCATGAGCTCAGTCCTTGGCTCTCCCCCAGTCTGGCAGAGGGAGTGTAGCGCCCAAGATTACTTAGACAATTGGCACTGGGTTAAAAAAAAATGGGGTCGCAAAATGGGATAAAAAGTGATCAAACTGATTGTAATGCTATATTTTAGCTGCCTTTTGCTAGGCACCGTGTTGAAAAGCACTGATTGTGTTTGATGTTTGTCCCCTAGATGCGGTGTACGTGCTGTGCTACAGTCTGATCCTGCTGTCCATCGACCTCAGCAGCCCGCACGTCAAAAACAAAATGTCCAAGAGGGAGTTCATCCGCAACACGCGCCGAGCGGCCCACAACGTCTCCGACGACTTCGTGGGCCACCTCTACGACAACATCTACCTGATTGGCCACGTGGCTGCCTAGTCCCGCCTACTGTACCGCCACGCCACCCCCCCCCCCCCACCCCAACCCCGTCCGATCCTATTAGCCATCCAATAGAAGAAGCTCTTACGCCGCACTGAACGATGGGGGAATAAGTGATCGGGGTTTCCGATGCATGCCTGAATTGGTACCGCATGGAAAGAGTGTGGGTAACGGATTTGAACCTTTTGTTTTAGTTGTTTTTTTTTGCAAGAAACAAAGAAAAACGTCCAAAAACGCAAAAGCTACGTTCGCTGTGGAAACTCATCACTGCACTGTGCGTCGCCTGCCACGATGGAACGCCACTTTGTGCACAGCTGTCAATAAACGATATCGGCCTATCAAATCATATAGTCGCTTTACGCCGAGCGAAAGGATCCGCATGACAGCACCTCCCCCCGAAGACACGCCTCTGACACTGCACTGAACGACGGCGGCCGGCTGCCAATTGGTGGAACTCGGGGGGGCCAATCAGGAAAGCGGCAGGACAAGACTGGGCCCGCCCCCCCCCCCATTCAGGAAACGAATGCCGTCGGCGACATTGACTCTAGATGACGTTAAATGCTGCTTGAGTGGCACTGATCAACGCAAACGCGACACTAACTAGCTAACGCTAACCGAGCGGCTAGCGCGCTAAAGCGACGGCTCACCGCGGAGACTCCGCCACGATGAAGTTAAGATGAATGAATGTTTAAACCGTAGCAGAACCGCTATGCCAGTTTTGTACTTCTACACCTTTTTTGTACCTATACCTGCGTTGGAAGGAGCAGGGCTAGCCTGTTTTACTGTAATAACTTTGAAAGAAGAAGTATGCGTTGATTGTAGTTTTATCAAATGAGTGTACAGCCCCTCGGCCCCTTGGGTAATGTTATGACACCTTGGTTACAATACCTACCCCCACACTCGCATATTGTGTTGTCGGGCAGAAACCTTGTATATCCATATTTCAACGTTTTATATTTTCTTTTCCCAAATGAATGCCCTACTTCGTCATACTACACTGTCAACCAAAAGTAGCATTTTTGGGTGTATTAGTTGCTATGTTTGAATTTTCTTTCAGTTAAAGTGAAAGTGGTGAAGTTTGTCTGTGGGTTTTTTGGAACTTTAGATTTATCACTTTAGATTTATTTGGCTATTAAAAAATAGCAGATATACAAGCTCATCGCGCGGCACCGAGTGCCGCACGATGAGCTTGTAGATCTGCTATTTTTTTTTTTTTTTTTTAAACTGTTAGGATTTAGATTTTTTTTTAAAGAATCTCCTCAGGTCTTAATGTATTAAGAAAGAGCTTGTGACTAAATAATGACTGCATTGGATCCATTTGGAACCCTTTTTTTTATTTTATTTTTTTCCTGAAACGTACGAGTTATGGACATACAAGGTTTTCACCCGACATACACACAGCTAGTGGTCAGCGTGAAGTTTATTTTATTTTATTTTATTGTGAAATGTAACTAGAGGAAGCCCCTCGAGATGCAGCGTCTCGTTTTCGAGGGCGGTCCTCAATGCCTTTCGCACCGGCAAATTTCCAAAACCCCCCCCCCCCCCCCCATCGCTGTGATTTTCACATCACTTGAGGAGAAGGCAGGCGCACCGTCAGCGAGGCCCTGGCCAAATCCCAATACTCTATAACCCCATTAAGACCGGGAATAGCAGATATACAAGCTCATAGTGCGGCACCGAGTGCCGCGCTGTTCGCGCTATTCGCTTTAACCCATTGATACCTGGAACGCATCTGTGTCACTTAAGATGTCTTTGGCTATTCAAAAATAGCAGATATACAAGCTCATAGCGCGGCACCGAGTGCCGCGCTATGAGCTTGTAGATCTGCTATTTTTGAAAAATCGTGAAAAAAAAATGTTGGGACTTTTTTCAAAAAACTGTTAGGATTTAGAAAACATTTTTAAGAATCGCCTCAGGCCTTAATGGGTTAAAAGATATATATATTCAATGATTTGCACAAATTTTCAAGATTCTTTGAAAAATAGCAGATCTACAAGCTTGTATATCTGCTATTTTTGAATAGCCAAAGAAATCAAGGTCTTAATGGGTTAATTTCCGCCTCCTCGCCTCCTCCTCCCTGAACTCCAGCGTGACCCGCAGATCGTTTGCGTCCCAAATGAATAATTGACTTTTTGAGGAGCCGATAGCTATACTAGGAGAGTTTACAGGCTCCTCCTCCTCCGGGGCGCTTGGAAGTGAGGATCTCAGCGAGGAGGACCTTCGCTGAAGTCTTTTCATGCAGAATGCGTGATGTATATCCAGTCTCGACCAGTGGCGTCCCCAGGAATTACATTTAGGGCAGGCAAGATTTTTCTTTTGCACCCCCCCCCTCCCCTCCTCTCTATTACCCCCAGAAAAGAAATTTCAACGAAATCGGCGATCGAAAACCGGCGAAAGTGGCCGTTTTCAAGATGTTTTGCCCATTATCTCGGGAACGGAAGGTCCAATCTGCTCAGTTCAAAGCTTGTTGGATGCGTGACTTTGAGACATTAAAGGAGCAGTTCACCCAAAAAAAATCTTATTTTCTATCAATTGCACACCCTATGAAGCCTTGAATCCATGGATTATTGTTTGTTTTTGTCGCATTCCTAAGCTAATAATTTGATTCCCGTCTCCTACCGGCTAATGTATCCGGTAGGAGACACAAAGTAGATTATTTGTGTCTCCTACCGGAAATACACACAGTCATCAAATTATTGTGTTAGGAATGCCACAAAAACAAAAATAAATCCATGAAATCAAGGCTTCATGGGGTGTGGAATTGATAGAAAATAAGTCATTTTTTGGGTGAACTCCTCCTTTAAGCATGCAATGACACCTTTTCGGGTTATTTGAGTTTTCTAGGGGAGGCGAGATCTTAGTTGCCCTGTTCATTAGCTGCCTCTTCAGTGGGTACGCCACTGGTCTCGACGCGAGGACGGGCGTTTGAGCACAGGGGATCTGGCTAATGAAAGGTGTGGTTTGTGAAATTTACCATTGCGAAATGTATACACGCTGGGTGGACTGTTTTTTTTTTAATTTAATTTATTTTACAGTGATCAGGCTGAGTAACTACCTTTCCACATTCAAAATCTGGAGTGCTGATTTACTTTATTTTATTATTATTATTATTATTATTATTATTATTATTATTATTATTATTGTTTTATTATTATTTTATTATTATTGTTATTAGTCTGCCCCTCGTACCTGATATCTAACTCATGGGTTATATAACTCATTAGATTGCACCCTCACTCTTTGGCCTTCCTCTGACTTAACCCATTGAGACCTGAAGCCGATTCTACATGTCTCCTAAATCCCAACATTATTCTGAAAAACGTATGTTTCTATATCAATGGTGCTCAATCTTTTTCATGTGAAGGACCCCCAAAATTATATGTATTTGGCCGCGGACCCCCATCAAAATATCTTGTTCCAGGGACCCCCCAGAAGCAAAAAATTGAGTTAAAAATGTTCGCTTTAAAAAAATATATATTCAAAGATTTGCACACATTTTCACGAATTTTCAAAAATAGCAGATCTACAAGCTCGTAGCGCGGCACTCGGTGCCGCGCTATGAGCTTGTAGATCTGCTATTTTTGAATAGCCCAAAGTGTAAAATAATGCTTTTTTGCTCAAATCTAAAAATGACACAGTTCCAGGTCTTAATGGGTTAAAGCCAGACCAGACCAGAGTCCCCCCCCCCCCATGTTAAGTTGCACGTGAACCACCTACACTACACTACACCTAAGCACTACATAATTCATCGTGGGACGAATAGTGAAAATAGCAGATCTACCAAGCTAACAGTGAGATTGTATATCTGCTACTATTGGCTATTTTGGAAGCCGTTTTCACCTAGCCCCCCCCCCCCTTTTTCCTTGTTCAAGTCCACTTCAGCAGAGTGGACACAGAACTTGAAGGTGTAATTGTCCTGTCAACCACTTCCCCTGGGGTCGGAAGAAACCCTTCGGTTGTGTCCAGTCCTGGTTGAATACTTCCAGGTGTTTGTTTATTTGCTGTTCTTGTAAAGACGAGGTTTCTGTCTCCCTCTGTGATGCGCAGTGTGATTTTTTTCCAATTGCAGCTTTAGTGGCTCGACAAAATAACGGACACAAATCTGTGTAATTTTGGCCTTCATCAAAAATAAATATTAACACAAATTCAATCGTACATAAAGTATTGCATACTGTACATCAGTGGTGGAAAAAGTACTCGCATTTTGTACTTAAGTAAAAGTATCAATACTGCAATATAGGGATACTCTGTTATAAGTAAAAGTGTGGAATTCAACATTTACTTGAGTAAAAGTACAAAGGTATTGGTATCAAAATGGACTTAAAGTACCAAAAGTAAAAGTACAAAATGTTTGAAAATAGCCGAGCTCACAACGCGTCGCATTGCGCCGCGTTGTGAGCTTGTAGATCTGCTTTTTTCAAATAACCTTTGTATTAAATAGGGATAAAGTGGTTAATGAATGTTTTACAATGTAATGATAATTTACATCTGCAAAGTAACTAGTAACTCAAGTTTACAAATAATTGTAGTGGAGTAAAAGTACAATATTTGCCTCTGAGATGTAATGGAGTAGAAGTAAAAGTATAAGATAGAAAAACGGAAATACTCCAGTAAAGTAAAACAAATCTCAAAAAGTACAGTACTTGAGTAAATGTACTTTCCACCACTGTTCATAACATCTTTGGCTATAAAAAAATAGCAAATATACAAGCTCATAGCGCGGCGCCACGCTATGAGCTTATAGATCTGCTATTTTTGAAAAAATCGTTTTTTAAGAATCGCCTCAGGTCTTAATGGGTTAATTTGGCTCTTCTTCTTTGGCCGTACTCGGGATCACTACCTGGTCGGCAGAAACCTGTCAATATCATTGATCAGTTGAAATATGATCGATGCATTAACACTGATTTCTCTGTTTGATTTTGCACATCGTGTACATATAAGGACGTCTCTAGGTTTATTAAATTTGAATTATTTTGTTTTATTTTTGTTCAGAAGGACAGCCATTGTGTAGGAATTGTATTTTGCACTCAAAGGTATATATCGTCTCTGTCAGGCACAAAACCCATCGACATATTTTATATTTTATTCATGCACTATTTTATACTTTTTTCATATGACACTTGTATTAAAAAGTAGGATACGCGATATTTGTTTTTGGTTCAAACAAAAAATGTTGTTGTTAAAAAGTTATAAAGCTCTATATTGTGATGGTAATCATTGCTATAGAGTGTTTGTTCGGTAACAGGGGGTATCCCTGTCTCTCTCCAGCTCTTTAGTAAACAGAAACAAATGTTTGTCAGCTTTGTGTTCCAGTTCCAATATTGTGTCTGTCTGCTCAATTCTGTGTTTCATCACTTCCAATTTCACTGGTTTATGATGTGTCTATCCTGTGTGAGTTCTCTTCTCTCTCATGAAAATGTGAAAATCTATTTGTGTTTATTAAGGCCATTCAATCCGGGAACGCATCTGTGTCATTTTAAGATTTCTTTGGGCTATTCAAAAATAGCAGATCTACAAGCTCATAGTGCGGCACCGAGTGCCGCGCTATGAGCTTGTAGATCTGCTATTTTTTTTAAATCTTGAAAATGTGTGCAAATCTTTGAATATATATATATATATTCTTTTTTTAAGCGAACATTTGTAACTCAAATCCTTTGCTTCTGGGGGGGTCCCTGGAACAAAACGTTGTGAGATGGGGGTCCTCGGCCAAATACATAATCTAAAAAAGGTTTCTAAAGCCTAACATATATGTTGCTATATCAGTGGTGCTCCAACCTTTCCATGTCAAGGACCACCCAAAATGATATGTATTTGGCCTCGGACCTGATTTTAACCTGAGGTTAAAGAATTTCGCTTTTAAAACATAGGTATATATATATTCAAAGGTTTGCTAAAAAAAAATCACGATAAAAAAAAAAAGCAGATATACAAGCTCAATGAGCCGCGCTATGAGCTTGTTTATCTGCTATTTCGTCACCTTGCTAAACTAATGGGCTAAGTTTTTTCAGAAAAAATTAAAAGCTGATCCAAGACAAAACTATATGATATTTCTTAATCATTTCACTCAAACGTTTTTAACAAATTATGACTATTAACATGAAAATAACACTATCTGTCAGTTATGTCACATAAGAGATTTAAATAGGTTTATGTAGGATTAAACCTGACTTAGGCCAAACGATTTGATGATTTTCTCCAGACTTAGTCTGGAGAAAATCACAAAGTCACAAAAACATGTGACTTAGGCCAAAATAAAAGTCCTATTTTTCGCCTAAGTCACACAAGGGAGTTAGGCCATTATACTAGAAGGGGAGTGAACAGCATGATCCTTTTCAATTAGGAGATGGGCCATTTTACCAGAGGTGGCCAGTGTCATGAGGAGCTGATTTAATAGGCAAAATTATTATTTTCCTCAAAAAATTACTTAGGTCATTAGTTTAGCAAGGTGACGATTTTTGAGTACCCAAATAAATCTAAAATAAGAGATTGCGTTCCCGGATTGTATGGCTTAAAGCAGTGGTTTTCAACCGGTGGTCCGGGGACCACCAGTGGTCCTTGGGGGGGGGCTACCAGGGGGTCCCCAGCTAAATTAGTTAACATAGCCTCAGAATCATTTTAACCCCTTAGCTTTGGGCTATTCAAAAATAGCAGATATACAAGCTCATAGCACGGCACCGAGTGCCGCGCTATGAGCTTGTAGATCTGCTATTTTTGAAAAATCTTGAAAATGTGTGCATGTCTTTGAAAATATTCATTTTTCTAAGAGAACATGTTTAACTCAAATCTTTGCTTCTTGGGGGTCCCCTGGCACAAAACATTTTCAGATGGTGGTCCGCGGCCAAATGTATGTCAATTTAGGGGGTACCCTGGCATGAAAAAGGTTGAAAACCACTGGCTTAAAGAGCTGGAGAGACGGGGAGACCCCCTGTTACTGAACACAAAAAAAAAACCCACTGACCCGACCTTTTAACAAAGAGCTTTTGACTGAATAATAACTACATTGGAACAAACCAGATGTCATTTACAATTTCCTA
Source organism: Gymnoscopelus braueri (assembly GCF_963280865.1). Classification (NCBI taxonomy): domain Eukaryota; kingdom Metazoa; phylum Chordata; class Actinopteri; order Myctophiformes; family Myctophidae; genus Gymnoscopelus; species Gymnoscopelus braueri. Next base: position 4,971,032 of record NC_137604.1, on the reverse strand, counting down.
AAAAAGTCACCGTTTTGGACAGACAAGATTTCTGGCCGACAGTGACGATATGCATCAAGCTGATCATGTGACACCACGACGTGGTCATTGATTTGCTAAGGACAAACATCCCACAATGTGTGACCAGAGTTGCCAGATCTGCTCATTATAATTACCCTGGAAGATTTTATTTGAAAATAGCCGATCTACAAGCTCACATGTAGATCTGCTATTTTCACATAGCTGATGTATATGTTAAAGTGCACAAGTCACTTATTTTGGGCTGGTTTTCCTTAACCTCGCATCACCAGTCTTTCCACCTCGGAGGAAAGCCTGGTGATCGTTACTAAAGACCCATATGATCCGGTCTAGGCCACGCCTACTGAAAAAGAAAAAAGAAAAAAGAATCCTCTTTCCGGATTGTCGCGATCCGGTTTTGCGGTGCCGCTTTGTTTTGGTTCCCCAATCCCTATTTAAATGGAATAGAATTTCCCCGTGGGATAATACGGATAATACAGACGCTAAATAGTCTCTGGAAAGTACACTCACATTTATATTTAAAAAATAAGCTAAACTACGCCACATCAAGGATTTTATAGGACGGACCTATTTTGGGGTGAGACGTCTTTCCGGTTTGTCGCGATCCGGTTGCTGATGACGCGGATGACGTAGAGCTCCCGACCGGATCATATACCCGAAAAGGAATGGTGCCCAGGCTAGGTTTTCCTAGACCTGGTTGCTTGTTTCTCTCACAGAATCTGGCAACGCTGGGTGTGACGTTGAATCCACTGAGGAAGTAGCCTGGCTCCACCCCTGAATCGTTTGCCTCGCATTCAGGGTCTGGTGACGCTGTCGAAGGCGGGTGTTTCTGTGTTGAAAATCTGTACGACGAAGAGTGTTTGAAAAAAATAACTTTGGCCACGCCCCCATCTCAGAAATCGGCTGCAAATATTCCTCTAGGACAGTGGTTCTCAAAGTGGGGTCCGGGGACCCCCAGTTGTCCTTGAGGGAGTTCCAGGGGGGTCCTCAGCTAAATGATAGATAGTTAGGAACCAAATGGACCCTTATAGGCAGGGGCGTCACAGGGGGGGTGTAAGTGGGACTGAGTTACTAGGGCCCCAGAAAAAAAAAAAAAGTATTTTTGGGTATTTTTTAAAGAAAAAAAATCTTACATGTCCATTTGGTTCCATTTGTACACTCTCAGATAAATAAATTGGGGTCCGAGAGATAGAAATGCCATTAAATGGGGGTCCGTAGCCTAATGCATATCAAACTGGGGGTCCTTGAAATTAAAATGGTTGAACATCACTGCTAGAGCTGTAAAAATCTTCTCTTATTTTTTCAAATAAGGGGGTCCGCGGGCTAATAAGTGTCAATTTGGGGGTCCTTGAGATGAAAAAGCTTGAGAACCACTGCTCTAGGAAACGTTTGTGTGCATAACTCTAGGGGTGGGACGATATGAAAAATGTAATGTCGCAATTATTGTGGCCAAAATATCTTTTGATTAACGATATTGTCGCGATAATCGTAGTATGCTTAAAACTCTTAAAATGACGCTTTTGTTAACTACGTGCACCCCAGCTTCCATATTCTGGAGGGAACATTAGCCAAAAATAGCATATCTACAAGCTCACAACGCGTGACCGTTGTGAACTTGTAGATCGACAAAAAAGAGATTTGGTGTCGACGGAAAAAACAGAGACGACTCAGGTCCAGTGCATGACGGGACAAATTGGTAATCTCCGCGATGTGATTATTGTGAGCGTTTTTGTTTAATCTCGTCTCATCCCTACGTAAGACCTTGACAGAATGTCTTTGAATTCATTCTCACTGGCTGAGAAATGCTGTTTTAGAAGATTACCTAGATTAGCCTCTAGAGTAGCAATATCACCTCGCGCAAAGTATCATCTTTTTTTTGTTTTGTTGATGACATGTTTTATGTTCACTGTCACACTAAAGGCATGGTCGCAAATGCACTTTATATGCGTCTCAACAGGTGTAAAGAAGTGGGTTAAATTGTCTTTGTGCAAGCTCCATCTATGTTGTTTTCATATAAAAATGGGGGACAGAGAGAGGGAGAGCAAGGAGATTACATAGGAAAGAAACCGGTCAAAAGAAAAAATCTAAGATGTGTACATTTATACATAAAACGTTATCAGGTATGTGCATGAGGATAGACATGAGGGTGCACGTTCACTTCAATTCTATGGGAGCAAAGCGGTGGAGTTGACGACGTTGAATTTGTGAAATCCAACACGCCTGAAGCACCGACCAATAGGAAAGAAGAAGCATGGTTGATCCCACTTGGCAGCCATTTTGGCTTGTAGTTTTCTTTCAGTGAGCCATCACTGCAACGCAAGTCAAATGAACTACACACCAAAAAGAATTGCCCCCAACCCCCCTGATAACCTGACACGTTTGACCCCATCAGCTTGCGTTGCCGACGAAGCACGTATGAAGTGCTTGTGTGACCGTGCCTTTAATTCCCCCGTTTTTAATGTTCAAAAGCTGCAATATCTGTAACTTGTTATGTTCTACCTGCGATTGTCATTCATTTCGGAGTGTTCCAGATTTTGCCGTTTTAACCCTTTAAGACCGGGAAAGAATCTGTGTCAAAATAGCAGATCTACAAGCTTAAAGCGCGGCACCGAGTGCCGCACTATGAGCTTGTAGATCTGCTTCTTTTAATCTTTAATCATGAAAGATTTTGCAAATCTTTGAATATAAAATATATGTTTTTTAAAGCGAACTCAAATCTTTGCTTCTGGGAGATTCTACAAATCTCTTCTAAATCCTAACAGTTTTTAATAAAAACGTATGTTGCTTTGTCAGTGGTTCCCAAACTTTTTTCATGTCAAGGACCACCAAAATGATATGCATCTGGCCGCGGACCCCCATCTCAAAATATGTTGTTCCAGGGACCCCCATGAAGCAAAGATTTGAATGTGCGCTTTAAAAAAACGTATATATTTAATGATTTGCACACATTTTCACGATTTTTCAAAAATAGCAGATCCACAAGCTCGGCTATGTATAAGCTTGTAGATCTGCTATTAGCCAAAATAAATCTAAAATTGACACGCACATGCGTTCCCGGTCTCAATTGGGTGAATCTTCGGTGATTGGATGAAAACGGTATGGAATGTATGGAAGTCCAGCCTGAATGCTTTGAGCAGAGGCGTGATGTATGTTGATCATTATCGTTGTCATACATGTCTTATATTTATATAACCCACTGAGCATTTTTCGGGCTATTGGACGTCTAAAATACGTCTAAGGGCTAGGCTAAAACAGGGTTATAATTGGTCTAACAGTGAAAGTGTTTTAGCCGTCTAGGCTTAGCCTAGACGTTGATTAGCTGTTTTTTAAGCGTCTATTTATAGACCGTCTATATATTATAGCCGTTGAAATGACGTCTATATATAGACGCTTAAAAAACTGCTAATCAACGGCTAAAGAACTTTCACTGTTAGACCAATTATAACCCGGTTTTAGACGGAGGTCTAATAGCCGACTATGGCTCAGTGGGAACCCTACGAAGGCTCTAGGAAATGTTTTATATTTGCTATCTTTTTTTTTCTTCTGTATGACCTTTTTTTTTAAGCAGGTCATGGTGGGGTCGTCCAACTTGTCTTTTTGTCACGTTTAGATAAAACAAAAGGACGGAATGTATTGGTTTGATCCCGTTTTGATGTATGTGGTTTAGAACACGGAAAGAACACATGCAATACCATTATTTACTTCTTCTAAAGGGGGGATGACACCCTATGGGCTGATTTTGTACTTTGTCTACCAGTTCAGCAGTGATGGAGCAAATGTATATACTCGTACTCAAGTAAATACTCAAGTATTTCATAATGTACTTTGTCCCTTCCTAGACACGTGGTGGAGTCAAAAGTACAACATTTCTATTTCAATTGTGCAGTGGTGGGAGAAGTACTCAAAATGTTTTACTTAAGTAAAAGTATCAATACTGCAGTGTGGAAGTACTCTGTTACAAGTGAACGTCCGGAATTCAAAATGTACTTGAGTTAAAGTACAAAAGTATTGGTATCAAAGTGTACTTACAAAAGCAAAAGTACTAAAACGTTTGAAAATAGCAGATCTACAAGCTCACATGCGATGCGACACGTTGTGAGCTTGTAGATCTGCTATTTTCAAATAGCCTAGGTATAAAATAGTACAAAGCACTATATAAATCTGAGCTACTATTATTATTAGACACAACATTTACAGGAATCACAGCATTGTAAATGTATTTTCTAATAAAAAATCCTTTTCAAGTTATTTCAAAAAGTACAGTACTTGAGTAAATGTACTTAGTTACTTTACACCACTGCAAAAGTAGCGGCATTAAAGTTGTGCTTGCAAAAAATACAAATAAAATGCTCCAAAACTGTACTTACAGTAAGTACAGTACTCAAGTAAATGCACTTACTGTCCGTGTCCACAACAGCTGTGTTGCTTACTAGCCTGACATGTTTGTAGTTTGTTTTAACCTGAACTGGAAACTACAAAACTACAACATCAACCTGTGGGGGTGTCATGCCTCATTCAGCAAAGAGAATATCAGCTACTGGAACTGACACAGTCTACATTTTTTATTTTACAACGGAGGGCTGGTTCCAAACTTGATTCGGTTTCTAACTGACTTGTTGGATTAAAAATGTTTAAAAAAAGAACCAACCCTTTTGTACTGCATTATGTCTGCCATACTGTATGTCTCTAACCCTTCTTCAATAGGAGAACAGTGACCTCTACTGGCTCCATGACGCAACTACAGCCTTACACTGAACATGCATTCTAGTATAACCTCATACTCTCATTGTAACACAGTGGTGTAAAGTAGCTAAGTACATTTACTCAAGTACTGTACTTGAGTACAATTTTGAGGGACTTTTACTTTACTGGAGTATTTCTAATTGTCAGTACTTAATTACTTCTACTTCCACTACATCTCAGAGGCAAATATTGTACATTTACTCCACTACAATTATTTGAAAACTTTAGTTACTTTGCAGATATAAATTATTATATTGTAAAACATACATTAACCACTTTAGCCCTATTTTATACCTAGGCTATTTGAAAATAGCCGATCTACAAGCTCACACCGCGTTGTGAGCTTGTAGATCTGCTATTTTAAAATATTTTAGTACTTTTACTTTTGGTACTTTATGTACATTTTGATACCAATACTTTGGTACTTTTACTCAAGTACATTTTAATTCCGTACTTTTACTTTTAACAGAGTACTTCTACATTGCAGTATTGATACTTTTACTTAAGTAAAACATTTGAGTACCTTTTCCACCGCACTGTTGTAACATCAGGGTTAAATGATTTAATTATTTAAATGATTATGTTTAGTCACTCGACAAGAAACGTGACATATTTTTTACACAAGTAGCCTATAAGTCTAACTTTCGGGGTCATACTTTTTTTTTAAAGTAAAAAGTAAGACTGTTGAAGTCTTACTTTTGACTTTACTTGAGTATTTACATGTTTTCGATAGCCTACTTTATACTTCTGCTCCACTACATCTCAGAGGCAAATATTGTACTTTTTTACTAATAATAATAATGATAATAATGCATTTTATTTAT
>NC_137604.1:4942947-4952947 GCF_963280865.1 Gymnoscopelus braueri | reverse complement strand
AGGGTTTGAAACATTTTGAAAAATCAACATGTGAAATGGTACATTCTGCATAGTGAGTATAGCCTACTTAAACTTTTAGTACTTTAAGTACATTCTGATGCCAATTTAGTTTTACTTTTACTCTAATAACATTTTGAATACAACACTTTTATTTGTAACAGAGTATTTCTACATTGTAGTATTGCTACTTTTACTTGAGTAAAAAAAAACGGAGTACTTCCTCCACCAGAGTGTTAAATTAAAACCCAGCGTTATTAAAAAAAGTCAAAGCCCTTTGTGGCAGTTAAGTGTTTTAAAGGGCTTAGATGTGCGTTCTGGCATCTCGGCAGGCGTGTGTGTGTGTGTGTGTGTGTGTGTGTGTGTGTGTGTGTGTGTGTGTGTGTGTGTGTGTGTGTGCAGTGTGTGTGTGTAAGCGAGTGCGCGTGCGTGCGCGCGTGCGTGCGTGCGTGCGTGCGTGCCCCCCCCCTACCAACCACCAAACCACCTCCTCTAAACATGCAGGGCCTGCTCTCTGTTACTCACTGCTGTCTGTCTGTCTCTCTCTCTCACACACACACGCACACGCAGACGCACACACACATACACACACACACACACACACACACACACACACACACACACACACACACACGCACACACGCACACACACGCGCACACACACACACACACACACACACACACACACACACACGCACACACACGCACACACACACGTTACTATACTTGTTAAAATGTTTTAGGATTTTATGAATGCAATTTCTTAAAATTGTTTGGTTCATTTCTAACCCTCGCCCTGAAGCTTGAGTTATAGTTACATGCCAGTGTCACCAAACGAAGCATAAATCAGGCGAAACTACCCTAACCCTTAAACCTAACCTCTAAATGCCTAATCCTAACACTAACCCCTAAACCTAACCTCTAAATGCCTAATCCTAACACTAACCCCTAAACCTAACCTCTAAATGCCTAATCCTAACACTAACCCCTAAACCTAACCTCTAAATGTCTAGTCCTAACACTAACCCCTAAACCTAACCAACCCCTAAATTGTCCATACAAATTTATTTGTAAACAGTGTTGATTTTGTCGACTAAAACCTTGACGAAAAATGTTCTTCTTTTCACTGACGAAAACAAAATAATAACAACATAAAAAACTAAGCTATGATGACTAACACTATGAATAAATATATTGTCAATTTCGTCAACAAATAAAAACTAGACTAAAATGTTAGTGAGGGATCTAGTGGAGAAGAGATCCAGTAGAACTAAAAGACAAGTCATTTTATGTGTGGTTGCGCTCGGGTGTTGCACTCTGAAAATAGCAGATCTACAAGCTCACAACGTGTCGCGCTGCGACGCGTTGTGAGCTTGTAGATCGGCTATTTTCAGCATGCAACCAAGTGTAAAATCAGCCGTTATGAGGCCATCAAGTAGCCGACAAAATACATTTTAGTCGACTAAATCAACTGGATATTTAGTCGATTAAAATCTTATGATATTTAGTCGACTAAAGGTAGACAAAAACTAAAACATTTCATTTGATAAAAATATGACTAAAATTGAATGGAATTGCATTCAAAAGACAACGACTAAAACTAAATCAAAGTTTGCTGTCAAAATGAACACTGATTTGTAAGGACAATTTCTTCTATAATGTTGGGGACATATTTGGGCCGTCACAAGTACAGTAATAATAAAAGTACAAAAAAACACACGCACGCGCACAGTAACATACACTTTGGTTTTAGTTGTTAGCCATCTGCAGAACTGTACAGTAAAACATATAGTACGTAACACAAGCTGAATTACAACACTGTACACCAACCAGGCTAAACCTGGACTTTACATCTAACATATAGAAGAATACAAACGTGAACACTCTGGATTCTGGATTAACCTGTTAAGCATCTGTACAGTATGTATAACGTTTAGCGTTATAACGTGTGTGTGTGTGTGTGTGTGTGTGTGTGTGTGTGTGTGTGTGTGTGTGTGTGTGTTTGCGTGAATTTTAAGAATTAGAAAATGTAAGAAATAGTGTGCGTGCGTGCGTGCGTGCGTGCGTGCGTGCGTGCGTGCGTGCGTGCGTGCGTGCGTGCGTGCGTGCGTGCGTGCGTGCGTGCGTGCGTGCGTTGATTATTATTACAAAACATACATTAAATGTAGGGTAAGTGTTATTTTTTGGTATTTTTTTGTTTTTGTTAAAAGGTTAAAGTACTATATTCTGATAGTAATCATTGATACAGAGCGTTTGTTCGGTCACAGGGGTCTCTCCAGCTCTTTAGTAAACACAATATAGTACATTTTCAGGTAGGTGACACATTTTAAGCCAATCAGGAGAGAGCACTGAAAATGCATTTTCTGTTTAATAAAGAGCTGGAGAGACATGGAGACTCCTTTTACTGAACAAACACTCTATAGCAATGATTACTATCAGTATATAGAGCTATATTTAACACTTATTTTAAACAAAGTAAATCACTTACCCTACCTTTAACATCTTCAGCCCTATATATATTTTTGTCCATTTGAAACTAGCCGATCTACAAGCTCACAATGCGTGTCAATGCGACGCATTGGGAGCTTGTAGATCAGCTATTTCCAAAATATATATATTTTTTAAAACTTGTGAAATGGGACATTCTGCATAATGAGTACTGTTACTTTTGGTACTTTAATTTTTATGCCAATACTTTTGTACTTTTACCAAGTAAATTTAGAATTCCGGACTTTTACTTTACGTTCTACATTGCAGTTTTGATACTTTTACTTATGTACTTTTTCCACCACTGTATATAAATGGCACCTTTTTCCATGTGGTTTTGGGCAGTGTGTCTCGGGGTTAGGACCCTGCAGTGGGTGGGTGAGGTTTTCTCTGACAGGGTCTCACACACACAGAACAACTTTAATAAAAGAACATTGTGTCATTTGATGTATATATATATATATATATATCGTGCTGTGGAGGAAAGTACAATTTGGAGGTGCTTTTACTTTACTTGAGTATTTACATGTTTCAGTACATTATGCGTCTACTCTCAGAGGCAAACATCCTACTGTTGTTACTCCAGGATAACTATTGGAAGACTTTTGTTACTAGTGACTGATTTGATTTGTATTATAGCATATACAGCCCCAATTTTATAGTGGTCGACGTGTTGTGAGCTTACAGTATGTACATCAGCTTATTCTACATAGCAGATATACAAGCTCATAGGGCGGCACAGAATGCTGCACTATGAGCTTGTATATCTGCAATAATTGTTCTTATCGTGCAAATCTTTGAATATATATTACATATCTTTAAAGCAAACATTTTTAACACAAATCTTTGCTTCTGGGGGTCCGCGGCCAAATGCATATCATTTTGGGGGTCCTTGACATGGAAAAGTTGGAGCACCACTAATACAGCAACATACTGTTAGGATTTAGAAAGCATTTTTAGATATGTATTTTGCCGCGGACCCCCAGCTCAACATACATTGTTCCAGCGACCCCCCAGAAGCAAAGATTTGAGTTACAAATGTTCGCTTAAAAAAATTATAATCTAAAAACATCAGAGAACCTGTTTCCACAGCTGTATATATCGTATCCGCATTTCAGGGTTGCATTTCATGGTCAATGTGAGATCAGTATGAGCTCTTGTTTTATTGGATCTTGTTTACTCGATACGCTTATTTGTTTTATCTCTTGCTCATTTGATTTTCCTATTTTGTCTCATCTGTTTAAGAAAGTAGCTGATATATTCCACTTTTACCTTATAGCGCTAGGAATACTCTTAGTTGCTTGTTTTAGAAGAGAATGCACTTAAGACTTCTGGTGATTGGTAGTTGTCTTCCCTACCTATGTTGAATGCACTTATTTAAGTCGCTTTGGATAAAAGCGTCTGCTAAATGACTGTAATGTAATGTAATGTAATGTAATCCGTTCCAAATGGTCCCCAGAACAGTGGACCCCTGAGAACACTGGGCACTACATTTATTTATTTCATTTGATTTTATACCTACTTTAATTTTACAAATGACGGGCCAAATGCATTATCGTTGCTGTCGGGCTATAATAGGAGAAACCTATTATCGTAAATTAACGGCCTGCTTACTATCATACTACAGCGCCACACCAAAGCATTAAAAGTAGCATAGCTTGTAGATCTGCCACTTTTGCTATTTTTTTATTTGAATTCTGAAAAGTAACAGTTTCCACCCGATCAGAGACAATATACTATTTTATAATTACTACAAATGCTACAAATTACAAGTCACTTTGGGCACAGCCTAAACATTGAAGGGTAAATGTATATGTCTGATAATGATATACCATTCATGCTCAAATCATGTATACTTTAACATTTCCAAAGCTTACATTTGTTCTTTATTTTTTGTACATTTTGGGGAAAATAAAAACCCAGCCAATTAAAAGTTGAGGTGTCCCCTGGAACCTGTATCCGTTCCAAAACAGAGCCAGTGGTGTAAAAAGTATGTAAAAATACTCTGTTACAAGTAAAGGTCCGGAATTCAAAATGTATTGGCATCAAAATGTACTTAAAGTACCAAAAGTAACAGTAGCCTACTCATTATGCAGAATGTCCCATTTCAAGGTTTCAAATGTATAACAATCTTTTGAAAATAACAGATCTAGATCGGCTATTTTCAAACGACCAAAATGTATATAGAGCTAAAGTGGGTAATGTATGTTTTGTAATAATAATCGAAATCTATAAAGTAACTAGTAAACTAAAAGTTTTCAAATAATTGTAGTGGAGTAAAAGTACAATATTTGCCTCTGAGATGTAGTGGAGTAGAAGTAAAAGTACTGAAAATTGGAAATACAAAATTGTACTTAAGTACATTACTTGAGTAAATGTACTTAGTTAGCCTACTTTCCACCACTGGCCCTCAGCACCACACCACACGCAGCTTACATCCATACAAGATAAGTAGCATTTAAAAACAAGGAGCTTAAAGGGATAGTTCACCCCAAAAATGACTTATTTTCTATCAATTGCATTTCAATGAAGCCTTGAATACATGGATCTTTTTTTGTTTTTGTCGCATTCCTGCGCCAATAATCTGATGACCGGGTGTATTTACGGTATAGGAGACACAAAGAGTCTCCTTTGTGTCTCCTACCGGATACATTAGCATCTTTCCGCGGGTCATCAAATTATTGACATGAAAAAATCCATTAATTCAAGGCTTCATGCAGTGTGTAATTGATACAAAAAAAAAATCATCTTTTAGGTGAACTACTCCTTTATGAAGTTTTGTCAACATTTTATGTTGATTTGTTACGTTAATAATTGTTCTAAAAAAAAAAACATTAGCCAAAGCTAAAACACTACACTTATCCCCAGTGCCCTATCTCTCTCTCACTCTCTCTCTCTCTCTCTGTATCTGTCAGTGTGCCTCTCTCTTTCTATCTGTCAGTGTGTGTCTCTCTCTCGTAGTCTATTAAAGCGTCCCCCCCCCCCTCCTCCCTATTCTCTTGAACGTTCAGCGCTCACCTCGTTCAATTTCCTCCTTTCCTTCCTGTTCTGTGATGAAAACATGAGCTAGCAGCTAGCGCGTCCTGGAGCCGCTCTACCGCCCTATAAATCTACTGTCAGAGAGAGAGAGAGAGAGAGAGAGAGAGAGAGAGAGAGTAGAAAATGTGTAGAGAGAGCAAGAGGAGGAGAGAGACAGAGAGAGGGGGTGGAGAGAGAAGAGAGACTCAACATATAGAGGCAAATCAGGGTAGAAAGGAGAAGGGCTACAGAAAGGAGAGAAGAGCTACATGGATAATAGAACACTAAACAAAAGCGTATGTGTTTAGTCTTGAAACTGTCAAATAGAACACAATGGGTTTGGAAAGATTTGCCTTTTCTGTTAGTGTATAAACTGGCCTGAAAAAGCAGCATCTGTCAGCAGCAACCTAAGTGGAGATATAGATATTAAATCCTATTGAAATGATACAATGTTGCAACTTCCAAACTTCTCCGTACACCCCCTGGGAGGCTGCACTGCCAAAGTAGGCGACATACTGACCTACCCGCAATTTATCAGACCATTCATTGGGTGTTATCAGGACATACTGATTACTGACCTACCGACGGAGATGACTTAAATAAGTTACGTTTTGGCAGTGGTGGAAAAAGTACTCAAATGTTTTACTTAAGTAAAAATATCAATACTGCACTGTAGAAGTACTCTGTTACAAGTAAAAGTCCGGAATTCAAAATTTACTTGAGTAAAAGTACAGAAGTATTGGCATCAAAATGTACTTAATTAAAAGTACAAAAATGTTTGAAAATAGCCGATGTACAAGCTCACAACGCGTCGCTTTGCGACGCGTTGTGAGCCGCTATTTTCAAACAGCCTATGTATAAAATAGGGCTAAAGTGGTTAATGTATGTTTCTTAATATCATAATTTATATCTGAAAAGTAACTAGTAACTAAAGTTTTCAAGTAATTGTAGTGGAGTAAAAGTACAATATTTGCGTCTGAGATGTAGTGGAGTAGAAGTGAAAGTATTGGAAATTGGAAATACTCAAGTAAAGTACAAATACCTCAACATTGTACTTAAGTACAGTACTTAAGTAAATGTACTTAGTTACTTTCCACCACTGAGTTTCGGTTTCTGTTTTGGACCATGACGGAGGCGCTCAGTCTCAGGCGAACTGGAGCCACGCGAGGCACCACCGAGCGAGCTAAAGCGAGCGAGTTGCCGTGCCGAACGTTGCGAGGTTCTGCACGGCAACTCGATAGGCAAACCGATCGGCACAGAATCATGTAAATCATGTTGTGGAGATACTGCTCTGCCTCCGGTAGGTCAGTATCTCCTGATTACGCCCAATGAATGGTCTGATAAATGGCGGGTAGGTCAGTATGTCGCCTACTTAGCCCATTATGGTGGTCTGATAAAACGTGATAATGTCCCATTCAATGCATTGATCCGACCGGATCAGAAATCCGAAAATGGTGTTGATCCCAGGCTAGCGTCGGGGCTTTGTCAGAGTACCCATTATACCCGTCTGTCCTACCCGATCTCACACAACTTAGTATACATTGCACAGAGTGTCATTCCGTGCATAGACGCCTAGAAAACCAGAAAATCTGTGCATCTCCCCCATTGACTAAACCATTTCGGAGGGAACTGGAGCCACGTAAGGGAACACGGAGTGAGCTAAAGCGAACGAGTTGCCCTCCCCGAACGTTGCGACGTTCGCTTGAGCCTACTCAGCGCCGTTTGAGTTATGTACCGATAGGCACAGAATGGTCAATCATGTTGTGGGGACTGCTCTGCTTCCGGGTTGCAACCGGTTACGCCCACCGTGGGAATCGCCGTACTTATGCATGGATTTTCGGGTTTTCTAGACGGACTATGCACGGAATGACGTGCACTGGGTCCGTGCAATGTATTCTAAATTGTGAGAGATCAGGCTGGTCTATCTCTGTCCCTTTTGTGCCTAAATATGGAGATGTCTGTTTCTGTCTGTCAGTCCTTGTCCCTTTTATGCCCATATAACTAACCGATTGGCCGAACTTTGCATAAGGTTTGTGCCGCATAGCCAATTTAAGCGACAGCGAATGCAATGGAACAGAAAGTAGGCACGAGCCATAATATGGAAGAATGCAGGGGTCTTCAACGTTTTTCATCCCAAGGACCCCTTACTGACAGAGAGATGAAGCAGGGACCAGCCAGCGACATGAAGACACACTGATACAGCTACCATTCGTTTTCAAATGGAAGCCAGCGACATGACGATACAAAGCTAAATTCAGGCGTTTGTAGCTGCTACATTAGAAGCTACGACGCTATAAATAAGTTGAGCTGGTTTGAACTTCAGATACAAAGCTACAAAGTGACGGATAAGGCTTTGTATGATGACCATGTACTCCCCAGTTGCATCGTTTGTGACACGTATGACCCCGAGTACGGTCTAGTTCTCAAAAGTGGGTTCTGGCGGACCCCCAGGGGTCCTCGGGGGGGGGTTCCAGGGGGGTCCCCAGCAAAATGTGTTAATATAGCATTTAAAATATGTTTAACCATTTCAACCCTATATCATGCTACCATGCAAAAACAGCCGATCTACAAGCTCACAACGCATCGATGCGTTGTGGGCTTGTAGATCGTCTGTTTTACGATGCGTGACACCGACAGACAGAAAGTTGTGAGCTTGTAGATCGTCTGTTTTACGATGCGTGACACCGACATAATGACGCAGCATAAATGAGACGTAAGCCTTCCAGCTCTAGATATAGATGGATGGATGCGTCTGCGCTTACACACATCTGCTGAGCAGCTGGGAAATGATGTCTTTACCCTCATAACTTTCTGTCTGCCTTCCGACTCTTTCTATCTCTATAACCCCCCATCCCCCAAAACACCCATTTATTTCCCCGTCTGGATAGCTAGCACGCTCCCCGACCATATAGTAAGTATATTTACTCAAGTACTGTACTTAAGTACAATTCCTGTAAGGTACTTTTTACTTTACTGGAGTACTTCCAATTCTCTATACTTTTACTTCTACTCCACTACATCTCAGAGGAAAATACTGTACTTTTACTCCACTACAATTATTTGAAATTTTTTGTTACTAGTTACTTTGCAGATATAAATTATTACATTATAAAACATACATTAACCACTTTAGCCCTATTGTATACCTAGGCTATTTGAAAATAGCCGATCTACAAGCTCACAACGCGTCGCATCGCCATCAAATCACCATACCACATTACATACATTAGTCATTTAGCAGACGCTTTTATCCAAAGCGACTTACAATAAGTGCATTCAACATAGGTAGGGAAACAAAACTACTAATCACCAGAAGTCTTAGGTGCATTTTCTGCTAAAACAAGCAACCAAGCGTATACCTAGCGCTAAGGTAAAAGTGCAATATATCAGCTACCTACTTTCTTAAACAGATGAGACAAATAGCAAAATAAAATGAGCAAGAGCTAAAACAAATAAGTGTATCGACTAAACAAGATCCAATAAAACAACACAACAATAAAGCAAGAGTTTGTACAACTAGTTAACAACAAGTAGGCAAGGCGAAGAGGAAGGGTAGTGTTTCCTGAAGAGGTGGGTTTTCAGCCTGCGGTGAAAGATTGGGAGTGACTCTGGTGTCATGACATCAGTGGGGAGTTCAGTCCACCACTGTGGGGCCAGAACAGAAAAAAGTTGTGACCGTGTAGATCGGCCAGAAGGACCCTTGAGTGACGAGGCAATCAGTCGCCCCGAGGTGGCAGACCGAAGTGGTCGGGCAGGGGTGTAGGCATCGACCATAGCCCGGAGGTAAGAAGGAGCTGTTCCTTTCACTGCCCTATAGGCTAGCACCAGGGTTTTAAACTGGATGCGAGCCGCTACGGGGAGCCAGTGTAGAGAACGGAGAAGGATAGTTGTGTGACCACTCCCCCAATAAATAACCATACCACTCCCCTAATAAATCACCACGCCACTCCCCTAATAAATCACCATGCCACTCCCCTAATAAATCACCATGCCACTCCCCTAATAAATCACCATGCCACTCCCCCAATAAATCACCATGCCACTCCCCTAATAAATCACCATGCCACTCCCCTAATAAATCACCATGCCACTCCCCTAATAAATCACCACGCCACTCCCCCAATAAATCACCATGCCACTCCTCTAATAAATCACCATGCCACTCCCCTAATAAATCACCATGCCACTCCCCTAATAAATCACCATGCCACTCCCCTAATAAATCACCATACCACTCCCCTAATAAATCACCATGCCACTCCTCTAATAAATCACCATGCCACTCCCCTAATAAATCACCATGCCACTCCTCTAATAAATCACCATACCACTCCCCTAATAAATCACCATGCCACTCCCCTAATAAATCACCATACCACTCCCCTAATAAATCACCATGCCACTCCCCTAATAAATCACCATGCCACTCCTCTAATAAATCACCATGCCACTCCCCTAATAAATCACCATGCCACTCCTCTAATAAATCACCATGCCA
>NC_137604.1:4932947-4937947 GCF_963280865.1 Gymnoscopelus braueri | reverse complement strand
CGAGGGCGCTCTAGGGACAACTTCAACAACATCAGAGTATTTGACACAGAGACCAACCTCTGGCTGAACACGCCTTCTGCACAGCTTCTTCCAGAAGGACGCAAGAGTCATTCACCCTTTACCTACAATGGAGAGCTGTACATATTTGGTGGCTGTAACAGGAACAAGACCTTCAATGATCTGTGGAAATTCAACCCAGAGACCTTCTCCTGGAAGAAGGTTGAGCCCAAGGGGAAAGGACCAGGTCCAATGTATGGTATGTGCTATTGCATGGAGGGAGATTTTGGGGCGGCCATAGCTGAGTGGTTAGTGAGCCCGCCTAGGGAGCCAGAGGCCCTGGTTGCCCCAGGTACGATTCCAGGCCATGCCAGCATATGTGTCGATGAAATGAAATTTGTCCCTGAGCAAGACTCTTAACCCCTAATTGCTCACAGGCCCTCATTGGAAACAAGCCCGCAAGGACTTTCATGAACGTCCTGTTAAAAGGAATTATCCTTATCCTTTAGATCGTATCATCCCCTTTGGGACACATTGGGACATCTTCTTTGGGAGATACAACACAACCAATGACCTGTATATCTTAGACCTCAGTCCTAGTCTTAAGACATTATGCAAGCTAGCAGTTATTCAGTACGGCTTGGAGCAGTGTGAACTCCCACACAACATCAGGTGGGAACTGACTGCCATGACACCCAGTGACCTATACATTTGGGTACTTTTGGGTACTTTTGGGTATGCATTTGGGTACTTTTGGGTACTTTTGGGTACTTTTGGGTATTCTTTTGGGTACATTTGGGTACTATTGGGTACTTTAGGGTACATTTGGGTACTTTTGGATATCCTTTTCGGTACATTTGGGTACTTTTGGGTACGCTTTTGGGTAATTTTGGGTATATTTGGGTACTTTAGGCAATTAGTATGACCCGCCATGACTACCAACAGCAACAGGAAAAAAGCACACTAAAAACAAACAAACAAACAAATTCAATGGCACAGATTCATAAGATCACAGTCCATAATGCTCTTCTGAATTTTACAGTGGAACGATTAATAAAACATATACTGATGCACAAACTTGGACACATCATCAGTGTTACCTGGAGTCACTGGGTGTTTCGGGTCAACCCCGGCCTGTGTCAAAGTGGCATGCTACTGCCACCACTGTCTCTTGAGGGTGGTTAGAGATAGTGCTAATTAGGGGGTTAGGGTTAGCCTGGCCACTCGCCAGACCGACTACACAGGTCCATGCAGGCTACAGTTACAGCCTGTATCCACGCCATCAGTCCGGCCGATGCCAGGCCAGGTTAGTTGAGATGTTGCAGCTGTTGGCGACACTAGGAGGCTCTATAGGCACTGTGGTTTGGCTCCAGGCCTGACTCCTCCTTCGTCTGACCATGAAGAAGGGGCTTGTCTGTGCATTGCGTCGTCGTTGCTGCTGGGCACAAACATCTCACTCTGCCTTTTTACCTTATCTGTGCAGAGCCGCGGGAGCCGTGATGTACGCGTGCACGTAAACAAAGGATGTCTGGTGGATGGGGGAGGGTCTGATCTCTCTACCAGAGAAAAAAAATTATTGTAACCGCGATCGTTCATTTTCTCCCGGTCGGCAGTTGTATAACAGCCGTATTAACCAAAAAAAAGAGAAAAAAAGAGAAAGGGGTGTTTTTCTAAAACTGATAAAGAAGGAGCTGACAGGAGTGTCATTCTTTGGGTTGACGTCACATCTGTCCATTTCTTCTTCGTCCTAGGATCATTCCTAAGTTGCGTTAGAGCGCCCTCTTGTGGAACTTCCCAAAACAATATATTTTTTGAAAAAGACGGAGATCTCCGTCAATGGCAGGGAGTTAACATATAGTAGGCTAGTTCAAACATTACGTTAAATCTCTCTCAAATGCTAGGTTGCAATGGCAATCAATTGGCTCATTTAGGCCACAGTCAGAGCCTTTTCTGGCGGTTCTGGACAACTGCCTATCCAAACAACTCGACGCCGGGCGCTCCCTCGGGTCGTCGTACCGAGTTTGAACACTGGAGTTACTTTGTGGAACAGCCTTGATAAGGATGTGAAATTGTGGAGCTCATTAAACAATTTAAAAAAACAACAACAAAAAACAAGATGATAATCATTAAAAAAAACATAAAAGGAATGTGCCTTCTGTATGAATAACTTACTTATTACTTAGCATATACATACTACAGTACAGCAAACACAGCAAGTGTTTTGTTCTTGTACTTTGTTTCTTGTTTTTTCTCTCCATTTTGACTGTTTTAGGTTTTGTTTTGTTTTGTAAAAGGGTAGGTGAAATAAGCTGTGGCTTCAACCTTTAAATCAGAAATGTCTGAGACCCATGTTAAGAGACTGATGTTTCATGTTCCAATAAATAACTGTAACTGTTACTGTAGTATTAATACAATGAAATCCCCTGACATGTTTTAAGGATACAATTCTACTTTGTTTCCCTTTTCTTTGGAAGTAGGCTAATAATCACATTCTAATGTAGAATGTGTTATGTGGTATTTAGTGAGATGTGTGTGTGTGTGTGTGTGTGTGTGTGTGTGTGTGTGTGTGTGTGTGTGTGCGCGTGTGCGTGTGCGTGCGTGCGTGTGTGTGTGTGTGTGTGCGTGCGTGCGTGCGTGCGTGCGTGCGTGCGTGCGTGCGTGTGTGCGTGTGTGTGTGTGTGTGTGTATGTGTGTGTGTGTATGTGTGTTTTATATATATATAAGAAACACAATAATGTACAAACATAGATTTGAATGAAATTAAAATCAGGAATGTCACTTGGATAGGACATAAACGCTTGAGTCGTGATCAAATGCAGTGGTGATTTTGACTTTAGTTTAGTCATATTTTAGTCATCTGAAATGTTTTACTTTTAGTCTAGTTTCACCATGTTTTACTTTTGTGTACTGATCTACAAGCTCACAGCACGTCTGTGGTGCGTTGTGAGCTTGCAGATCGACGATATTTTGGAGAGTGACGCCCACGAGCCGCAGCCAAACATAAAATGACTAATGAGCTAAGGGCAGCTACACTGTAGGACTTTTGAAGGACAACTTTGTTTTTTTTACAACCAAGGTTTATATTTTAGCTTGTAATTAAATTAAATAAAAGATGAGTGTTATTTCTTTTTCATTTACTGCTTTCTATAGTTTTAGCAATTTTCGCCATATTTTTTACAGTGGGCATTCTGTCCGGTGGCTAAATATGCCTTTTTTACACAATAAAAAAGGTCCTGTGGTCTTTGATGGCCAGATGTGAGTTATTGGGGGCTAGAAGAGCTAAATAATAATAAAGAAAACGCTGGGTTATTGTGTAAAAAAAAGACATATTTAGCCACCGCACAGAATGCCCCCGCCCACTGTAAAAAAGATCACGAAAATTGCTAAAACTATAGAAAGCAGTACATTTTAAAAAATGAACACTCATCTTTTATTTACTTTAATTACAATCTAAAACATAAACCTTGGTTGTAAAAAAGTTGTCCTTTAAAGTGGTTGGGTAGTCATCTGATCGTTCGAAAATAGCATTATCTACAAGTTCACAACGCGACTTGTAGATATGCTATTTTCAAATAGCCTAGATATAAAATAGGGCTAAAGTGGTTAATGTATGTTTTATAATGTAATACTGTATATATGCAAAGTAACTAGTAACTAGAGTTTTCAAATAATTGTAGTGGAGTAAAAGTACAATATTTGTCTCTGAGATGTAGTGGAGTAGAAGTAAAAGTATAGACAATTGGAAATACTCCAGTAAAGTAAAAATACCTCAAAATTGTACTTAAGTACAGTACTTGAGTACGTGTACTTAGTTACTTTACACCGCTGGGTGTTGTACATTGCAGCTCTGTAACTCTGAGAGTGAACAAATGGAACCAAATGGACCCTTGTGGGTCCATTTGGTTTCATTTGTACACTCTCAGATTTCATGGTTGGTTCCAGGTTGGTTCATTTTGTGTCCTTGAAATTAAAAAGGTTTCAGGACAATTCCAACTGAATTGTTCATATTGAGGACAACCAGTGGTGGAAAAAGTACTCAAATTCTATACTTAAGTAAAAGTACCAATACTGCAATATAAAGATACTCTGTTACAAGTAAAAGTCCAGAATAAAATAATTACTTGAGTAAAAGTACAAAAGTATTGGCATCAAAAATTTACTTAAAGTACCAAAAGTAAAAGTACTAAAATATTTGAAAATAGCAGATATACAAGCTCACAACGCGTCGCGATGCGAAACGTTGTGAGCTTGTAGATCGGCTACTTTCAAATAGCCTAGGTATAAAATAAGGCTAAAGTGATTAATGTACGTTTTATAATGTAATAATTTATATCTGCAAAGTAACTAGTAACTAAAGTTTTCAAATAATTGTAGTGGAGTAAAAGTACAATATTTGCCTCTGAGATGTAGTGGAGTAGAAGTAAAAGTATTGGTAATTGGAAATACTCAAGTAAAGTACAAATACCTCAACATTTTACTTAAGTACAGTACTTAAGTAAATGTACTTAGTTACTTTCCACCACTGATGACAACACCTACTTTTGTGCGCGCGCGTGCATGCGTGTGTGCGTGTACGTGTGTGTTGACAAGTGGGTTTGACCTCTGCCGTGGCTTGGACCCCGAACCGCTGTCTTCAAAAGAGAGCCCGGGTCGAAAGTTCAAAGGTCACGTTCGCGGTGCAGGAACCACCCAGATTCTTCACATTGATATATGTTACCCTGCAGGTCACGACCTTTACCAACATTACACCCACCTCATAACGGTGGTTCTCAACCTTGTGATAGTTCAAGGACTTTGATATGCATTAGTTCAGTGGATCTCAAACTTTTCAGGCTGTGACCCCCCAAAATATATTTGAACTGGGGACCCCCAAAATAATCATATTTGAACTGGGGACCCCCTCCACCCTGAAAAGCACTTCGGTTCCACGGGTAAATATTGTGAAAATAGCCGGATCTACATGCGCAATGCGAGGCGTTGTGGGCTTGTAGATTGGCTTTTTT
>NC_137604.1:4922947-4927947 GCF_963280865.1 Gymnoscopelus braueri | reverse complement strand
ACATGATGTTAATATAGTGAGTGGATATTAACAAGTCTATTTAAATATAGAAATATAAACATAAATGTATAGGCCTGCCTGATGGCCTGCCTTAAAATGTCTCAAATATGTGGGGGTTACTTCAAAATAATAGTAGATTTATAAATGAGTTTAGACTTGTGATGATAATGATAATGATAATGATATTTGATAATGATAATAATAATAATGTAATTAATAATATTGCAGTTTGCACCATGTCTAAATGCGTTTTTTCATGGTATTTTTCGTTAAAATAGAAACCAGATAATATACTTTACTCCCTTTAAAATAAAGGTATTATCTTATTTTATTTTATTAAGCCCTAACCGTTATTTTGTAATAATAATAATAATAATAATAATAATAATAATAATAATAATAATAATAATAATAATAATAATCCTACTATATAATTGGAGTAACCTCTGTCTGTCTGTCTGTCTTGGGTCGACCGGTTATGGGCTAGTAATAATAATAATAATAATAATAATAATAATAATAATAATAATGATAATAATAATAATGATATTAATAATATGAATAATATGAATAATATGAATAATATGAATAATATGAATAATACATTTAGCCTTGGTCTGCATTTGAATTGATTTTGAGGGTGTCCCTCTTTTGTTGAGGCCTATTACACGCACGCACATGCACGCATGCATGCAGGCACACACACACACACACACACACACACACACACACACACACACACACACACACACACACACACACACACACACACACACACACACACACACACACACACACACACACACACACACACACACACACACACACACACACACACACACACACGGCATGATGAAAACATTGACCAACAACAAAGCCAGATTGCCGCATTAAATTGTCTCAAATGTATTTAGTGATTACTTGAAAAATACACAGACTATAAGCCTCTTGGAAAACCACAGTTTGTTTATGGCTATATAATCTAAAATACATTTTTTTATTAAGCCACAGTTGATCACGTCCCTCTTTAGGGAAAATCCTATTAAGATCATGCAGACAGGAAGGCGTTGGTTCAATGTGTCTCAACGAAGCATCACAACTAGTCATTAATTAAGTCCATTTCACCATCAAAGACAATTAAACTAACATCATGTTAGTTTACAGTCATGTTAGTAACATGCAGTGGTGGAAAAAGTACTCAAATTCTTTACTTAAGTAAAAGTACCAATACTGCAAAATAAAAATACTCTGTTACAAGTAAAAGTCCAGAATTCAAAATTTACTTGAGTAAAAGTACAAAAGTATTGGCATCAAAATGTACTTAAAGTACCAAAAGTAAAAGTACTAAAATGTTTGAAAATAGCAGATCTACAAGCTCACAACGCGTCGCTGAGCTTGTAGATCGGCTATTTTCAAATAGCCTATGTATAAAACAGGGCTAAAGTGGTTAATGTATGTTTCATAATATCATAATTTATATCTGAAAAGTAACTAGTAACTAATGTTCTCAAATAATTGTCCTTTTTTATTAGGTGAAATAGCTGATTTTCAAGCTCACAATAAATTGCAATGCAAAGCGTTGTGAGCTTTTAGCTCGGTTATTTTCACTACTTTTATTCGACACTCTTATGCTGAAGTAATTTATGAAAATACATTAAAAAGTTGAAATTGTAAATTGTAATTGCAAATTAATATATGTCCGACAGAAACGAAATCTAATCCGTGGTATACAATGGTCTAAATTGCGCTTTTACCAGTGGTGTAAAGTAACTAAGTACATTTACTCAAGTACTGTACTTGAAGTACAACGTTGAGGTGTTTTTTACTTTACGGGAGTATTTCCAATTTTCAGTACTTTTACTTCTACTCCACTACATCTCAGAGGCAAATATTTTACTTTTACTCCACTACAATTATTTGAAAACTTTAGTTGTTAGTTACTTTGCAGATATAAATGATCATGTTGTAAAACATACATTAACCACTTTATCCCTATTTCATACCTAGGCTATTTGAAAATAGCCGATCTACAAGCTCACAAGTTGTGAGCTTGTAGAACGCGTCGCGATGATGGGACATGTTGTGAGTCACAACATGTCCCATCATCGCGACGCGTTGTGAGCTTGTAGTTGTAGATCATATTTTCAAACATTTAATTAGTATTTTTACTTTTGGTACTTTAAGTATATTTTGATGCCAATACTTTTGTACTTTTACTCAAGTAACATTTTTTAACACAGGCATTTTACTTGAAACAGAGTATTTTTATATTGTGGTATTGCTACTTCTACTGAAGTAGAATATATGAGTGCTTCTTCCAGAGGCTTTTACTGACAAAGAGAAGATGTTGGCCTGAAGTCAAGGAGTGGGAGAGAGAGAGCTGACAATAAATGATGACATGGCGTTAGATGAAATGTAATTCATATTGCATTGAAGTCTTCAATGCAATATGAATGACGTTCCATTTGGAGAAGGATATGGTATTTAAAATGTGTTCTTCACTATAATGAACTGCAGCAAAGAGTCAAAGAGACACTCATCCCCACAGCTGAGCTGTGTGATGAATTATATCTACTGCAAACTATGGCCCGATTTACCTCGTTTCAAAAGAAATATGAATATATGTTTAAAAGAAAAGGAAACCTCGACCAGATGACTTGTATTATCTGTTGTTTAATGATTCTTTCACATATTTGGACGGATATCTTTCCTTGACTATACTAATACTAATACTAATACTAATACTAATACTAATACTAATACTAATACTAATACTAGGCTACTACTACTACTACTACTACTAATAATAATAATAATATTATGCTATTTTTTTCTACCTCAAATCGTATAACACAAAAACGGCATAGCGGGTGCGCGTTCGCGTGTGTGCGGTAAATCCATCCCGTCTATCGGCCACATAGCCACATGTAAAAAAAAAAGGAAAAAAAAGGCCATAATTGGAGCTATTTTGTTATTAAAGCACTTTGAGGAGTGCTACTATCCACCCACACACACACACACACACACACACACACACACACACACACACACACACACACACACACACACACACACACACACACACACACACACACACACACACACAGAGAGTTCATGTGTGAAATCAATAGGCTACATTAGGTTAATAGTGTTTAAACAAACAGGGGTAAATCAATAATTGTGGTATTAGTCTAAGTATAGCGTAATGTGTCTGGCCTGCTTCTTCTATCACTGTGACTTCTTCCATTATCTGTGGAACAGATCTGTTAATGGTCTTTAAAAGAGCCAGTCATGTCGTTACTATACGATATAGAGCTCGATGTGAGCCTATATGTGTGGAATATTTCATGTGCAAAATGTATCAACACACATCTTAAGTTTAAATCATAATTATGTTTTTTTTTTTTTTGTGGTACAGCTTCCCATGCTCAACATTTTCACATAGGCCTATTCACCTGAACAGTGCATCATCTGAGTGACTAAAATAATGTAAACGAATGTAAACAATCGCACATGATGCCGAAGCAGTCCAAACGTTTATTATCAGATCTAAATAACAATCATTGGAAACTATAGGACGCCATCAGGTAAACAATGAGAGAGAGAGAGAGAGAGAGAGAGAGAGAGAGAGAGAGAGAGAGACGACGCACACACACACACACGCACACACACACACACACACACACACACACACACACACACACACACACACACACACACACACACACACACACACACACACACACACACACACACACACACACACACACACACACACACACACACACACACACGCACGCACGCACGCACGCAGGCAGACAGACAGACAGACAGACAGACAGACAGACAGACAGACAGACAGACAGACAGACAGACAGACACAGGAACAGTATCTGCTAGCTATCACTATAGGCCTACTCCTTAATACATTAGTTTAAAAAAAACATATGGGATTTATTTATTTATTTTATCATATTTTGTATTTATTCAAGAAATTATTTTGAAATGTGTTAAGATTTTTTTTAATGGAAAATTGTGTTTGTGTTTTTTTTTTCCTGTTGAAATATATATTTTTGGTCCGCAAATGGGTCCCCGAACCAGTGTTTGGGAAACAGTGATCTATTAAGTGACAAATAAAACTGAATCTGAAACATGAAAAACAAAGGGGGGAAACGGTGCATAATAATAATAATAATACTACACGAGATGAGCAAAGCTGGATTATTTTTCGTACGGCGTTATCATGACAGAAATATTTTATCACCGTTCAAATTCATTTCAGTTCAAACTGTATTATATATTGTCACAGCGGTATAAGCACGATCTAAACAACTAAACTTTATGTCAACAAGATCAATAACACGTAGGCCTACTGTACAAATCTGTTAGTTCTCAAACCTTTCCATGTCAAGGTCTCAAGGACCCCCAAATTCATATGTATTTGGCTGCAGATTCTGAAAATATTTTCTTCCATGGGATCCCCCAGAAGCAAAGATTTGAGTTAATTTTTTTCGCTTTAAAAATAAATAAGTATTATGTTCAAAGATTTGCACAATTCTTCCTCATCTTCATTTTTCCAAAAATAGTTGACTAGCTTGTAGATCTGCTATATGGTTGAATAGCCAAAGTATACAATATGGTTTAAATGTGGGTTAATTCCCGTTTTAGTCTGCAAATCATTGTTAACTTTTCAAATTCAGATGAATGAAAACCGAAAATGAATAGAAAGTTGGAAAACGTATGAGTCGTTGTCCTGGTGTGTGCGTGTGTCTTAGGCATATATAGCCTACTGTAGGTCACTATTAAACACTTTGGACAATTCTCTTATATTCCATATAACGGTGCAGACTGATGGTGACGGGTATAGCCTACTTGAACACACATAAAAACGCACGATAAATGTGTCGGTCTTTGAGTTGAGATTTGAGTAAGAATAACGTTAAAAAACCAGTGGAATGTTTGGTCAATATCCTAAAATGATCAATATCCTATAAAATCAT
>NC_137604.1:4902829-4922747 GCF_963280865.1 Gymnoscopelus braueri | reverse complement strand
GTAGCCAGTAAAGTGGGCCGTTAAAATGGGGGTCAGACATGCTAAGACACCAACAACCGTCTCGCTTTTACACACACTGTAAACTACAGACATAATACTGACTATACACCTACAGGAAATGAAGACACACGCACAAACACGCAGATCACACACGCACGCACACACACACACACACGCACACACACACAAACACACACACACACACACACACACGCAGATCACACACACGCACACACACGCACACACGCACACACACACACACACACAAACACACACACATGCACACACACACGCACGCACGCACATGCACGCACGAGGAAACATGGGTCCTTGGCAGCCATTTCAGAGCATTATTTTGTAAAAACTGCTCAAAACTACTCGCTCAAGTGGGTCAATAAAACATTCACTGATAGTAGACTAGTAAGTCAGAAACCTCAAATCCTATCTCCATATTCTACCTTTATGTGTTTTTTTCCCCGTAAATGCCCTACTTGATCATACTTAGAGGTGTAACGTAACTAAGTACATTTACTTAAGTACTGTACTGAAGTCGAATTTTGAGGTATTTTTACTTTACTGGAGTATTTCCAATTTCCAGTACTTTTACTTCTACTCCACTACATCTCAGAAGCAAATTGTACTTTTACTCCACTACAATTATTTGAAAACTTTAGTTACTAGTTACTTTGCAGATATACATGTTATGAAACATACATTAACCACTTTAGTCCTATTTTATACCTTGGCTATTTGAAAATAGCAGATCTACAAGCTCACAACGCGTCGCAATGCGACGCGTTGTGAGCTTGTAGATCTGCTATTTTCAAACATTTTAGTACTTTTACTTTTGGTACTTTAAGTACATTTTGATGCTAATACTTTTGTACTTTTACTCAAGTACATTTTTTATTCTGGACTTTTACTTGTAACAGAGTATTTTTATAGTGCAGTAAACCGGGTTCAAATTTGGGGTAGCAGAGAACGGTTATATAAAAGCTGCTTTAAAGGGCAAGACCACTTTGGTAGAGGTTTGGGTTGTGTAGTTACCTTGCCATGATGCAACTCCCAATCTGGACAAGAAATTAAGAAAATAATTGCTCCATTGATTATAAATTGATAATTCGAAATATGCTCCTCATTGACTTACATTGTACGGTGAAACAGCTCTCAAAGTCACTCTTTTAGCATGTAAACGACAACTAAGTCTCACTGCCCCGAAGTCACATGTTGACTTTTGTGCAGAACGCCTTCCAGTCACATTGTGACTGCCCAGCACTTCGGGGCAGTGAGACTGTGTTGCAAAGGAACACAAACAAAGCTGATTAAGACAATACAGAACATCACCAAACCCCGTTTTTTTGTTTTTCTAATAAAAATGTTAACTTCCTGTTTTTTACTATTTGAAGATCCGGGGTTTTCTTCCTAATATAAATGGCAAAATCAACAGGAAGTTAACATTTCTATTTAAAAAAAGTAAACAGTACTGGGTATGGTGAAGTTCTATATCATTGGTTCTCAAAGTGGGGTCACAGGGACCCCCAGGGGTCCTTGGGGGGTTCCAGGGGGTCCCCTGCAGCTAAATGTGTTAAAATAGCATCACAATCATTTTAACCACTCTAACCTCTCAAACTTCGGGCTATTCAAAAATAGCAGATATACAAGCTCATAGCTTGTAGATCTGCTATTTTTGAAAAATATGGAAAATGTGTGCAAATCTTTGAATATATACATTTTTAAAGGGAACATTTGTAACTCAAACCTTTGCATCTGGAGGTCCCTGGAAAAACATATTTGAGATGGGGGTCTGCGGCCAAATATATATCATTTTGGGGGGTCCAAGACACAGTTTGAGAGCCACTGTTCTATATTGTCTGAATCAGCTTAGTTTGTGTTTGTTTACGTGCTAAAAGAGTGACTTTGAGAGCTGCTACATCATGGCAAGGTATAACTACACTACACCATCCAAAGCTCTACTAAAGTGGTCTTGCCCTTTAAGTAAATTTAAAAAAAAAAAAATTACTTCCCCCACCACTGGGGAAGGATCAGAGAAGTGGGGGACCCTCGTCCACAGACTACACAGTGGGACCCTCAACATCGTAACCATAGCAACCACACCTCTCCCTCTCTTTATCCCTGGCTGTTAGGAGACTTAAATATGTCCCCAAACATGTTGACTTTACATATTACCACACTCCTAGGAAGGCTTCTGTTTATTTTCAAAGTACTGTGGCTGTGTGTGTGTGTGTGTGTGTGTGTGTGTGTGTGTGTGTGTGTGTGTGTGTGTGTGTGTGTGTGTGTGTGTGTGGGTGTGGGTGTGTGTGTGTGGGTGCATGCATGTCTGCAGGGGTGGAAATAGTACTCACATTTCTTGCTCATGTAAAAGTATCAGTACGGCAATGTAGAAATACTCTGTTACAAGTACAAGTCCGGAATTCAAAATGTATTCCAAATTTGAGTAAAAGTACAAAAGTATTGGCATCAAAATGTGCTTAAAGTATAAAAGTAAAAAGTACTCCCAAGAATGTCCCATTTCACAAGTTTCATAAAAATCTTTTGAAAACAGCAGATCTACAAGCTTGTAGATCGTCTATTTTCAAATGACTGGACTGTGTATAGGGCTGAAGCGGTTAATATATGTCTTGTAATAATAATCAAAATCTACTAAGTAACCAGTAACTAAAGTTTTCAAATACTTGTAGTGGAGTAAAAGTATAATATCTGCCTCTGGGATGTAGTGGAGTTGAAGTAAAAGTACTGACAATTGGAAATACTCCAGTAAAGTAAAAAATACCTCAAAATTGTACTTAAGTACAGTACTTGAGTATATGTACTTAGTTACTTTACACCACTGTGTGTGTGTGTGTGTGTGTGTGTGTGTGTGTGTGTGTGTGTGTGTGTGTGTGTGTGTGTGTGTGTGTGTGTGTGTGTCTTTCCCCGTATCTATGTGTGCTCGTTGCTTATTGTGTAAAAATTGAAAATGACACCATGAATTGCCAAGAATGTACGGCCCGACTTCATCACTGTACGTCTGACCTTGTGTGCACGTGTGTGCGTGCGCGCGCGTGCGTGTGTGTGTGTGTGTGTGTGTGTGTGTGTGTGTGTGTGTGTGTGTGTGTGTGTGTGTGTGTGTGTGTGTGTGTGTGTGTGTGTGTGTGTGTGTGTGTGTGTGTGTGTGTGTGTCTGTGTGTGTGTGTGTGTGTGTGTGTGTGTGTGTGTGTGTGTGTGTGTGTGTGTGTGTGTGTGTGTGGTTAGTGCCAGCTTTCATCTTCGGGGGCCTGTGTGAATGTGGGTGGTACCATATGAAAGGACCTCATTGTGGCCGGCCCTGTCTCCTGCCTGATCGGAAACAACCCATTTTCCCTCAGCGCGACTGCAACATGTGTGTGAGTGTGTGCGCGTGTATGCGGTTTGTACGCGCGGGCATTTGTGTGTGTGTGTGTGTGTGTGTGAGAGAGAGAGAGATAGACAGTGAGGCAGAAGTACAGCACTTTAAGGCTTTTTTGAAAGATTATTTTTAAGATATTTTTTGCTTTATTCAGAGACAGCCAGCCTTATTCACAGTGGCATTTCACTAGGTCGCCCAAATTGGGGGTATTTGTGTATGTGTGTGTGTGTGTGTGTGTGTGTGTGTGTGTGTGTGTGTGTGTGCGTGCGTGCGTGCGTGCGTGCGTGCGTGCGTGCGTGCGTGCGTGCGTGCGTGCGTGCGTGCGTGCGTGCGTGCGTGCGTGTGTGTGTGTGTGCGTGTGTGTGTGTGTATGTGTGTGTATGTGTGCGCGTGTGTGGAGGCAGGAAATAGTGATCCAGTGGCCTTTGTGATAATTAGATGAGTTACTCTGTCCTCTGTACTTTTATTAGTCTCTCTCTCTCTCTCTCTCTCTCTCTCTCTCTCTCTCTCTCTCTCTCTCTCTCTCTCTCTCTCTCTCTCTCTCTCTCTCTCTCTCTCTCTCTCTCTCTCTCTCTCTCTCTCTCTCTCTCTCTCTCTCTCTCTCTCTCTCTCTCTCTCTCTGACTATATTTATATTGACTATAATAACAGATCTACAAGATACTTAAAATAGAGGAAAATGCTGGCGGACCTAGCATAGAGCCTTCATCTATAAGCTTAGACTTAAGACTTACACTCGATGAAAAGACAGTACTTAAGTAAAGATTTGAGGATGTTTTACTTTACTGGTGTTTATCCAATTTTCAGTACTTTTACTTCTACTCCACTACATCTCAGAGGAAAATATTGTACTTTTACTCCACTACAATAATTTGAAAACTTCAGTTACTACTTTGTAGATTTGAATTATTATTACAAAACATACATTAAACACTCGAGCCATTTCGGCCATTTGAAAATAGCAGATCTACAAGCTCACAATGCGTCGCAATGCGACGCATTGTGACCTTGTAGATCTGCTATTTAAACATTTTTTAGCCCATTAAGACCTGAGGCCGATTCTTAGCAAATGTCTTCCAAATCCCAACAGTATTCTGAAAATATATATACATATATGTATGTTTATATATCAGTGGTTCTCAAACTTTTTCATGTCAAGGACCCCTAAATTGATATGTATTTGGCCGCGGACCCCCATCTCAAAATATTTTATACAGGGACCCCCCAGAAGCAAAGATTTGAGTTAAAAATGTTCGCTTTAAAATAATATAAATATATGAATTGGGGGTCCTTGACATGAAAAAGTTTGAGAACCACTGGTATGGAGCTGTGGTTCCAAGTTTCCAAACTTTTTGTCTCAAGACCCAATAGAATGCGTCGCTTTGCGCCACGTTGTGAGCTTGCAGATCTGCTATTTTCACTTCTTCTTAAAACCATTTTTTTTATATTTATTCATGAAATTCCTTTGGAAAATCATTGAATTTGTTTTTAAGTCATGAAGCATTTTTTTTTTTTTTTTATGTTTTGACATAATAATAGTTCAAAACAAAATGTAGGAAACAGCGGTATATTTACTCGCGACCCATACAAATTGGTCTGTGGTTTTATTGGGTTAAAGCAGGGGACTTCAACAAGGGGTCCGGGACCGCTAGGGGGTCCTTAGAGTTACTACAGGGGGTCCCTTTTCTGACGAGAACTTTAGCCAAACATTTCAGCCAAACATTTTAGC
This sequence comes from Gymnoscopelus braueri, assembly GCF_963280865.1. Taxonomy (NCBI): domain Eukaryota; kingdom Metazoa; phylum Chordata; class Actinopteri; order Myctophiformes; family Myctophidae; genus Gymnoscopelus; species Gymnoscopelus braueri. The sequence goes on along the minus strand of NC_137604.1, from coordinate 4,917,634 downwards.
CAAAAATAGCAGATCTACAAACAAAAAATGTTGCCAAAAATATGCAGATCTACAAGCTCAAAACGCCTCGCGCTGCGAGGCGTTGTGAGCTTGTAGATCGGCTATTTTTGGCAAAGAGGTGTGGAGGGGAAAAAAGACCAAGTGAACCAAAAAAGTTGAATCTGAAACACAATTGTAAACAATAAAGAGGGGGTCCCTGCTTCATCTCTCTCTCAGCTAGGGGGTCCTTGGGCTGAAAACGTTGAAGACCCCTGGGCTAAAGTGAAGAGCTTGCACATACAGAGGACCATAAGGAGCGTTCATCATCTCATCTTGCCATATGAAAAACTATATTGCAAACAGTAATATATCCGTGGGACGGCACAGTTAATATTGTAAATAAGACGAAGGTGCGTCCTATAGGTGTGTCTGTGTAGAGTATGAGAGTGCAGGACAGCTGAGAGGGAGACAGGGTAGGAGAGACAGCTTGTGTTAGTTTTGTCCAACTGTGTCAAAGCACAGACAAGCAGACAGACAGACAGACAGACAGACAGACAGACAGACAGACAGACAGACAGACAGACAGACAGACAGACAGACAGACAGACAGACAGACAGACAGACAGACAGACAGACAGACAGACAGACAGACAGACAGACAGACAGACAGACAGACAGACAGACAGACAGAGAGAGAGAGAGAGAGAGAGAGAGAGAGAGAGAGAGAGAGAGAGAGAGAGAGGGGGGGGGGGAGCGAGAGAGAGACAGAGCTGACCAGATGCCCATGTTGACAGTGTCCAGGCTGGGTTCTGGTCCACCGTTAATTCACTTAACCTCCACCACAGGCCTGTGTGTGTGTGTGTGTGTGTGTGTGTGTGTGTGTGTGTGTGTGTGTGTGTGTGTGTGTGTGTGTGTGTGTGTATATGTGTGTATGTGTGCGTGTGCGTGTGTGTGTGTTGTATATTTGATGTGCATTGTTTGGCCCCTTGCCCCCTGTTTTCTGGCCTCAGAAGCCGAAAGGTTAACTGGATTTGGCCACAGCGTAATTGATGCTCCCAGTGTGTGTGTGTGTGTGTGTGTGTGTGTGTGTGTGTGTGTGTGTGTGTGTGTGTGTGTGTGTGTGTGTGTGTGTGTGTGTGTGTGTGTGTGTGTGTGTGTAACATGGTTAGAGATTACAGTAGATTTATGTGAGCAGGGATTGGAGCCTACCGCTACAGTGGCAGTCTATCTTTCTGAACGAAAGAGAGAGGGACACACACAGACAGACAGACAGACAGACAGACAGACAGACAGACAGACAGACAGAGAGACAGACAGACAGACAGACAGACAGACTGTGTGTCTGGCATATCTACGGTACAAGCTCCCTTTCCCCACAGACTTCACACTTCGAGTTAAAAGCAGCTCCAAGCCGGTCATGGAGCATGGGGTTTCGTTGTTATTTAAATAACAAGTAATCCCGGCTATCGAGCACCAGGGTCCGTCAGTGTTCTAGTCTAGTTAATGTGTGAGGGCCTCACCATCGCCAAACTGGAAGTCACTCACAGCAGGAGACACATTGGCCCTCATTCAGTGGTGGAAAGTAACTATGTACATTTACTTAAGTACTGTACTTGAGTAAAAAAAAATATTCGTACTTGACTTGAGTATTTCCAATTTCCAATACTTTTACTCCTACTCCACTACAATTATTTGAAAACTTGAGTTACTAGTTACTTAGCAGATATGAATATATTACAATATAAAACATACATTAACCACTTCTGCGTTATTTTATACATAGACTATATGAAAATAGCCGATCTACAAGCTCACAACGCGTCGCATCGCGACGCGTTGTGAGCTTGTAGATCGGCTATTTTCAAACATTTTAGTACTTTTACTTTTGGTACTTTAAGTACATTTTGATACCAATACTATTGTATTTTTACTCGAGTACATTTTGAATTCCGGACTTTTACTTGCAACAGAGTATTTCTGCAATGCAGTATTGATACTTTTACTTCAATAAGAAATGTGAGTACTTTTCCCAGCACTGGACGACAGGCAGTTGGAGTAACGTCACTGGGTAATCCACATGATGACATCATCATCACACCACGACGTCACAACGTCGTCATCCCAACCATGTCCTTTAAAATGAATCGTCGAACAAAACAAAACCTCATTTACAAACTTTTACCATCAAATCCAGCCGTCTGTAGCGACTTCCCCTGAAAACCATTCATCAACACTGATGAACCCATTCAATTTGCCATATTTGGAGATCAACAGTCATCGGCTTCCCTGATTGGCCAAAACGACTGATTTGCCTTAACCCTTGCGTGACATTTGTGCCACTGAAACAATATAAGTGATAAGACACAGTCGCTCACATTAGGACTTCATTGTTTCACAGAGGAAAGGGTTTAGAAGTCCAAATTAACTTACAGTGTGAGAAATGTTCTGCTGGACGGTATATCTGAACGGAGGACCAAAAGGACGCAGTTATGCTGCTGTTGGAGTGGAGCGCAAGGTGTACTCCTTTGGAGAGTTCTGTGATGACAACACGGATCAGATTAATGTCCACGTTTTCAACGCAGTGTCTTTATGCTGGAGTACGTTGATCCCGGTGACAACAGGAAGAGGGAAACGTCGCCTTAAGGTTCCATCAACACGTGAGGACCACACAGCTGTGCTGATAGAAGATACCATCTACATATGCGGAGGGTTTTCTTGCCACAACGTTCTTTATGCACTTGATGTCGACACCCACAGAATGTTCAAACCCCAGGTTTCTGGGACTGTTCCAGAGGTGGGGTACGGCCACTCAGCCTGTGTCTTGGGGAAGGTCATGTTTATCTATGGAGGATGGACCCAGACTAGATACACTAATGACATCTACAAGTTGGACACCACCACAATGGTCTGGTCTTTAATTAACACCAGAGGAACTCCTCCACCTGCTTCATTTCGGCACGCATTTTGGCCCACCATCATCGGGAAAAAGATGTTTCTAATTGGGGGCCGAGGGGACTATGGGGTCGACAACAACAACATGAGAGTGTTTGACACAGAGACCAACTGCTGGCTGAACACACAGCCTGTTCCAGAAGAACACAGTTGTCATTCATCCTTTACCTATAATGGAGAGCTGTACATAAATGGTGACTACACCTTCCAACATCTTTGGAAATTCAATCCAGAGACTTTATCCTGGAAGAAGGTTGAGACCAAGGGGAAAGGACCGGGTTCAACGTATGGTATGAGCTGTTGCATGGTGGGAGATCGTATCATCCTCTCTGGGAGATACAACACAACCAATAACCTGTATATCTTAGACCTCAGTCCTAGTATGAAGACATTATGCAAGCTAGCAGTTATTCAGTATGGTCTGGAGCAGTGGGAACTCCCACACAACATCAGGTGGGAACTGACCGCCATGACTACCAACAGTAACTGAAAATAAAAACAGTCCACTAAAAACATCAAATTAAATAAAATGACTCGCACAGATTCATAAACCACAGACCACTTGAGCACAGTCCATAATGCTCTTCTGTATTTTACACCCATTAATAACAATGCTACTTGCACCAAATTATTGCTTTTTTGTTGATTCTTGTGACCCAGTCAGAGTTTGAGGTTCCAATATATAACTGTGACTCTACCAAATAATAATAAAACAGCATCCCTTTCTTCCCTGGGAAGTAGGCTAATAATTGCAATAATCCCATTAGGCAAAATAAGAGGATGGAGAAAAAAAAGTTTCGACTGTTTCCAAAGAAAGACGAGTGTGAGGAGAGAGAGAAGGAGAGAAACGGAGAGAAAAAGAGATGCATTTATTTCTGTGAGTAGCCTGCATGCATATCGTCTCTGTCGGGTGGAAACCTCATATGTCCAAAACTGTTACATTTCAGGATTCAAATTCAAAAGCATCAACAGAAGAAGACCAGTAGCTCAAAGCGTGTCGCTTTGCACCGTGTTTCGAGCTTGTAGATCTGTTACTTTTGATGCTTTTGTGTGACGCTGTGGTATGATCAAGTAGGGCGTCCAATTAGGGGCACTGGGGGCGCAGTCGGTAGCCCTGTCGCCTCACAGCTAGAAGGTCCTGGGTTCGATTCCCGCCGGGGACGCTTTGGGCACTGAGGGGCGTGTCCTCTCCTCCTTGTCATCGGTGCCCATGGGGCGGCAGTGTCTCAGGGGTAGAGTGACCGGGTAGAGTGAACTGGAAACCGCAAGGTTCCCAGTTCGATCCCGGGCTGGGGGGCTCCCCCAGAGTTAGTGTCGAAGTGTCCTTGAGCAAGACACTGAACCCCTAATTACTCCCGATGAGCAGGTTGGTGCCTTGCATGGTTTCCTCCGCCATCGGTGTATGGATGTGTGTGTGAATGGGTGAATGTAATGCACAATCTATGTAAAGCGCTTTGGATAAAAGCACTATATAAATGCACCATTTACCATTTACCCATACCCTGGGTGGGGTTGGTGAAAGGCCTCTCTGTGTAGTTTGCATGTTCTCCCCGTGTCCCCTGGGCTAGGGTACCCTCACAAAAATATGCTTTAATCCTGGTCTCTATACTGCCTCCCCCTGGTCAGCCGGGGCGCCTGATGGAGGGGAAAGGAACTGGTTGGAATAACGTGTTCCTTCCACGCGTTACGTCCTACCGGGGAAACTTCCCCCTGTCAGGTGATAAGAAGCGGCTTGCTAGCTCCTCATGCATTGAAAGAGGCATGAGCTCAGTTCGGGGCTCTCCCTAGGCTGGCAGAGGGAGAGTAGCGCCCACATTACATAGGCAATTGGCACTGGAAGAAAAAACGGGTTACAAAATCGTGGGATAAAAATTTAGGGTAAGAAATAAAAAAAATTAAAAAATTGCCGAACGCACACGAATCCGGATTTATTTTATTTTCGGTTTTTGGTTACTTTATTTCAGTTTTAGGGTTAGGTTAGGGTTATGTTATTTAATTCGTATTTTTGACTGATTTGACTGATTTATTATCAAAAAAATAATTATTCTAACATTTATTTTTATTATTCTAAATGACTTGGGGGTGGGGGGGTCCAATCTGGCTCCGTGTAGTGGACACATGCATGCACACACACACACACGAACGCACGCACGCACGCGTGATCCATCTATGAACGGACCACGTTGTAAAAAAAACGAAGTGAATGTCAGTGAGAGCCCACTAACAACTAATGATCCATTCCTTCATCAGCACTTCTGCCACGACAAGCATCAACCGCGCGCGCACACACACACACACACACACACACACACACACACACACATACACACACACACACACACACACACACACACACACACACACACACACACACACACACACACACAAAGAAGTTGCTACTCACTGTTAAGAAAGATTTTTTTCCCCAGTAAATTTATTTTGCACAAGACATTTTAGTGAGGGATTAATTTGTATCCTTTCAGGTTACATTACATTACATTAAATTACAGTCATTTAGCAGACACTTTTATCCTAAGCGATTTACAATAAGTGCATTCAACATAGGTAGGGAAACAAAACTACTAATCACCAGAAGTCCTACGTGCATTTTCTGCTAAAACAAGCAACCAAGAGTATACCTAGCGCTAAAGTAAAAGTGCAATATATCAGCTACCTACTTTCATAAACAGATGAGACAAAATAGGAAAATGAAATGAGCAAGAGCTAAAATAAATATGTGTATCGAATAAAAAACAAGAGTTCGTACAACTAGTTAACAAAAAGTAGGCCAGGCGAAGAGGAATCGTAGTGTTTCCTGAAGAGGTGGGTTTTCAGCCTGCGGTTTCAGCCTGTCTATGAAATTAACTCAAGGACCCCAACGGAAACAAGTCCGCAAGGACTTTTTTGGCCGGACCTTTTAGACAAAAACATTATAAATGTAACTGTGTTGTTTTACATTCTTTTGCCTAATAAAAATGTCAATCAATCAATCAATCAATCAATCAAAATGGGCAGTGACTCTGCTGTCCTGACATCAGTGACTCTGCTGTCATGACATCAGTGACTCTGCTGTCCTGACATCAGTGACTCTGCTGTCCTGACATCAGTGACTCTGCTGTCCTGACATCAGTGACTCTGCTGTCATGACATCAGTGACTCTGCTGTCCTGACATCAGTGACTCTGCTGTCCTGACATCAGTGACTCTGCTGTCCTGACATCAGTGACTCTGCTGTCATGACATCAGTGGGGAGTTCATTCCACCACTGTGGGGCCAGAACAGAAAAAAAGTCGTGACCGTGTAGATCGGCCTGAAGGACCCTTGAGCGACGAGGCAATCAGTCGCCCCGAGGCGACAGACCGAAGTGGTCGGGCAGGAGTGTAAGCCTTGACCGATAGCCTGGAGGTAAGAAGGAGCTGTTCCTTTCACTGCCCTATAGGCTACAGTCAGTGTTTTACTGTTAGGAGGACGCACTATGCAAATGTAAAGTATCAACAGAGAGAGAGACAATCCATACTCATTGACACAAACTGTGCGACAGATATTTTGTGACTCTAGAGAAACTAACAGGAATCCAGTGTTGTGCGGTGTGTATCTCACACTGTAGTGTCAGTGTGTGTAGCGTCAGTGTGTATCTCACACTGTAGTGTCAGTGTGTATCTCACACTGTAGTGTCAGTGTGTGTAGCGTCAGTGTGTATCTCACACTGTAGTGTCAGTGTGTGTCCAACATGTGCTTATCATACATTTAGCATGTTTGCGTTAGTTAAGTGAATGTTTATTTGAATCAGATCCTTTCTACTGACTCAATCACTGCATTGTACTAACTGTACAGCTGCCTGAAATCACACCGGCTAATGTCCAAACCACAACACAGGGAACTGATGAGCACACACACACACGCACGCACACACGCAAGCACGCACGCAAGCACGCACGCACGCACGCACGCGTTAGTTTTCCTATACTTGTGAGGACGTCAGCATTGCAGGACGCTGATGTTATGAATGCCGTTCTTAACACTTTTTGCCACTTTTAATCCAGAAATGCTATTTTCGTCCTTTGCCATAAAAGCCGAAAATAGCAGATCTACAAGCTCACAAAGCATTGCGCTGCGATGCATTGCGCACACACGCGCACACACACACACACACACACACACACACACACGCACACACACACACACACACACACACACACACACACACACACACACACACACAGTGTTTCCGCTCTCTATTTTTCCATGTCGCTCACTTCTTTTTCCCATTTATTTTTTCTGTCCGGCTCTCTTTGTTCTGCCCGCCCTCTCTCTCTCTCTCTCTCTCTCTCTCTCTCTCTCTCTCTCTCTCTCTCTCTCTCTCTCTCTGTCTCTCTCTCTCTCTTGATCGAACGTTTTTTCTTTGTACTTTCCATCCTCACACACACACACACACACACACACACACACACACACACACACACACACACACACACACACACACACACACACACACACACACACACACACACACACACACACACACACACACACACACACACACTCACACACACACACACACACACACACACACACACACACACACACACACACACACACACACACACACACACACACACACTCAGATGGGGGCACGGTACAAGGACCTCGCGCCTTAACAGTGGTGGAAACTAACTAAGTACATTTACTTAAAGGGATATTTCACTCTCAAACATGTTTGGGCTAGCCTGGGATCAATACCTTTTTTCGGGTGTGTGATCCGGTCAGGAGCGGAGGCAACCCTATATGCCTCACCCCCAAATGACCCCGGCCGCGATCAAGGGCATTGTAATTTTAGGGCCTACCTAATAAAATCCTTGATGCAGCGTAGTTTAGATTATTTTCAAAATACAAAATAAATATAAATGTAAGTGTGCTTTCCGGAGACTATTTAGGCTAGTCTACCTTTGTAATCGATTCAGCATTTAAATTGGGGAACCAAAACAAAGTGGCTCCGCAAAACCGGAAGCAGCAAAAAACGGAAGCCGGAAGCTATTTCTTTTCTCTTTTTTTTTTGGACTGGATCACACGGGCCATTTAAAGGATCTACACCATGAATTTAAAAAATATATTTGATCACTCAGATATACTCATCCCAAGTCAATTGTCTCTGGCTTATACAGCACTTTCAGCTGCAATACCAAAACGTCCTCTTGGGCAGTGGGGGGCTACTGAGCAATTCTGTCTGGCCAGCATCAATGCAATGGCAATGCAAGTGATGTCACTTGCATTGCCATTCTGAAATGGCCTGTTCAGACACGCCCATTCTGAAAATCTCTGAAATGAGAATGAATGACTGAATGTTAAAAAATATATATTTTTTGGGGTACAAGAGACACTGGGGAGCCCAAAAAATACCCCCCCCCCCCCCCCAAAAAAAATGAAATTCATGGTGTGGTCCCTTTAATAACGAATACCAGGCTTTCCTCCGAGGTGGAAAGACTGGTGATGCGAGGTTATGTTTGGGCCCATTTTAACGTGTACTCAGGCTTTTGTGAGCACCACCTCACAGTTTTGAAGTTGCTTGATTCAGTATGTAGATATTTGATATTCATTGTATCAGACACGACCCCATCCTATACGTGTTTGATTCATCTATCATGGTTAAAATGGAGTTTGAAGTTACAATGGGTTTTTATAGGAAGGGGGCGTGTCTGATCAAATTAATATCACATGTCTAAATCAGGGGTCTTCAACAGGGGGTCCGGGACCCCTAGGGGGGTCCTCAGAGTTACTACAGGGGGTCCGCCAAATCTTTGTGTGATATTATATTTTTTACATTAACCACTTGAACCCTAGCATCCCTATTCTGAGGAGAACTTTAGCCAGAAATAGCAGATCTACAAGCTCACAACGCCTCGCGGCGCGAGGCGTTTTGAGTAGCAAAAGCTTATTATCCGTAACACATATTTATACGATATAGAGGGGGTCCCTGCTTCATCTCTCTCTCAGCTAGGGGGTCCTTGGCCTGAAAACGTTGAAGACCCCTGATCTAAATATTGAATCAAGCAACTTAAAAACTGCTGGGGTGTTCGTCAAAGCCTGAGTAGAATGTAGTAAAATGACTCCAAACAAGTTTGAAAGTGAAATATTCCTTTACAAACTTTAGGTACTGTTACTTTGCTTGACCATGTCCATTTTACTTATACTTATACTTCCACTCCACTACATCTCAGAGGCAAATATTGTACTTTTTACTCACTTACAGTATTTTGTAGATTCTGATTATTTTTTACAAAACATGCATTAAAGGGTAAGACCACTTTGGTAGAGGTTTGGGTTGTGTGGTTACCTTGCCATGATGTAACTCCAAAAGTGGGCAAGAAATAAAAAATAATTGCTCCATTGATTGGAAATTGATAATTCAAAATATGCTCCATTGACTTACATTGTACGGTAAAACAGCTCTCAAAGTCACTCTTTTAGCCTATAAATGAACCCAAACATGGCTGATTCAGACAATATAGAGCATCACCAAACCCAGTACTGTTTGTTTATTTAATAAAAATGTCAACTTCCTGTTGATATTACTATTTGAAGATCTGGATCCGGATCCGCCGATCCAGTCCGGGTTTTCTACTTCTAAAAAATGGCAAAATCCACAGGAAGTTGACATTTTTATAAAAAAAAAAAAACAGTACTGGGTTTGGTGATGTTCTATATTGTCTGAATCAACTTTGCGTTCGTTTTTGTGCTAAAAGAGTGACTTTGAGAGCAGTTTTACCGTACAATGTAAGTCAATGAGGAGCATATTTTGAATTATTAATTTCTAATCAATGGAGCAATTATTTTTTATTTCTTGCCCACCTTTGGAGTTACATCATGGCAAGGTAACTACACAACCCAAACCTCTACCAAAGTGGTCTTGCCCTTTAACCACTTTGGCTGTTTGCAATAGCCAATCCACAGACGCGGTGCCTGTGGCTGCCTGTAGGCGGCCATTGCTGCGGTGTCGCGTCCGCGGAGCGTTGACACCGCAGCAATGGCTGCGCGCAGGGCAGCGCTCCGTGGATTCGTGTATAAGCTCACGACTTGTCACATCGCGACACCTTGTGAGTTTAGATCGGCTATTTTCGAAAGATTGCCAAATTTGAAAAGAAAGAAAAATATTCTGCATATTGAGTACGCCTACTTTAAATTTTTGTAATATGCCAATACTTTTGTACTTTAATTCATTTAGATTATTAATACATAATAGAAACATTAAAACCATATTTGTATTATGTGGCTTTTAAAAAATGGCCAATTACTACAAGTTACTACAAGATTGATCGGCTATTTTCGAGTACTATATTACGTCGATACTTTCAATACATTTCGATGACAATACTTTTGTACTTCACTGAAGAAACATGTAATTCAGTTGTTCTCAAAGTGAGGTCCGGGGACCCCCAGGGATCTTTGGGGGGGTTCGAGGAGGTCCCAACCTCAATGTGTTAATACAGCAAAATCATTTTAACCTCATTATCCATCCCAGCAAGCACAGTCAGGACCCGGACCAATCAGTGACGTCTCGATTGGGGCTAGATCAAGTCAAACCAAGACAAGTCAGATCTGGCCCAGAATATCACCTGATTTCAACCAAAATTAATCCTGACCACAAAAACGTCACTTCCAGGACATCATCTAAACACATTTCTCATCACCCAAAATTGCTGTCCAAATGTCCATCCCCATATGGGCTGTGATCTGGCCTAGTCCTGAACGTCACTGGGGTGATGACCGGGTGTCATCATAACATTATCATGACGTCATTGTGCTTACTGGGATATTTCATACGTTGGCTATTCAAAAATAGTAGATATACAAGCTTGCACCGTGTCTCTTCGTGCCACGGTGCGAGCTTGTACATCAGCAATTACAAAACGTGTTCAGATGGGGGGGTCCATGGCCAAACATAGATCAATTTCGGGGTCCTTGACATGAAAAAGGTTTGAGAACTACTGTAATGTAATTACTTGTAACAGAGTATTTCTACATTGTGGTATTATTACATAATTTTTTTCCAGCACCGGTTGACACACGACCTAGCAGCTTAGCTAGCTGTGAAGCGGGACGCGCATTTGCGCGGCGCGCTGACGTACTGCCGCCCGGGACGGAAAATAGCTTTTTTATGAGATAGTGTTTCCATTGATGGCCAGATGGATGTTTGATCCTTATATAAATATGGTGTCTTGAGTTATGAATATGATAGAACTAAATATGGACAAGTCATAGCCCCGGGGATACCAGCCAAGGCTAATATTTACATGTGTGAGTGTAAGACTTAATATGGAGAAACCAGCGTGTGTGTGTGTGTGTGTGTGTGTGTGTGTGTGTGTGTGTGTGTGTGTGCGTGCGTGCGTGCGTGCGTGCGTGCGTGCGTGCGTGCGTGCGTGCGTGCGTGCGTGCGTGCGTGTGTGTGTCACAAATAGACAGAGAGAGACTGTGCGCACGCGCGCGCATGTGTGTGTGTGTATGTGTTTGTGTTCAGTGGTGGAAAGTAACTAAGTGCATGTACTCAAGCACTGTACTTAAGTACAATTTTGAGGTATTTGTACTTTACTCAAGCATTTCAAATTTCCAATACTTTTACTTCTACTCCACTACATCTCAGAGGCAAATATTATACTTTTATTCCACTACAATTATTTGAACACTTTAGTCACTCGTAACTTTTTATTACAATTTTTTAATTATTATCACAAAACACACATTAACCATTTCAGCCCTATATATTTCGGCCATTTGATCTACAAGCCGATCTACAAGCTCACAATGCGTTGCGATGCGACGCATTGTGAGCTTGTAGATCTGCCATGTTCAAACGATTTGCATATGAAAACTTGAAATGGGACATTTTGCACAATGAATACTTTTCCTTTAGTTACTTTAAGTACATTTTGATGCAAATACTTGTAATCAATTTTGAATTCCAGACTTTCTACATTGTTGTATTGTATACTTTTACTTAAGTAAAATATTTGAGAACTTTTTCCACGTGTGTGTGTGCGTGTGTGTGTGTGTGTGTGTGTTTGTGGGGGGTACTACCTACGCAGGTTGTTTCTAATATGGAGAGGGGATTAATGCCAAGCGACGGTGCCAAGATCAGATGGCTTCGCTGTCGTGCACACACACACACACACACACACACGCAGGCACGCACGCACGCACGCAGACACGCACGCACGCAGACACACGCACACACACACACACACGCACACACACACACACACACACACACACACACACACACACACACACACACACACACACACACACACACACACACACACACACACACACACACACACACACACACACACACACACACACACACACACACACACACACACACACACACAGTGTACCCAGCAGCTAGCTAAAGGTGTTAGAGTGTGTATCTGTATCGTTGCCAGTTTCCTTCCATTAGGTGAGACTCCACAGCTGGCATCACCCGCTAGACTACTGGGGTTCTCAAAGTGGGGTCCGGGGGACCCCTATAGCGGTCCTGGGGCGGGGTTTTTTTCCAAGGGGTCCGCAGCAATCAGTTAATCATCAGAATCAGTTCAACATATTTATGTCCATCGGTTATTTGAAAATAGCTACTAGATATCTACAAGATCGGCTATTTTCCCAAAGCAATTATGAATAGTTATGAATAATGTTTTAGACACAAATCTTGTATGGGAGTCCCTGACACAAAATATTTTCAGATGGGGGTCCGCAGCCAAGTACATAATAGCCTATATTGGGCGTCCTTCACTTGAGAATGTTTGAGCCACTAACCGATCCATAACATATACAGTATAAACACTTATTCAGAGGCCTAAATATCAGCTTCAATTTCAGTCTTTCTTCTCACTTTTTTGTTTCATCACTTGAACTAATTCCACTTGTTTTATCCTGTGTCCTGTGTGAGTTCTCTCTGGATGATTGGTGTCCTGACCTGAACATGTATTTTCTGTTTATTAAAGAGCTGGACAGACAGGGAGACGCCTGTTACTGAACAAACACTCCATGATTATTACCACAATATAGATCTATTTAACACTGTTACTGAACAAACACTCTATAGCAATGATTACTATCACAATATAGAGCTCTTTAACACGTATCTTATGTTCAAGGCCTGCACTTCTTTACCTTGTAAACCTGTGATGTGACAATAAAACTGATTCTGATTCTGATTCTGATTCTGTTAAGAGGTCAGATGGGAACATAGCTAGTTTTCACCAAAAACGCAATCTGGGAAAATAAATAGATTTGGTGTACAGAATAAAGAGGTACAAAGACAACTCCAGACAAGTCCAGTTTACCGAGTCTAGAGGTTGGTTAATACTACTGTTTGTATCATCAGCACTGCAAGATAATAAAGTCCCTTTACACATTACACATTCATCAACATGCAACGCACACACGCACACACACAGTTCTCGTGCCATCTTCTTTGATGTGCTGGTTGATGTAGTGACTTGCCATTGGGGGCCGTTCACATTGCCACATCATTCAGGAAGAATAAATGTCCCTCTTTAACTCTTTAACACACACACGCACACGCACGCGCGCACGCACACACACACACACACACACACACACACACACACCACACACACACACACACACACACACACACACACACACACACACACACACACACACACACACACACACACACACACACACACACACACACACACACACACACACACACACACACACACACACACACACACACACACACACACAGGGGTGAAAAGTTCGGATGATTCCACAAGAAGCCTGGGTTCACAGGAGCCAGTGAGGTTTAGATAGCAGGTCATTATAGGCCCAAACCATGAAAAAGTCTCCGCCAGGTCATGTAGGTTATTGTGGCCCCCTGGTGGTGCTATAAGAGGCCAATGTGAAAGGGGTGCCATTTCTTCTTAGGCCTTTCACGGCAATCGGACACTGCATTCATGATTTGAGGCCTTTTGTTCCAAAAAGTTGTTTTGCTAAATTAAACCTACTGGTGGCGCCAATGTGAAAAGGGTGGCATTTCTCCCTCGGCCGAGTGGGAATGTGCGTGCTAAATTTCACGGAAATTGCACGCTGCATTGATGATTTGAGACATTTTGTTCAAAATGGACCTATCCTGCACATTTTGGAAGCCAATGTTAGCCAATCAAGATGGAATATGAAATATCGGACACATCTGTCTTGATCACATGACTATAGAGATACTGTGTACCGATTTGCGTGATGTTTGGACAAAATCTGAATCATTCAAAAAATGTGTTTTGCAAAAATCGTCCTCCTGGTGGCGCTATAAGAGGCCAATCTGAAAACTTTGTTATCCAGGGAGTGTGTGTGCAAAGTTTGGCAGTGACCGGGCCAACGGTGCCGGAGATGAGCTGTTCACAGACAGACACACGGACACACGGACGGCCGCACGGACACACAGGCGCGCGGCCAACCGCCCCAGCCTCAAGCCTATAGCCTTCCCAATTGTCAGGCTCACCCGCCGCCTATGGAGAACATTAATGGATGAAGGCTGGTGTGTGTTGGACCGTGGGTTAAATGTCCGATCTCCCGGTGGCCATGAAAAGATATCAGCGGTGCCGTTGCGCCGGTCCAAACTCCTGAAAATGCTCTCGCAGAAGCGCTCGTATATCTTGAAAATAGCAGATCTGCAAGCTCACAACGCATGTTGTGAGCTTGTAGATCTGCTTTTTTCAAATAGCCAATGCAGCCAGATCTGCAATCTTATCCGAATGACTGTTAAAGCAGTTTGTTTAAATGAGTTAATAAAATGTTATATTTAGTGTGTTAGATAATACATTTTGGAGTGGATACATGTGTCGAGATGCCTGTCAGA
>NC_137604.1:4895329-4897829 GCF_963280865.1 Gymnoscopelus braueri | reverse complement strand
ACATAGTTTCACATTCTCTCTCTCTCTCTCTCTCTTCTTACACCACACGTGTGTGTGTGTGTGTGTGTGTGTGTTTGTGTGTGTGTGTGTGTGTGTGTGTGTGTGTGTGTGTGTGTGTGTGCGCCACGTCTGGCGCCAGTGATTACGCTCTTGGACCTGAATCAGTTTCCTGTATGTGCGCTGATGGATGCCATGGTCAGCACACATCTGAGGCAGGTAAATCACCGCGCCGCAATAATGGAGCCTGATTGGCTGAACTCTGTGGATTGTATGAACTTAAGGGTCAGCTTAAATGGTTCAAATGTAACCCAAATAAGAAGTGTTTCACTTACAGGGTCGTGATGCAGCAACAAAAGTACAAAACCATATCGTTGCTGTCGGGCAGAAACCTCAATATTTTAACTTGTCAATTTTTTTTTGTAAATGAACGCCCTACTTGATCATACTACAGCGTCACACAAAAGCATCAAACGTAGCAGATCCACAAGCTTGTGTCTTGTTTCGAGCTTGTAGATCTGCTATTTTTTTATCCTGAAAAGTAACAATTTTAGTTTCCACCAGACAGAGACGATATGCAAACGTGCAATGGTAAGCTTTGACGTCCAGTACAGCGCCTTTCTCCAAAGCGCTTTAGCATTACATTCACCCTTCATCCATAACTATTGGGCTGGGCGGACAAGTTCGCCTCGGAAAACGAATGACAGTAGTCCATAAGGTAACAGGAAGATTCGCCCCAAAACACCCATTCTATATACCGCCGATTTGCCTGTAATACCGCCGGATTTGCCCCGGGACGACTGTGTTTTAGGGCGAGCGTTTTGGTGTTCCCCCGTTGTTGCGCCACGATAAACAAGGAAGTGTAGAGGATCGAATAGAATCACTTGTCGGTTATTGCATCGTCTATTTCACGCTCCAAATGTTTTCAAAAACATTCTTGAGAGCAACGTTTAGTGGTAAATGACATTGTTTGTTTGTTGGCTGTCATGTTGGATAAAGCATAAAACCAAGCAGCACCGGTTGACATGAGCAGGTGTTCTGAGTCTCTGATTAGACAGCGGTCTGTTATAGAGCTCATCGGTCATTATCAAGAAATAATGACCGATGATTGACCAATCAGAATCAAGCATTCAAACCAAGCCGCGTAATAAACATTTATAACATTATATAACAAATATGAGAACGAGTGACAAAGACATGTCTGCATGAAAAAGCTTGTACTGTGGGAACCAACACACGGGCATCGATCAGGAGAACGTCCCACACCTACCTACGTGGATGTCCTAAGGAAAGATGCTGGTGCAGAAAAGCACAAAGGAGCTGGCCAGATGTATGGAGAACCCAGATGACTGGAGACTCCGATGGAGGGCTCGTCTGAGGACGACGTAGAGAGAGCATGTCACAATGTGGTGTGGTGAGGACCCAAAAGCAGGACAGCCAGGCAGGGAGAGTTCAAAAACCCATGGTGGGGTGTTTTAACAGTTTTTTGAAAAAAAAAAAAAAAAAAAAATCAAGATTTTTCAAAAATAGCAGATCTACAAGCTCATAGCGCGGCACTCGGTGCCGCGCTATGAGCTTGTATATCTGCTATTTTTGAATAGCCGAAGAAATCTAAAGTGACACAGATGCGTTTCCAGGTCTTAATGGTTTAATAAACAGTAATGACTCGACAAGGACTGACTGTTACTGTACTTGTTGAACTTGTAATTAAACTGTACTTTCATGTGCTTTTTCTCTGCAAACTTCTAAATAAAGTATTCAATCAATCAATCAATCAATCAATCAATCAATCAATGAAAAACTCCTACATCATACCCTACTTTATCATCAATTTTAAAATAACATAATTTACCAAAATGCATATCATGATGATAGAAAGCAGACTTGAAACTAGCGACTGGAAGCATTAGTATTTATGACAATGTTTATTATGGTAAGAAAATCAAGTCTAAAGTCTGTCAAAAACCCACCAAGTGGCACAGAGTGCCGCGCTATGAGCTTGTAGATCTGCTATTTTTTGAAAAATCCCTGGCACAAAATATTTTTGAGATGGGTGGTCAAGCAGCAAAAAACATATCAGTTTGGGGGTCCTTGACATGAAAAAGTGTGAGAACATATCCATAAGATCCTGTAGCATCCTGCTACTATGTTACCCCTGCCCGACCACTTCGGTCGGCCACCTCGGGCGACTGATTGCCTCGTCACTCAAGGGTCCTTCTGGTCGATCTACACGGTCACAACTTTTTTCTGTTCTGGCCCCACAGTGGTGGAATGAACTCCCCACTGATGTCAGGACAGCAGAGTCACTGATGTCAGGACAGCAGAGTCACTGATGTCAGGACAGCAGGGTGACTGATGTCAGGACAGCAGATTCACTGATGTCAGGACAGCAGATTCACTGATGTCAGGACAGCAGAGTCACTGATGTCAGGACAGCAGAGTCACTGATGTCATGACAGCAGAGTCACTGATGTCAGGACAGCAGATTCACTGATGTCAGGAC
>NC_137604.1:4775329-4887829 GCF_963280865.1 Gymnoscopelus braueri | reverse complement strand
GTTTGCGCGTGTTTGCGTGTGCGTGTGTGTTTGTGCATGCATGTGTGTGCTCACCCTATCAGGCTTCAGCATTTATCTGTGGCCACAGGCCTGTCCAGCCACTGATAGCAGACAATCAGCTGACCCCTTTGAACTGCGTCTTGTTCCTATATATTTGTCGGGACGGTATTTTCCCATGCTAGCGTTAAGCTAAGACCATCCACCATGCTGTACTTATCTGCTGATATCACATTCACACAAACAAGTGCAGTAAAGCTGCTGCTTCTTGGGTCGTGTCCCACGCAAATGTTTTTTTTTAGCTGCCAGCGTATTTATATGGTAAAGACCTTTCTGCCATGCGTTTCTGGGGTAAAGAGCGCTCCCCTTATTATCCCAGCGCTGCACATCGAATTTCAGCATTCTCAGCATCCAGCATTATAAATCACTGGACTTTCAGGCCCTCAAATCCAGTCCCATATTGCTGTTTTGATTGTTAGCGCCCTCTCTCTCTGTAAAATGTTCTCTTGTTTAGACCTTCGAAGTCGTCATCTGCAGTGGTGGAAAAAGTACTCAAATTCTTTACTTAAGTAAAAGTATCAATACTGCAATATAGAAATACTCTGCTACGAGTAAAAGTCCAGAAAATGTACTTGAGTAAAAGTAAAAAAGTATTGGCATCAAAATGTACTTAAAGTACCAAAAGTAAAAGTACTAAAATGTTTGAAAATAGCAGATCTACAAGCTCACAACGCGTCGCGATGCGACACGTTGTGAGCTTGTAGATCGGCTATTTCCTAGGTATAAAATAGTGCTAAAGTTGTTAATGTATGTTTCACAATATCATAATATATATCTGAAAAGTAACTAAAGTTTTCAAATAATTGTAGTGGAGTAAAAGTACAATATTTGCCTCTGAGAAGGAGTGAAAGTAAAAGTGCCGGTATATGCAAATTAGGCATTTAGTCCATGAGCCAGAGCCCCAAAATTGAGCCAGATATTGAATATTCCCTCGTTAAAAACCTTTAACTCCAACATCTTAACAAAATGAAATAAGAATGTTGACTCTGGCTTAGTCCAATGTTCCAATGTTGATTCTGGAAAGTTATGCAAATTCGGGCATATTTTCCTAAAGCCTAATTTGCATAATTAAATATACAATTTAAGAAAACTTGTAATACGATAAATCATTGTCTTCATGTAAGTAATCAACTGGGGAAGTTTCATTATGATAACTATCTTTTACATTTTGTAATTTTTTCATGGGGAAAATAACAAAATGTGTGATAAATATGAAAAAGCTGCTCCTGTGGAAAGGTTATCATTTACTTATATTGACCCTATAAACAATTTAATATAGGTATGGTTTTGCCCACTCTTTCGATAATGAAATCTTGTCTGGCTCATGGACTATGTGCCCCACAGCACTTATTGTCTCCGCTAGGCCGAAAGGCATGGCGAGAGAGTATGTTTTACCCCCTGTCTGTCCGTCCGTCCGTCCGTCCGTCCGTCCGTCCGTCCGTCCGTCCGTCCGTCCGTCCTGTCCGTCCGTTAGCAGCTAATCTCCGGCACCGTTGGCCCGGTCGCTGCGAAACTGTGCACACACACCCCCTGGATGCCAATTTTCACATGGGCCTGTTCTAGCCCCACCAGGAGGCCGATTTGTGCAAAACCCATTTTTTAAATAATTTACTCCTACAGATTTTATCCAAACGTCATGCAAATCGGTACACAGTATCTCTATAGTCATGTCATCAACACGGATCTGTCCGATTTTCCATATTCTATCCTCATTGCCTAAGGTTGCCTTCCAAAGTTTGCAGGATTGGTCCGTTTTGAACAAAATGTTTCAAATCATAAACGCAGCTTGCGTTTTCCGTGAAATTTCACACGCACATTCCCACTAGGCCAAGGAAGAAATGCCACCCTTTTCACATTGGCCTGTTATAGCGCCACCAGCAGGTCTAGTTTAGCAAAACACATTTTTGGAACAAAATGCCTCAAATCATGAATGCAGTGTCCGATTGTCGTGAAAGGCCTAACAACAAATGGCACCCTTTTCACATTGGCTTATTATAGCGCCACCAGGAGGCCACAATAACGTACCTGACCTGGCGGAGACCTGTGCTCCGAGGAGCACTTTTTCTAGTTTCTCTGCTGTGACTATTGTCATGGCAGATCCCTAAACAGCACAGCATGTGTGCCTACTGTAGGTGGCCAGTAACTTTGGCCATTTTATTTCCACACCTCCTGCATGGAGTGTGAGACCCGAGATGACGTTGGTTCGAATCCAGCACACAACACCAATGGTTTTGATCATGTGGATTGTGGAAGTTAAATGGTGGATTTGTGGATAGGACTCTATATGAACAAACTTGTCATGAACAAAACGCAACGCATTCTGTTTGTGTGACATGTATGATGCAAAGGTTTTGAAAGTGAAACTGGCCAAAGCCACTGGCCACCTACTATAACGAAAAACATCACATGGATGCACCTGGGACGTATCATCAGTGTTGTAGCCTGGGGTCATAGGATGTTTCGGGTCTCGCAACATACACCCTCACCCAGGTGACCCAGCCGAGGTTGATCAAGCCCCGACTTACGTCCCAGTAGCTACCCACGGTCAGTCCTATAGGGAGAGACAGGGCCACTCAGTCCGCTTCTCCGGAAATACTCTGCCGGGACTCGGGGAGGCTCTGGCACGTGGAGGGACTAGGCTCTGTGGGTTGACTCCTGGCCGGGCTCCTCCTTAGTCTCACCAGGTCCAGGACCTGAGCGTTGCACCAGACTCCCCTGCTCCAAACATTTCATTCTGGTGTGATGGTGTCTTGGCCCGTGATGGTACTGCAATGACCACCATGGCCCGTGGTGGTACTGCAGGCTCCCTTGCGTCTTACTT
Source organism: Gymnoscopelus braueri (assembly GCF_963280865.1). Lineage (NCBI taxonomy): Eukaryota > Metazoa > Chordata > Actinopteri > Myctophiformes > Myctophidae > Gymnoscopelus > Gymnoscopelus braueri. Next base: position 4,884,951 of record NC_137604.1, on the reverse strand, counting down.
GAATGGTCCTCCCAAAGGCCTCACCGTGGGTTTGTTGGGCTTCTTCCTCACGGAAGACACAGACTGGGGCGCTAACCCAAACTGCTCCCGGATGCCGTCTAGATTCCGGCTGTCACCCGACTCTCCGGTGGTCACCAAACTATTCCTGGTTGTCACGTAGTCTATAAATTCCTATGAGCCACTATAAATAGAATAACTATAACGAAAAACATCACATGGATGCACCTGGGACGTATCATCAGTGTTGTAGCCTGGGGTCATAGGATGTTTCGGGTCTCGCAACATACACCCTCACCCAGGTGACCCAGCCGAGGTTGATCAAGCCCCGACTTACGTCCCAGTAGCTACCCACGGTCAGTCCTATAGGGAGAGACAGGGCCACTCAGTCCGCTTCTCCGGAAATACTCTGCCGGGACTCGGGGAGGCTCTGGCACGTGGAGGGACTAGGCTCTGTGGGTTGACTCCTGGCCGGGCTCCTCCTTCGTCTCACCAGGTCCAGGACCTGAGCGTTGCACCAGACTCCCCTGCTCCAAACATTTCATTCTGGTGTGATGGTGTCTTGGCCCGTGATGGTACTGCAATGACCACCATGGCCCGTGGTGGTACTGCAGGCTCACCTACTGTAGTTTGGTGCTAATTAGAGCAACGGTGCACTTGCAGCACCCAGGTCAACTGTGATACATGTGCGACTTTGCGTTCGGGAGGTAGTGCAAAGAAATGATCAGAGTGGGGGACAAATTGCAATTTCACCTGCGATGAAACTTCCAGTGGTCGGATCAACTTCCAGGCTTTACCGTTGGATTCGTTGTACCTAAACATGGGGGAATAGGTAGAGTTTGCAGGGGTCTGTACGACCATTAAATCCACTTCCGGGTTGCACCGTTGAACTCCACACCCCTCAGAGACCGTGTTATGGCTGTTTATGGCGGACATGATGTTTTTACCCCCTGTGTCTGTGCAGCTAATCTCAGATTTGCAAATGTGTCTTTTTTGCACACTTGTATGGCAACAATGTGGACTTATGTCAGTTGCCAACTACCTGCCATATTATATTAATAACCTGTATTATCGCATATGAGCTGTTTGAACTTCAACAAATATAGCAGATCTACAAGCTCAAAACGTGAATGTTCCCCCAAGAATCGGGATGCTATATAGGGCTGAAGTGGTAAGAATAGCTCGCTACAGGTTCCAAGTGTATGAAGGCAATCCCTGAGAGTAGAATGAAGCTGCTACGCCAAACGCTATTGGTCAAGGTGACGACAGGAAACAAAACTTTGACATTATTCACATTTCAAATGAGTTTCATCGCTGGTTAAAGGTAGGGTAAGTGATTTGCAATCATTCAAATAATTTCAAAATGGGTCTATGTTCTGATAGTGCTCGTTACTATAGAGTGTCCTGTCCATATAAGGAGTCTCCATGTCTCTCCAGCTCTTTATAAAACAGAAAATGCATTTTAGTTTCAGTTTCAGTTTCATTTCTAAGTTTATCCAATCAGGATAGAGAAATCAATCAGGATATAGATTAAACAAGTGAAATTGGAAGTGATGACACTAAGAAATGAGCAGGCAAAATTGGAACTGGAACACTATAAAAATGAAGCTTAAAAATGGGTACTTTCTCCTGATTGGCTGAGATTTTGACACCTACCGGAAAATGTATTTTCTGTTTATTAAAGAGCTGGAGAGACGGGGAGACTCCTGTTACTGAACAAACACTCTATAGCAATGATTACTATCAGAATATAGTGTTTTAACCTTTTAACAAAATACTTTTTGTTTTAACCCAAAAATATCACTTACCCTACCTTTAACATCTTAGTGAATTCCCCCTCACGGGAACGATAAAAAGTCTATCTATCTACTTCCTTTATTGGTAAAATAAATAACAAAGTCCAATCTTTTTTGCAGATATCGTCTCTGTCGGGTGGAAACCTTGCACGTCCAAAACTTACTTTTCAGGAAATCTACATTTTTGCTATTACATTTTTTTTGGCTGTTTTCGCTACTTTTGCGTGAAACTCGTGCGTGATGAAATAGGTCAAGAAATCACAAAAAAAACACGACGACATGAAATGTTGCTTGAAAACGTGCTCTGGAGCGGAGGGCTGCCAACATTGGACTGTCAGAATCCAGGAGATTGGTTGGGGGCGTGGCTAGCGGGGGGTCTGGGGGTCTGGGGGTCCTTCCCCCCCGATTTCTTTTAACATAGTAGATGTAATTTCCTGTGTTTTGGTGTATTTTGTGAGTTTGATACTTTTATCAGACTTGCTTTACTAGCATTGGAAAATAATGGGTACAATTTCATCCATTAAAAAAGTAGGCCTACAGAAATTGATTTGATGACTGAATCAATGTAAGACCCATCTTTAATAAAAAACATTCATTACCTAAAAGTTAATATCACTGTATGATGGCATGCACTGACCACACCCCTGAACCGGGGGATACTTTTGAACATAGATGTAATTTCCTGTGTTCTGGTGAATTTTGGGAGTTTGATGCCAAATCCAGGAGAAAACCAGAAGAAATTACGATCCAGGAGAGTGTCAGGAGACGTGGTCAAAAACCAGGAGACTCATGCGGGACCCAGGAGTGTTGGCAGCCCTGCGGCTTAATATGGAACGCTGTGTAGCGTGCACACGCGGGGGATTACAACATAAAAATGAGAATTACAACGTGAAAAATGACGCTTAAAAACCTAAAGCCAAGAAGAATTTATCTGCGTGCGTCCGCCCGGTCAGACTGCGTGTATATCTGTCTGTGTGTTTCTGTTACAACGCGGCCAGCTGCCGCTCTGATGTTTCAGCAACTAATAAACCTGCTCTCTCCCCCACGAAATATGTCTTTCTCACCCTGTGTGCGTGTGCGTGTGTGTGTGTGTGTGTGTGTGTGTGTGTGTGTGTGTGTGTGTGTGTGTGTGTGTACTTGCTTTGCTATACTTGCCAGGACCATTATTTTGCAGTGGTGTATAAAGTAACTAAGTACATTTACTCAAGTACTGTATACTTTTACTTTACCGGAGTATTTCCAATTGTCTACACTTTTACTTCTACTCCACTACATCTCAGAGGCAAATATTGTACTTTTACTCCACTACAATTACTTGAAAACTTTAGTTACTAGTTACTTTGCCGATATCAATTATACCATTATGAAACATACATTAACCACTTTTAGCCCTATTTTATACCTAGGCTATTTGAAAATAGCCGATCTACGAGCTTAGATCTGCTATTTTCAACCATTTTTGTACTTTTGGTACTTTAAGTACATTTGGATACCAATACTTTTGTACTTTTACTCAAGTATTTTTTTTATTCTGGACTTTTACTTGTAACAGAGTACTTCTACATCGTAGTATTGATACTTTTACTTAAGTAAAACATTTGAGTACTTTTTCCATCACTGTGTATGTGTTTACCTTGTTTATTGTAAGTCACTCTGCAACAGTGTCTGCTACATACCTACATTGTAAATTGTTTTATGGATACAAAGTTTACAAAAAGTTATGTTTAAAATGATTCAGGTTGTGTTTAGGATTAGGATTAAAGATTCAGAGGTTAGGTTCAGGAGTTACTGTAGAATTAGTGATTTAGACGTTAAGTTCAGTGGTTATAGGCTTAGAGCTATGCCAGATGTATACCCTGTCGCAAAATAGTCGATCTACAAGCTCACCAAGCGTCACGCTGTGACGCGTCGTGAGCTTGTAGATCGACTATTTCTTCACGTCCTCACAACTATAGCGATACAAACGCCTGTGTGTATGTGTGTGTGTGTGTGTGTGTGTGTGTGTGTGTGTGTGTGTGTGTGTGTGTGTGTGTGTGTGTGTGTGTGTGATAAATCACCACCTGGGCTCGGTATCCAGGGTTGTCAGACTCCCACATGACAAAGACTTCCTGCTACTAAAGCAACTGATACACTCCGCTATCTGTCTCTCTCTCTCTCTCTCACACACACACACACACACACACACACACACACACACACACACACACACACACACACACACACACACACACACACACACACACACACACACACACACACACACACACACACACACACACACACGCAATTAGCTATGTGCATGACAACACTCAGGTTTACAAGACTTTGTACACTCCCACGCCCACACACACACACACATACACACGCGTGTGCGCGCGCACACACACACACACACACACACGTGCGTGCGCTCATGTCGACAGACACATGGATGGAAGTTCACATATTCTTGCATTATGGCAAGGCACGTACACACACACACACACACACACACACACACACACACACACAAACACACACAGGACCATATTAAGTCGTAAAGAAACACCCTCTTAGATGAAAGGGGTGTGTGCCATTTCTCCCTGGACTCCCGCTGCGCTATAAGTCCTAGCCATATCGCGCACACGTACACACGCACACACACGCACGCACGCACGCACGCACGCACGCACGCACGCACGCACGCACGCACGCACGCACACACACACACACACACACACACACACACACACACACACACACACACACACACACACACACACACACACACACACACACACACACACACACACACACACACACACACACACACACACACACACAGTGCAGTTGATGAGTTGTGTGGCAGATATATGGACTGGAATGTGGCCATAAAACAGGGTCTGGAATCACCCTGAGCTTTCCCAAGCATAAGAAACACACTGCAGAGGAGAGAGAGAGAGAGAGAGAGAGAGAGAGAGAGAGAGAGAGAGAGAGAGAGAGAGAGAGAGAGAGAGATTGTTTTTTTCTTTTACTTTTAAATGTTACTTTATTTACACCTTGAAGAAAATCCTTTGTCATCACATGATACTTCTTCTTCCTCACTCAACATCCAAAGTGTGATTAACCCCTTAAAGGACCATTTCACCCCTGGAAGAAGTTTTCGGTCTTTTAATGAAGTTTAGGAGTCAAGAAACAAGATCCTGGGTTTTTTTTGGTGAATAATCTGTGTTTTTAGATATCTAGTAATCTTCGCATTCTTCGTGACGTTATTTGCGTCATGAGAGATATGTCTCATTCCTTTCCGCACTACATGTTGTCTTGACGCGTCTCAGTCAGACCAGCTCCAAACGACAGCCCCCGTAACACTTTGTTCAACCTTCTTTCGCCACTCGGCCACTCCCATTAGCTGCGGCCAGCGGGCAAACCCCCTTGCAGAGTGAGGCATTACTTTACCTGAGTTATCTTCTGATAGTTGTACTTGAATGTTGACATGAAATAATAATCCTGTGTAGTGTTTCATAAGCGCAAGCTTGAAAAAAAAATACAGCGTGGAGTGGCAGCGCTGGTAAACAAACACCGTCGCAAAGGCTAGGATCATAATACCAAGGATTCGACAGTGATGTCAATACTATGCGACACGGAAGTAGAACACCAGAAAGATACCAAGGATGTCCCAGTGATATGACATCACTAACGAATCCTTGGACATATATGTAACTAGATGAACGTGCGCGAGTACAGCCAGTGTTGCCAGATATTGTGAGAGAAATAAGCAGCCAGGTCTATGAAAACAAGCCCAAAAGAAGATAACTAGGCCAAGAGCACTTTACCTAGACATGGGATATTATATATTTGAAAATTGCCGATCTACAAGCTCACAACGCTTCGCGACCCATTGTGAGCTTGTAGATCTGCTATTTACAAAAAAATCTTGAGGGGGAAAAAGTGCAAAATGTGGATTTTTTTTTTTTTTTCATTTACTTTTTATTGGATTTTTCAGAACATGAAAACAAACATACACAAAAAAAGAAAAGACTAGCACATTACTAACAAACAAACCGAACATACAAAACATACAAATACAAACATATAAGGGGAAAATGTGGAATATTTTTGACACATATTTGTTAGGGGCTCCCTGGCACAAATTATAATTTCAGATGGGGGTCTGTGGAAAAATACATGAACATGTTTGAGAACCACTGGTTTAAACAACAATCAAAACATTTGGAAACAAGCCCAAATATCAACTACATTTTAGAAAGAAGCCGCTTATAATAAGCAGACATGGCGACACTGGCATGCTGTTTGGATGTTATTGTTGGAGATCACACCCACATGGAACCTCCCCTGCCACAAGGCACCAAAGCATTATGGTCATTGTAGTAATGCAGCAGTCCAGTCAAACCCTAGTCAAACACACAGATTTCATTATTTTTCTGGCCATAGGGTGCAAATTTTAAATTGTGCTACTGTTATCTACTACAAATACTATTACCATTGAGTGATTGCAGTTTCTTCCAGGGGTGAAATGCTCCTTTAAACCCCACGTGGTTGAACGGAGTCCATACATAGGGTCTGTTTTCTGTTATCGTGGGGAAAGCTTTCGCCGAAAATAGCCCGACCGACAAGTCGGTCAACAAGTCTGTGTGTCGAGTATCTTTATCAATCGTTGTAAACACATTGAAATATATCAGGTTTTGTAATTCTATCTACCAGTGGCGGAACAACTCAAAGCCGGGCCGGGAGGCACAGCACAGTGATCAGGCCCCCCCTGCGCCCCCGCGCGCGCAGCGCGCGTGCGTGGGTGCACATCCCGAGTGCGCGCGCAAAAATTTGCGGGTTTTCGGCGGATTCGGTCACTTTTTGGGGGGCTTTTTGTCACTTTATTTCGGTTTTAGGGTTAGGGTAGGGTTAGGTTAGGGTTATGTTGTTTAATTCTTTTTTTTGCCTGATTTCACCGATTTATTATCTGACGGCCCGGACCCTCCTGGGTCGCGGGCCCGGAGGCGGCCGCCTCCCTGGCCTCGCCGGACGCTCCGCCACTGCTATCTACATTAAACAGCCACATTAACACAATCACAAAGTCAGCCTAGCACAGGTTAAAGGACTTATGTCTCAGCAGGATCTAGAAAAACGTTACTACTGTAACAGTGTCTCTACATATATCTATACATTCATCTACAGTAGACTAGACTACTGTAACAGTGTCTCTACATATATCTATACATTCATCTACAGTAGACTAGACTACTGTAACAGTGTCTCTACATATATCTATACATTCATCTACAGTAGACTAGACTACTGTAACAGTGTCTCTACATATATCTATACATTCATCTACAGTACACTAGACTACTGTAACAGTGTCTCTACATATATCTATACATTCATCTACAGTAGACTAGACTACTGTAACAGTGTCTCTACATATATCTATACATTCATCTACAGTACACTAGACTACTGTAACAGTGTCTCTACATATATCTATACATTCATCTACAGTACACTAGACTACTGTAACAGTGTCTCTACATATATCTATACATTCATCTACAGTAGACTAGACTACTGTAACAGTGTCTCTACATATATCTATACATTCATCTACAGTAGACTAGACTACTGTAACAGTGTCTCTACATATATCTATACATTCATCTACAGTAGACTAGACTACTGTAACAGTGTCTCTACATATATCTATACATTCATCTACAGTAGACTAGACTACTGTAACAGTGTCTCTACATATATCTATACATTCATCTACAGTAGACTAGACTACTGTAACAGTGTCTCTACATATATCTATACATTCATCTACAGTAGACTAGACTACTGTAACAGTGTCTCTACATATATCTATACATTCATCTACAGTAGACTAGACTACTGTAACAGTGTCTCTACATATATCTATACATTCATCTACAGTAGACTAGACTACTGTAACAGTGTCTCTACAGGTCTCCCTAAAACAAGAATGAAATGACAAGTCATATTCTACCAGGTGCTGTGTGTGTGTGTGTGTGTGTGTGTGTGTGTGTGTGTGTGTGTGTGTGTGTGTGTGTGTGTGTGTGTGTGTGTGTGTGTGTGTGTGTGTGTGTGTGTGTGAGAGAGAGATTTTCATAGACCTGATTGCTTGTTTTTCGGATTGCTTGTTTTTCTCACCAAACCTGGCAACATTGAATATGCGACGCTAAACGCTAATAATGTTTTTTATATAAGTGGTGGCAAAATCTTTAGACACCACACGGGTCTTCCCAACAATAGCGAAGATTAAAGTCAGGGTGAACATGGCCAAATAATAACTTAAAGGTTTAATGACATTCACTTTTACACCACATTCAAAGTCTTTGTCCTGGTCCTTGAAAAGTGTACAAAAAGTTTTAAGTGAAAATTCCAGTCCAGTGATCCATGGCAGGTGTTTTTCTCTCACATTTCTAAAGCCTTTTCAACTGCAATGAAAAAATAAATCTTTGCCTGCGGGTGTCGCTGGTGAGGGATTTTGCCTGTCAATCATCGCCTCTGCTCCGCCCCCCCCCCCCCCCCCCCCCCCCCCAAAGGAAAGGATAGGGGAGGGGAGGGGCGAGGAGGAGAGTGGGCGGGATTAATCGACTGTGACCTCACTGTCGAAGGACCAAGCTCAGATTACTTTTCAGCCTAATTATTCAGAAAACCCCAGACCACAGAAAATCCACTGAATGTTCTAAGTTCAGGTTTTTTGGGTGTAATTGAGGTCATAAAACCCCAAATAAAACATTGAAAATAAAAAAAGTGAAAATGAATGTCATGATACCTTTAATAGCCAAACTAGGTCTAATGAAGCACGCTAGCATTTAGGCTAACTCTGTTGCCTGAGGCCAGCACTAGTGTCTGCAACTGTTGCGGTGTTGAGGAGGGGAGCGGAGGGCGGTTACTGCGGAGGACGGGCTGTCTCCCCATTGGCTTAAAGGACAGGCAAAACGGGGGAAGTGTCCCCGTTGGCTTTAAAGGAGTGAAGGACAGCCAGGATAGCCAATGATTGAAAACATGTCGAACATGACGCACATTTTTAGGATGACGATTTTTAGGATGACGATTAGGTCTGACTGTTTATAGACTCAGGCGCTCTTCGAGAACCTGGTAGAAATCATCCATCAGACGACTGCAGTTGATTCAGAACGCTGCTGCTCGAGTCCTTTCTAATACCAGGAAAGTGGAGCATATTATGCATATCACTCCTGTTCTTAAATCCTTACACTGGCTCCCTGTGTGTCAAATAATTGATTTTAAAATACTACTGATGCCTTTAATGGTTTATGGCCAAAAACACATGTTGTGATATTATAAACCATATCTCAGGTCATCTGGGACAGGATCTGCTTTCTGTCCCTGCAACCATAACATAAACGTGGGGAAGCAGCGTTTAGTTCTTTATGCACCACATTATCTGGAACAAACTCCCAGAAAACGGCAGGTTCTGCTGCCACTCTTATTTCTTTTAAATCACAACCTTCAATTATAATCACAACATCATTTATCAGAACACCTCTGAGAAGCATCTTCATGCATTAAATGTAGTCCACAATAATATCTGTAGATTTGTACTCGGGTGTCCCTACAGTACGCATCACTGTGTTCTGTATGATACGCTCAATTGGCTATCTCCTCGTGAGAGGAGACCTTTTCATTGGTTGCTTTTTGTTTTTAAAGGTAGGGTAAGTGATATTTTTTGGTTAAAATACTAATTTCTGATAGTAATCATTGCTATAGAGGGTTTGTTCAGTAACAGATGTCTCCCTGTCTCTCCAGCTCTTTAATAAACAGAAAATACATTTTTCGGTAGGTGTCAAAAATCTCAGCCAATCAGGAGAAAGTACCCATTTTTAAGCTTAATTTGTATAGTGTTCCAGTTCCAATTTTGGCTGCTTATTTCTTAGTGTCATCACTTCCAATTTCACTTGTTTAATCTATATCCTGATTGAGTTCTCTGTCCTGGTTGGATAAAATTGGAAATGAAACTGAAACTGAAATGAAAATGCATTTTCTGTTTAATAAAGAGCTGGAGAGACAAGGAGACTCCTTTTACCGAACAAACACTCTATAGCAATGAGTACTATCAGAATATAGAGCTATTTAACACTTATTTTAACCAAAGCAAATCACTTACCCTACCTTTAAATGTATTTACTTTAATTATCCATCTTATTTAAAAGAGCTTTTACGTCCATACAATTCAATATATCCATCAAGACACACTCAACAACCTTATTTTGATATACCTGGTATACAGAAAGAATTTGGGAGACGTTCATTTAAGTTTAAAGCACCTACTGACTGGAACAATTTACCCATTGCAATTAGATCAATTATTGTTACCGGAAGGTTCCAGGTTCGATTCCCCATCCAGCCCGGCAGAAAAGATCTGGGTCGGTAAGTGAATGACCAACACTCACCCCTCCCTCAACACCACTGAAGTGTCCTTGAGCAAGACATTGAACCCCCCGAGCTGCTCAGTGGCGTAAAGATATAAGTTAAATACTAAGACTGTGTGTGTGTGTGTGTGTGTGTGTGTGTGTGTGTGTGTGTGCGTGTGCGTGCGTGTGTGTGTGCGTGTGTGTCTGCGTTGCTAGAGAGTGTACTTTGTGTCCACCACTGAAAATAACAATTTTAAGCTCCAAAGGGTGCAATCACACCTGTGTGCTTGTGCGTGTGCGTGTGCGTGCGTGTGCGTGTGTGTGTGTATGTGTGTGTGTGTGTGTGTGTGTGTGCGCGTGCGTGCGTGCGTGCGTGTGTGTGTGTGTGTCTGCGCGTGCGTTCTGGCTGTTAGATCAATTATCCAGACAGGATATAAAAGCTTGGTGGCCTTCTATTGGTCAGGTGTCTCCTCCAATCAACATCAGGGGCCGGGGTCATCTGACTCCTCATAAAGACACAACTTTTATTAGCTTCTTCTGAGGTCCACGGCATGTGTGTGTGTGTGTGTGTGTGTGTGTGTGTGTGTGTGTGTGTGTGTGTGTGTGTGTGTGTGTGTGTGTGTGTGTGTGTGTGTGTGTGTGTGTGTGTGTCTCCTGGGAGGGAATAGAATTAGCGATAGAGATGTTGTGTTCTAGCACACAGGTTTTCAAAGCCGGGGGCTGTGGGGCCACCCACGTGCATGCTCACACCCACGTGCATGCTCACACCCACGTGCATGCTCACACCCACGTGCATGCTCACACCCACGTGCATGCTTCACACCCAAGACGGGAAAACGGGTGACATCTTGGGACATGCAGCAAAGATCGTCGGGAACGGAACTCGAACCCACAATGCGCCGTCAGGCTACACCAGAGCCCAGGAGCCCGGACCGCTATAGTTTCAGGTTCCGTCTTGGATGTTTCATGCATTCTTGAAGTTTTTGTGTGAAGCACATTGAAATGCCTTGTTGTTGAAATGCAGTGGTGGAAAAAATACTAAATTGTTTTTACTTCAAGTAAAAGTATCAATACTACAATGTAGAAATACTCGGCTATTTGAAAATAGCTACTAATAATAATAATATCTACAAGCTCACAACGCCTCACATCGCGATGCGTTGTGAGCTTGTAGATCTGCTATTTTCAAACATTTATTACTTTTACCTTTGGTACTTTAAGTACATTTTGATACCAATACTTTTTGTACTTTCACTCAAGTCATTTTTAAATTCCGGATTTTTACTTATGAGTACTTCTACATTGCAGTTTTGATACTTTTACTTAAGTAAAATATCTGAGTACTTTTCCCACCACTGATAAGAGGTTTCTGCCCGACAGCAAGGATAATGACTGGGTATATAAAGTGCTGGGGTTGAGTACAGTGTTGCCATATTCTGTGAGAGAAACAAGCAACCAGGTCTAGGAAAACCAGCCCAAAAGAAGGGGAAATTATAATAAGCAGATCTGGCAACTCTGGTTGAGTACTTTGAGATTCATGGAGTAGAGAATGCATGAAATCATATTTCAGAAGAAGTGGTGACCTGACTGACCTCTAATGCAGCTTTATGCCAAATCCTCCATTAACCAACGCTCACAAACTATTAGGCAACAGCCTGGAAAGACCCCGAGGAACTCTATTCCCTGGTTCTCACATTTATCACCTACTCCCTGTGTCGGTCCATACACACACACACACAAACACACACACACGCACACACGCACACACACACACACACACACGCGCACACACGCACACACGCACACACACACGCGCGCGCACACACGCACACACACACACACACACACACACACACACACACACACACACACACACACACACACACACACACACACACACACACACACACACACACACACACATACACACACACACACACACACACACACACACACACACACACACACACACAGACACACAGACAGGCAGACAGGCCAACAGAGAGACAGATAGATAGACAGACAGACAGACAGACGGATAGACACACAAACATGCGCACACACGCAGACACACACACACACACACAGACAGACACAGACACAGACACAGTCAGACAGACAGACAGACAGACAGACAGACAGTCCAACACACAGTCGTGGAAGAGGACAAAAGGTGAAACGCAAAAAGGAGTCAGACAGCTGTGTGTGTGTGTGTGTGTGTGTGTGTGTGTGTGTGTGTGTGTGTGTGTGTGTGTGTGTGTGTGTGTGTGTGTGTGTGTGTGTGTGTGTGTGTGTGTGTGTGCGGGTGCGTGTGGGTGGGTGTGTGTGTGTGCGTGCCTTCGTGTGAGAGCCGTATTATAAAACAAATGGCATGATATTGTCACAAGGTAGAAACCTTGTAAGTCCAAAGCTGTGATTTTCAAGAAATGTACAAAAATAACCATGTGTTCCAATGGATCCCATGTAGTTCATATTGAGTCACAAATACTGCTATGCGTTTTGAGCTCAGTTATTTTTGTTATTCTTGTTATTTTTGCTAACACTCTTGTACAACAAAGGTAGGGCATTAAAACTTAAGAAGGTCAAATATGGAGATACAAGGTTTCTGCCTGACAGCAACAGGTAGTGAACTCCACGTATCGTATTGCTGTCGGGCAGAAACCTCTTATCTTCATATTTTAATATCTCAAATAATAATATAAAAATGTATATGGAGCTTTTCTAAGGACCCAAAGACGCTCTACATGGGAGGGAGGAGAAAACAACAAAAGTAAAACACTATGAATAGACTAAAGGCGGTTACGGCGAATATGCGAATATACGCAAAATTCGGACTCGTTCCGAATAATTAAAAGACACTTTTTTCGCTCCGCAAAACTGGTGTGGAAGCTTGCATTGACTTTATAAGGTTTTTTTTTTAAACGTATTATTCGCATGAAAAAAATCGCCCCGGTGTGTAAGGACCTTTAGATTAAGGAAAGAAGAAGAAAGGGGGGTGTGGAGTTAGCTGGGGTAAGCTAAAGTATCAATACTGCAATGTAGAAGTACTCTGTTACCAGCACAAGTCCGGAACAAAAAATGTACAGTACTTGAGTAAAAGTACAAAAGTATCGGTATCAAAGTGTACTTAAAGTACCAAAAGTAAAAAAGCGATACGACGCGTTGTGAGTTTGTAGATCGTCTGTTTTCAAATAGCCTAGGTATGAAATAGGGCTGAAGCGGTTAATGTATGTTTTATAACGTAATGATGTATAGCTTCAAAGCAACTAGTAACTAAAGTTTTCAAATAATTGTAAAAGTAAAAGTATAATATTTTCCTCTGAGTTGTAGTGGAGTAGAAGTAAAAGTATAGACAATTGTAAATACTCCAGTAAAGTAAAAGTAGGCTACCTCAAAATGGTACTTAATACAGTACTTGAGTAAATGTACTTAGTTACTTTACACCACTGGTTTTGAAGATCAAAGTTTTGTGTTTTTTTTTTCGTAAACGCCCTACTTGATCATAGTACAGCGTCACAACAAAAGCATTAAAAAAAGCAGATCTGCAAGCCTCGAAACGCGGCGCAAGGCGACTTCCTGAAAAATAACAGTTTTGGACATATGAGCTTTCCCCCCCGACAGAGACAAGGTTCTGCTCAAGAATGTTTCCTCGTCATAACGTTGCAACACTTCAAAAGCCCTCGGTAATGTGGTCGCTATGGTAACCTACCAAAACATCCTGTCTGAAGGTGATTCGTCTTCAGTAAGGCAGTGGGTTAGTAAGGCTGTTATTTCATGCTTTCAAACAATACTTAAAAATACTCAAAAGTGCAAATGATCAGGTATTGAATTCAAAGGTACTCAAGAATTGTTTCATAACATACAGTATCAATACTAGTGCAAACAACAGATCTACAAGCTCACAACACATCACAATTGTGAGCTTGTAGATCTGCTATTTGCACTATATTTGAAATAGGGCTTAAATTAATAGTTCACCCCCAAAAAATAACTTATTTCCCATCAATTACACACCCCAGCCCTGAATTCATGGAGATTGCGTTGTTTCTTGTCGCATTCCTGAGCCAATAATTTGATGACCGGGTGTATATCCGGTAGGAGACTCAAAGAGACTCCTTTGAGTCTCCTACCGGATACATTAGCATCTTTCCGCCGGTAATCAAATTATAGGATTAATAATGTGACAAAAACAACAAAATCTCCATGAATTCAATGATCATGGGGTGTCATTTTTTGGGTGAACTACCCCTTTAAGCGGTTAACACTTAATGGACGTTGTCTCTTCCTAGAAATGTAGTGGAGCGAATAAAAAGATACCCAAAAAAGTACAGTTCAGATACTCCAAAAATGTACATAAAGGACCACTTCACCCATTTTCAACCTATCTTCATATAATTGGTCCACAGTAATGCTCATTATAATATGGTACCATTTCTGTCTACTCACTCTGTCTACTCAGTGAAATGAGTCTGGCCATGCCAGGCTACTTCCAGTGGTGGAAGTAACTAAGTACATTTACTTAAGTACTGTACTTAAGTAGAATATTGAGGTATTTGTACTTTACTTGAGTATTTCCAATTTCCAATACTTTTACTTCTACTCCACTACATCTCAGAGGCAAATATTGTACTTTTACTCCACTACAATTATTTGAAAACTTTAGTTACTAGTTACTTTTCAGATAATAAATTATGATATTAAGAAACATACATTAACCACTTTAGCCCTATTTTATACATACTCTATTTGAAAATAGACAATCTACAAGCTCATGCGACGCGTTGTGAGTTTGTAGATCTGCTATTTTCAAATATTTTTGTACTTTTACTTTTAGTACTTTAAGTATGTTTTGATGGCAATACTTTTGTAATTTTACTCAAGTAATTTAATTCTGGACTTTTTCTTGTAACAGAGTATTTCTATATTGCAGTATTGGTACTTTTATACTTAAGTAAAACATTTGAGCACTTTTTCCACCACTGGCTACTTCAGTAAGGCAGTGTAACGTAAGTAGCGAAAATAGTGAGCTATTTTCACTTAAAATAATACTAATAATGATAGCGATTTGATGTGTTTTTTTCAGTTTGGGTCCCGGGGAGGCATCTTTATGTATCTTTTGGGTCTTTAGCTAAAACGTTTGGGAACTCCTCCACGGTCACTAGTGCATGTCGTTGTAACTTTTGGTGTTTTTTATTTTTTTCCTAAATTTTTATCCCACGATTTTGTAACCCTATTTTTTTTACACCCAGTGCCAATTGTCTATGTAATCCTGGGCACTACCTTCCCTCTGCCAACCTATAGGAGGCCAGGGCCGAGCTCATGCCTCCTTCAATGCATGAGAGCCAACTGACCTTCTTGTCACCTGACAGGGGAGAGTTTCCCTGGTTGGACGTAGCGCGTGGAAGGAACACGTTATTCCAACCAGTTCCCTTCCCCTCCATCAGGCGCCCCGGCTGGCCAGGGGGAGGCAGTATAGAGACCAGGATTACTGCATGTTTTTGTGAGGGTACCTACCCTAGGGGGCACGGGGAGAACATGTAAACTCCACACAGAAAGGCCCTTTCACCAACCCCACCTAGGGTATGGGCAATGATGACGCGGAGGAGAGGTAACGCCCCCCAGTGCCGACGGCGTCCCCGGCGGGACTCGAACCCAGGAGCTTCTAGCTGTGAGGCGACAGTGCTACCGACTGCGCCAACGTGCCCCCTGATTTATGTCAATTCTAAACAAATTGTTAGGCTGACAAAATAAACAGGAAAACAAGATCTTAGAATTAAAAATCAATGAAGTTACAGATGCAGCACAGGGGTTTCAATTTGCCATATTAGGGAGATCAACAGTCATCGGCTTCCGTGATTGGCCAACCCAACTGATCGGCTTTGTGGATTGGTCAAACTTTGTGTGACATTTGTGCCACTGAACCAATATAAGTAATAATGCGCACATTAGGACTCTATTGTTTCACAGAGAAAATATCCAACCTGATTTATAGTGAAAGAGATGTTCTGCTGGACGGTACATCTGAAAGGAGGACCAATAGGATGTGGTTATCCTGCTGTTTCAGTGAAGCACAAGGTGTACTCCTTTGGAGGGAGATGTGATGGAAAAACGGATCAGATGAATGTCCATGTTTTCAACACAGTGTCTTTATGCTGGAGTACGTTGACCCCGGTGACAACAGGAAGAAAACGCCAACTTGAGGTTCCCTCCAAGCTTAAGGGCCACACAGCTGTGCTGATAGAAGATATCATCTACATCTGGGGAGGGTATATCTACCATACAGGAGAGTCCTTAATGGTGCTTTATGCATTTGATGTTGACACCCATAGCTGGTTCAGACCCAGGGTTTCTGGGTCTGTTTTAAAGGGGAGACGGTACCACTCAGCCTGTGTATTGGAGAAGGTCATGTTTATCTATGGAGGATACAACCATACTGGATTAACTAATGACATCTACAAGTTGGACACCAGCACAATGGTCTGGTCTTTAATTAACACCAGAGGAACTCCACCACCAACTTCATGGTATCACTCTGCCACCATTATTGGGACAAAGATTTGTGTATTTGGGGGCCGGGGGCACCAGTGGGACGACTACAACACCATCAGAGTGTTTGACACAGAGACCAACTGCTGGCTGAGCACACCTGCTGCACACCAGCTTCAACTGTTCATAATTGGCGGTCACAACAGTGACCAGACTTTCAATGGTCTATGGAAATTCAACCCAGAGACCTTCTCCTCGAAGAAGGTTGAACCCAAGGGGAAAGGACCGGGTTCAACGTATGGTATGAAGTGTTGCATGGTGGGAGATTGTATCATCCTCTTAGATACGGTGAGATACGCCACAACCAATAACCTGTATATCTTAGACCTCAGTCCTAGTCTCAAGACATTATGCAAGCTAGCAGTTATTCAGTACGGTCTGGAGCAGTGGGAACTCCCACACAACATCAGGTGGGAACTGACTGCCATGACTACCAACAGCAACAAATAAAACTAATCTGTTCACTAAAGACCTAAATAAAATGAAATGAAATGACTCGCTGGCACAGACTCATAAAGCACAGATGACTTGAGCACAGTCCATAATGCTCTTCTGTACTTTACAGTGGAATAATTACTATGAATGCTTCTTGTTTTGTACCTGAACCAAATGAACACCTTTTGATTTCTGTTTGTGATCAATAATGAGACCCAGTTAGAGTCTGATGTTAAAATATATAATGAACTGTAGCTGTTGTTCAACAGTTAATAGTTATACAATGACATCCCTGGCCTATTTTAAAGCAATTATTTCTTTCTTTCTTTTTTCTTCCTGGGAACTAGGCCAATAATCACATTCTAATGTAAAATGTGTTAGGTGGTATTCAGTGGGATTTTTTCTAACCTATATAAGCAAGAATAAGTATCCGGAAAAGCAAATACGTATATACATATATATGCATTTGTCCTCACTAATGCTCAGTGTAATATGGTACAATTTTTGTCTACTCACTCTGTGTCCCAGAGGAGGGCTGAGGACAGCTCAAAACCTGCCTACCAGTGACATCATCGATGGGGGATCCAAGCTAGAACCAATGATATGAAGATATGGTTGAACATGGATGAAGGGGTCCTTTAAGTACAGTACTCATGTAAAAGTACTTAGTTACTGTCTACCACTGATCTTCAGTAATAGCTTGGAAACCACATAAATCTGCCTGTGCAACAAATGAAGAAGAAGCCCTCAACAGATTAGTCTGGTCCTGCTCGGTTGTGATTGGATTTCACTTCCACCGATGTTCCGACTGGTTTAACCCCCTAAGACCGGGAAGGCATCTGTGTCATTTTAAGATTTATTTGGCTATTTGTTTGAAGAATTGTGGAGAATTTGTGCAAATCTTTGGGAAAAAAAAAAAAAAAAACTTTGCTCCTGGGGATTATACAAATGTCTTCTAAATCCTGACAGTTTTTGGAAACAAATTTAACTGCTATAATATCAGTGGCGCTCCTGTCAAAGACCCCCAAAATAATTTGTATTTGGCCCTGGACCCCCATCTCAAAATAATTTGTTTCAGGGACCCCCATAAGCAAATATCTGAGTAAAAAAATGTTTTAATTATATATATTCAAAGATTAGCACACGTTTTCGCAATAAAAAAAAAAAAAGTAGATCTACAAGCTCATAGTAGGCCTACGGCACTTGGTGCCGCGAAATGAAGCTTTTTTAGATCTGCTATTTTTGAATAGCCAAAGAAATCTAAAATGACAAGGATAATTTCCCGGTCTTAAAGGGTTAACACATTGACTGCCAGTAATGTACTCACCCCTGTGCCAGCAATTTGCGTGTTTTAATTTTTTTTTTCTTTTTCTAATTTTTCATTCAAATAAATTCTCTGATTGTGGTGTCAAGCACGTACGACAGTTCCACCAGTAGAGAGCAGCAAATCCACACATTGATCACCTCGCTCGCCCCCTCCCAAACAGGCCCGCATCAGATCCGGTCATTCACCGGATGTTATGTTTTCGACAATCCCTGATCCGCTGATCGGCCTGAAAACGATGTGATACACAAAGACGATGACTGTTAGTCACCCGGACCAAAGAAAATAGAAGTTGAGCTGTCCGTTCGTTTTTTATACCGTGTGAAAAACCGTGTTTTTCCTTATTCTGGCCGAAAATGACCGGAGAAAAACAATGTGACCCTGAAATGATTTTTTTTTTTTATACATCCGGCTCCGGGTGAGTGTGACGTAAGTGGAAAACGAAAGTGCTGATGAGAAATAAACAGAGCCGTGCGATCACAGATTAAACAAATGAAAATTGAAAAGAATGCATCAATGCGTTCTTTTGAATGCTGGCACTCAAGCGATGGATTTGAAAGAACGCATCGATGCGATCTTGGCAATCAATGTGTTAAGAGGGAAGTTAGACGGACACAAGGATGTTACGACACATTTGTATGCAAATATGGGGGTTTATCACCAGAGGTGTCTTTTTTATTTTCCCCTTGGAGATGCAGGTTCCACACAGCAGGGCCGGATACAGGAATTTTTAATTGGGGGGGGCAATAGGAAATACTGAAAAAAACCCCGTTTTTTTCCGCCTACTTTGCTTCCTTTTGGGCTTTTTTTCCTAGGCTTCTTTCTCTCGCAATATCTGGCAACCACTGTCCATGGCAAACCAGGGCGGAGAATTATTTGAATTGTGCAATGATGCATGATGGAATTATGATGACTTTGATTATGGTAAGCTCACATTTCATATCACACACACCATAAATGTAACTTTCACAAGCCCCCCCCCCCCCCCCCATATAGCAGTCAGGGCATTTGCCTTGCCTGTGCCTAGATCCGGCCCTGCCACACAGAGATTCCAGACTAATATCTACACAGTGATATTAGTCTGGCCATGCCAGGCTACTTCAGTAAGGCAGTGTGTTGGTGATCTTCAGTAAGGCAGTGGGTTTGTAGATCTGTTATTACATCTTTATAACTGTACGAATTGATGATTCATCGTAACCAATGAAAGCTCATCACATAAACCACATGTTCTCTATGTCGGGTTCGGGGGGACAATAGGGGTCCAAATGGACCCTTCAGGGTCTGACCTCTGAGAGTGTACTAATGGAACCAAATGGACCCTTAAATTACGAGTTTGTAACTCTGAATAGGTCCCAGAGATTAAAAGTTGTATCAAATGGGGGTCTAATAATGCACTGTTTCCAAAACATTGCCCATGTTTGGACTACATACACATTTGTATGGGTCATGAGTGAACATCCCTTTTTTTTACATTTCCTACACATTTTTTTTTATTTGATTTAATTTTATTCATACCAAAAAAAAAAAAAATCCAAAGAATAAAACAAAAAAAAAATCAAATGATAGAAAACGAACGAACACCCTAAGAAGTAGCGAAAATCGTGAGCTATTTTCACTTAAAAATAATAAGCGATTTGATGTGTTTTTGTCAGTTTGGGTCCCGGGGAGGCGTCTTGATGTATCTTTTGGGTCTTTAGCTAAAACGTTTGGGAATTCCTGCATGGTCACTATGCATATCAATGCTGTCGGGCAGAAACCTCTCCATATTTTAACTTTTTTTGTGTTCTTAAAGGGACTACACCATGAATTTTAACTTTTTCTTCTTTTTTGTGTGTTTTTGGTCTCCCTTACCTCTCTTCTATCCTCAAAAATACCCCAGTTTGAACACTCAGGCTTTCACAGCAAATCTGGGGTTTTCTGTAAATTGGTCTAAAAACAGGCCAAACTGATTTGGTCCCTGACGTGACGTCACACCAGGGAACAATTCCTCCCGTTTTTCAGTTCCAACCAAATTCTTTTTTTTTTATTTTTTTTTTATTATTATTCTTTTTTTTTACCTTTAACTTTTTCCACACAGAACCAGGAGATAACATGCATACAAACTGGCTCAAAATAGCGCCCCGTGCCAAACAGGACAATGTGGTATTGCAGGTGAAAGTGCTTTATAAGCCAGAGAGAAGTTAGTTGGAATGAGTATATCTGAGGCTTGATTTAGGCTCAAACCTTTTGAAAAACGTTTGAGGGACATAAACAATATGATATTATTTTTTATTTTTTTTGCTGGAGTACGTTGACCCCGGTGACAACAGGAAGAGAACGCCAACTTGAGGTTCCCTCCAAGCTTGAGGGCCCCACAGCTGTGCTGATAGAAGATATCATCTACATCTGTGGAGGGTATATCTACCATACAGGAGAGTCCTTAATGGTGCTTTATGCATTTGATGTTGACACCCATAGCTGGTTCAGACCCAGGGTTTCTGGGACTGTTCTAAAGGGGATACGGTACCACTCAGCCTGTGTCTTGGAGAAGGTCATGTTTATCTATGGAGGATACAACCATACTGGATGCACTAATTACATCTACAAGATGGACACCAGCACAATGGTCTGGTCTTTAATTAACACCAGAGGAACTCCACCACCTGCTTCATGGTATCACTCTGCCACCATTATTGGGACAAAGATGTGTGTATTTGGGGGCCGGGGGCACCAGTTGGTCTACTACAACACCATCAGAGTGTTTGACACAGAGACCAACTGCTGGCTGAGCACACCTGCTGCACAGCTTCCTCCTAAAGGACGCAGGGGTCATTCAGCCTTTGGCTACAATGGAGAGCTGTTCATATTTGGCGGTCAGAGCAGTGACCCGACCTTCAATGATCTGTGGAAATTCAACCCAGAGACCTTCTCCTGGAAGAAGGTTGAGCCCAAGGGGAAAGGACCGGGTTCAACGTATGGTATGAGCTGTTGCATGGTGGGAGATCGTATCATCGTCTTTGGGAGATACAACACAGCCAATAACCTGTATATCTTAGACCTCAATCCAAGTCTGAAGACATTATGCAAGCTAGCAGTTATTCAGTACGGTCTGAAGCAGTGGGAACTCCCACACAACATCAGGGGGGAACTGACTGCCATGACTACCAACAGCAACAGATAAAACTAATCTGTTCACTAAAGACCTAAATAAAACAAGACCAGGGGACCTGGTTCTGCCAGACCCAGAATAAGTACTTTATAAGATCAGAGCGCTACGTCACGGCTAAGCCGGACTTCACATGACGTGTCAGCCTGTGTCTATGCCCATGTATGGACGAAAGAGGGACAAAAGATGGACAGACATTTATCCCCATATATGGACGAAATAGGGACAGAGCCTCATGTTGGCCGACCCTCTGGGTCTGGCAATGAAATGAAACTAGAAAAAGTGCTCCTCGGAGCACAGGTCTCCGCCAGGTCAGGTAGGTATGATATGAGTGATGTCATCATGTCATCATGTCTCGCTAGCCAATCACAGCTGGTGACAGACGGACACACACACACGGACGGACGGACAGGGGGTAAAACATGCCTTCGGCCTGGCAGAGACAATGACTGTCTGGCACAGACTCATAAAGCACAGATGACTTGAGCACAGTCCATAATGCTCTTCTGTATTTTACAGTGGAATCATTATTAAGAATGCTTCTTCTGTGGTACTATAGACCACATTAACACCTTCAGATTGCTGTTTGTCAATAAAGAGACACAGTTAGAGTCTGATGTTCCAATACATCACGGTAGCTGTTGTTAAACAGTAAATAGTAATACAACGACATCCCTATCCTATCTACTCTCTTTTCTTTTTTTTCTTCTTTTTTCCTGGTGTTCCTCAGTGAGATATTTTTGAGCGGTGTAGCCGCTCCTATAAGTGGGTTTGGGACCGTCGTGAACATTTGTCTTTCGCTGTACTGTGATTGGCTGACTCTATTCACACCCTTTGCTCAGTGCTGTGATTGGCTAGCGAGACGCATGATGAAATTAATAACCTATAAATAGCACCACGCACTTCAAAAAATAATAATTTTGAAGTGAGCTTCCATCACTGTGATGACCACTGTTGTTGCTAAATAACACCGCTCACTTCACACTGGGTGTGATTTTTTAAACTATACAAGCAACAGAATAAGTATCCGAAATTGCAAATACTCAGGTATAGTTCAGATACTCAAGGAGCACGTTCAAAAACGTTGAACCGGGAGGAAAAACGTTGAACTGGGAGGAAAAACGTTGAACCGGGAGGAAAAACGTTGACCGGGAGGAAAAGAGGGACAGACAAAGCCTCATGTAGGCCCATTTGTGGGCCATGAGTAAATATCCCCTTTTTTATATTCTACACCAGTGGTTCTCAACCTTTTATGGCCGTGACCCCCCAAAATAATCATATTTGAACTGGGGACCCCCCACCCTGATACACACTTGGAATGTAGGAGTCGAGGCATTATATTTACAATTCTACAGATAAAATAGCAGATCTACAAGCTCACAAGCTTGTAAATGGGCTATTTTCACAAAAAGTAATCTGGAGACCCCCTCAAAATCATGTCGGTCCCGACCCACAGGTTGAGAACCACTGTCCTACACTTTTCTTTTTTTTTCAAAAGATTGAAAAAATTAAAATCCAAAGAATTTCATAAATGTAAAAAAAAAAGATCCATAAGTTCACAACTGAGCTATTTTCATTTTTTTTTAAAACAGCATTTTTTTTTGTGCAATTTGTATGTAATGTTGGGTCCCAGAAAGACTATTCATTCATTATCAAATTAATCTTTTGGGTCTTGAGCTAAAACGTTTAGGAACCACTGGTCTAATGCAAACCAAACTGAGGTCCTTGGATCACTCAACTAAAACAGAGGTTTACCAACCTCTTCAATACAAGGACCCCCCAAACAGCTGTAACCTCTGGCTGAGGACCCCCTATTGACAAATGGCTTTAAAAATAAATAAAGGAATGACAATAAAAAATACCTGATCGACTAAGCTAGCTTAGTTATGCTAGTTAAACAATGTTTTCAATTTTGTTAATTTTGAACATTGGGGGGCGTTGAAAGCAATATTTTTGAAGGGGGGCCTATAAGGTGAAAAGTGTTAAGAGCTAAGGGAGCTTGATATTGGATTGTGGGTAGTTTGAGAACTCAACTAATGTGACAGCAAATTTGACTGCGATTTTGTGATATTTGGATGGAAACTGAGGATTTGGTTAGCAACGCTAGCAAATGCTAGCTCTAACCTTATATTTTACTACATGTTTATGCATTTATTTCATATTTACATGTCGATTTAAGCTCTGAAATTTATGTCAGAAGATTCTAACTCGGCTATTATCTAATTTTGGATATTACATTTTTTTTTGGTAAAAAAAAAGTGTTTTTCCTTTCTTGAAGAATCAAAAATGGTCACTAATATTTACAAATGATTACGCTGTGCTCCATACGTTAACCACTTAGGCACTATTTTATACTATACACATCCTATATCCTATATTATTCAAATTGGCCAATGGGTCGGTGGGCGGGCGGGCCGGTCGTAAAAGGGAAAACGACTGACAGATAGAGAGCTCTCCATATGGGCTCACCTATGGGCAATATAATGATGACATCTGGGATCTCCATAAATGAGCATTATCCCTATATTCAAATTGGCTTAAGGGAGGACCGGACCTCTGACGTCACGCTCATGTCACTATGACTCAGCCATACCTATATAAGTAGTTCCCACTGCCGCTAAGCCCAAATATGGAGTGTGTTGTCTCACCTCAAAGTGTTTACAAGGCATCAGGCACAAACAAATCAGTGAGATATGGGCACAAAAAGAGGGCATGCCCATAAATGGGCATATACTGATGATATCAACGATATCCATAAAAGGGACAAGGACTGACATATACAGAGATCCGGTTAAGCCCCCAGAACCCAGTGGTTGCATTGAAGCGCTGGCCATTCAAAGGTACTGGCCATTCATAGGTACTGCAGCTTAACCCTTTAAGGCCGGGAAGGAAACGCATGTGTGTCATTTTAAGGTTTCTTTGGCTATTCTAAAAATAGCATATCTACAAGCTCATAGCGCGGCACCGAGCTTGTAGATCTGATATTTTTTAGAAAAATCATGTCCCCGGAAAAAAATATTTTTAGATGGGAGGGGGTCCGCGGACAAATACATATTATTTTGGGGGTCCTTGACACAAAAAAATTGAAAACCATTGATAATAATAATGAGCAACATAAGTTAAAAAAAAGTATTAAAAAAAATGTTTTCGATCAATGGGCTCGACTCACCAGCTTGCGCACGGGGCTGCGCACAGAGGTGACGCAAAACGCGTCACAGAAGCCCCTAAATAGGCCCCGCCCATCACATTTCCCAATCCGGGGGAAGGGATGATTTCGCCTCATGCGCTGGGTGAGCAACTCAATGCAAGTGGATGGGAGGCGATATCCGGTGCCCTCTCTATAATTTTTTGCCGGACCCAGGGGGTCTGGCTTACATGAGGCTTTGTACCTGTTTCGTCCATACATGGGCATGGTCACTTTGTCCTTAGGCCCCAGCCATAAAAGTCTGTCCCCCTTTCGTCCATACATGGGCATGTTTTGTACCTGTTTTCTCCATACATGGGCAAAAAACAGGTTTTGGTCACTTTGTCCTTAGGCCCCAGCCATAAAAGTCTGTCCCCCTTTCGTCCATACATGGGCGTAGACACAGGCTGACACGTCACGTGAAGTCTGGGTCTGGCAGAACCAGGTCTCCTGGTCTTGTTTAACTCTATGGGTTGTCCAGACCCACAGATCCAACCGGTATGCCCATATATGGTCATGTGCATACAGTATATGGGACCGACCGACTTCAAAGGGGCGTTCCCGTGGAGAATCACTTTCATTGCACCACGCCCCATTTAAGACCATAAAAGGCAACCGGAAACGTCCTATCACGTCACCACTCCTCAAAATGGAGTAATCTACAAGCTTACCACCAGGGTTGCCAGATCTGCTTATTATAGTTTCCCCGCAAGATGTATTTGAAAATAGCAGATCTACAAGCTCGATGCGACGCGTTGTGAGCTTGTAGATCTGCTATTTTCAAATAGCTGATGTATATGTTAAATGTGGCCCATAGTCGCTTCTTTTGGGCTGGTTTTCCTAGACCTGGTTGCTTGTTTCTCTCACCGAATCTGGCAACACTGCTTACAACGCGGCGGAAAGCAACGCATGACAACTTGTAGATCAGCACAAGCGAACGTTGATGAAGTAAATAGCCAACTCTCACGTGTGATGAGAATAAGAAGTTAGTTTACGAAGTTAAACCTCACGACCAAAGGCTGATACAACTTGGAATGGACATTATATAAGCCTTTCTAGTGAACAATTGCTCACTCACCGGCAATGATATATAAATGAATTCTATAAATGTTATGCTTCGCCGTGTGACAGTTTCGCACGAAAGTGGTCAAAGTTAATAGGTGACACGTCCTGAGAAGGAACCGCTTTGGACGTTGGTTCACGCCCGACAACGGCCGGTATTCAGAAAACAACACAGAAAGATGACTAAAGGTCAAAGCGTGTGTTGTTGACCCCGGTCAGGAGATGAACTGACACTTTGTGATGATAATAGATCATTATAGAGAGATGTATGAGACAATATTTGTCTTTCACACGGAACAGATTACTAAAACAGCAAACTTCCAGATGGATGAAAGAATTCCCTGTGTGTGTGCCTGCGTGCGCACATGCGTGCGCGCGTGCGTGCGTGCGTGTGTGTGTGTGTGTGTGTGTGTGTGTGTGTGTGTGTGTGTGTGTGTGTGCGTGCGTGCGTGTACGCGAGTGCATGCACGTGTGTGTGTACCAAATGTCCCTATAAGTATAGAAGAATGCACGGTGCACCGGAAAATAGACGATCTACAAGCTCACAACGCGCCGCCCGGCAACACGTTGTGAGCTTGTAGATCGGCTATTTTCGGCTTCAGGGTTAGGACAGAAGGATTGCCCCCAGAAAAATGGCATTCTTAAAATCAATGTCCCAAAATGTTGACGTCCTCTCAAGTATAGTATAATGCAAACGTGTGTGTGTGTGTGTGTGTGTGTGTGTGTGTGCACGTGCACGTGCGCCTCATTTATCCGGACGCCACACTTCCTTGGCGTTCTAATAACCGTCTCGCGTCCCCCCACCCCAGAAATAGCGGCTGACACTAAAGCCGCCTATTTTCTCCGTCCTAATTGGCCCCGTCCTACACATTGTGTTGTCCACTCACATTTAGGGGGCGGGATCACAGGTGACACACAGACAAACTGGCAGCGCAATTATACTAATAACCCTCCTACCACCGCCGCGCCGTGTGTGTGTGTGTGTGTGTGTGTGTGTGTGTGTGTGTGTGTGTGTGCACAGCTTTAAGCTATTAGCGGGCTTTTCGGGTTCTATTTTCCCTCTCAGCGAGCGAGACCCTGACCCGAAAACACGCACACACACGGACACACACACACACACACACGGACACACACACACACACACGGCGACACACACACACACACACACACACACACACACACACACACACACACACACACACACACACACACACACACACACACACACACACACACACACACACACACACACACACACACACACACACACACACACACACACACACACACACACACACACACACACACCAACCATATGTCTGGAAGGGGGCTCACAGTAACATTTTGGTCTCAGATAAAAAGAGAAAAGCCAAGGACCTACTTACAACCGGAGCGGAAATTCGCAAACTATCTCCCTCTGTCCCCTCTCGTTCCCGTCTGGTTTTCTCACATTAGCCTCTACACACTGGGGGAAAGGAACTAAGTACATTTACTCGAGTACTATGCATAGAGGAATACTTCACCCCAAAAGAATTACACTGGCTGTGGTAGACCAGGGGTGGAAAAAGTACTCATATTTTCTACTTAAGTAAAAGTATCAATACTGCAATGTAGAAATACTCTGTTACAAGTAAACGGCCCGTGTTCAAAATGTTACTTGAGTAAAAGTACAAAAGTATTGGCATCAAAACATACTTACAGTACCACAAGTAAAAGTACCAAAATATTTGAAAATAGCCGATCTACAAGCTCACAACGCATCGTAGATCAGCTGTTTTCAAATAGCCTATGTATAAAACAGGGCTAAAGAGGTTAATGTATGTTTTATAATACAATAATTTATATCAGCAAAGTAACTAGTAACTAAAGTTGCTAGTTGCTAGTTTGTAGTGGAGTAAAAGTACAATATTTGCATCTGAGATGTAGTTGAGTAGAAGTAAAAGTATTGGAAATGGGAAATGCTCAAGTAAAGTACAAATACCTCAACATTTTACTTAAGTACAGTACACTTAAGTAAATGTACTTAGTTACTTTACACCACTGCTTAGAGTATACTTATACTCCACTATGTCTCAGAGGCAGATATTGCACTTTTCACTCCACTGTAATCTTTTGAAGACGTTAGTTACTAGTTACTTTGTAGTTTCTCCTCACATAAGCTTCTACAAGCTTATTCACAGCGGCGGAAGAAGTACTCAGATATTTTACTTAGTAAAAATCAATATCAATATCACAATGTAGAAATATTCAGTTTCAAGTAAAAGGTCTCTGTATTCAAAGTAAAAGTACTCAATTTTTTCCCGATTTTTTTAATGTAAGTTTTGTAACATAATAATTTAAATCTGCAAAGTAACCAGTAACTAAAATGTTCAAATTATTGTAATGCAATAAAAAGTACAATGTTTGAGGTAAAAGTACAGAAAATTGGAAATACTCAAGTAAAGCAAAAATGCCTCAGAATTGTACTGAAGTACAGCACTTGAGTACATGTACTTAGTTTCTTTTCACGACTGTTTCTTCTAACTCCTATTATTTTCCCCCACAGTGCTCAGAGTCATCTTTAGGGCGTGTATAGCGCAGGACACGCAGGAATGTTATTTTATAACCAGAAATGTAAGAATAATGTTTGCAATTGTGTGGCCTTTCCAAAAAAAATTCGTGAGTCGAGGAACTAAGCACCGCTTCTTAAAGGGGTAGTTCACCCCGAAAATGACTTATTTATTTTCCATGAAGTCATGCATATTGCGTGGAAATTGTTTGTTTTGTTTTGTTTTTGTCAAATTCCTGATCCAACATTCCACTGTTTAATTAAAAAATTACATGTACTCCATGCTCCCCGTGGGGAACACGGGGTGCATTGGCCAAAAAATTAATAAATATATAGAGTCTATGAGACTCTAAAACCATATTTAACCCCCCCTACGTGCCTAGCCCATTACCCATCAACTGCTACTGTATCTGATACCTGGTGTGTGCGTGTGTGTGTGTGTGTGTGTGTGTGTGTGTGTGTGTGTGTGTGTGTGTGTGTGTGTGTGTGTGTGTGTGTGTGTGTGTGCGTGCGTGCGTGCGTGCGTGCGTGCGTGCGTGCGTGCGTGCGTGCGTGCGTGTGAGTGCGCGCGTGTGCTTATGTGTGTGTGTGTGCGTGTGTGCGTGTTTGTGTGCCTGTGTGTGTGTGTGCGAGCGCAGTGTGTTATCTGTGTTGAATGACAGATTTGAAGGTCCTTATCTGTCTGGCTCCATGTGTGTCTCTGAAGTGGACAGAGAGACAGACAGAAACCTTAATGACTATGAACTGCAACAAGAAACTAATGCACTGTTAGCTAATGAACTGACCCCACTGGAGAGAGAGAGAGAGAGAGAGAGAGAGAGAGAGAGAGAGAGAGAGAGAGAGAGAGAGAATTAGATAGACAGATAGAGATATCTTTCTTACACACACACCCACGCGCACACACGTGCACCCACGCACACACCCTCTCTCTCTCTCTCTCTCTCTCTCACTGTCTTTTACACACACACACAGTCGCACGCACACACAGACACACAGTCGCACACACACACACACACACACACACACACACACACACACACACACACACACACACACACACACACACACACACACACACACACACACACACACACACACACACACACACACACACACACACACACACACGCAGTGAGAGACACACACAGGCTCAGACAGTAGCTCCATACAGCAGCATAGAGAGGCTAATATGATTGTGATAATGACTGGGTCATCAACATGAAACACTGCGTAATGGACAGGACCACCAGGACGGACCAAGAGACAGACAGACAGACAGACAGACAGACAGACAGACAGACAGACAGACAGACAGACAGACAGACAGACAGACAGACAGACAGACAGACAGACAGACAGACCCAGTATATTACAATAAATATAGTTAAACAGGAAATGTATAGGAAATCCCCACGCAGGCCACAGAATTAATGCTCGCTGTGTTTTCAGTTTTTTTGCCGAGAATCTTCTTCTTGTTAAACAGAATCTCTCTTGTTCAGAATTCATGTTTTATTCACTTTTTCCAATGAGTTTGGACCCAGGAATCTGGGCTTCAGCTGCTCATAGTGGGGGGGGGGGGGGGGCACAGCTGCGTCAAGTCTTTTCAAATTTCTTTTCTT
Source organism: Gymnoscopelus braueri (assembly GCF_963280865.1). Lineage (NCBI taxonomy): Eukaryota > Metazoa > Chordata > Actinopteri > Myctophiformes > Myctophidae > Gymnoscopelus > Gymnoscopelus braueri. The sequence goes on along the minus strand of NC_137604.1, from coordinate 4,854,905 downwards.
CTATATGTGTTATTTTTGGTGTTATTAATTCCACCAACATCTAATTGGTCTGGTCAGTGGTACTTCAAGGAGTAAGCCCTTTTCACACTCCACATTTAAAGCTCTCTTATGTTTGTTTGTGAATAGAAATGCATTTTTGTCCAATAAGTATGGTAAAGTATGTATATACCAGTGGTGTAAAGTAACTAAGTACATTTAAGTACTGTACTTAAGTACAATTTCGAGGTACTTTTACTTATACTGGAGTATTTCCAATTTTCTACACCTCAGAGGCAAATGTTGTACTTTTACTCCACTACAATTATTTTAAAACTTAAGTTACTAGTTACTTTAGCCATATTTTATACATAGGCTATTTTGTTACTTTTACTTTTGGTACTTTAAGTATATGTTGATGCTAAAACTTTTGTACTTTTACTCAAGTAACATTTTGAACACATGCTTTTTACTTGTAAAAGTATTTCTACATTGTGGTATTGATACTTTTGCTTAAGTAAAAAAATAAAAAATAAATCCACCACTGGTAAATAGGACATATTGAGACATTTAGATCCCGTGTCTAGGTTGGACACAACCTCTGACACAATCCTCTTTCTGGTCTGACATGATTTTTTTTTTTACTCAAGCAAATTTTAATTCTGGACTCTTACTTGTAACAGAGTATTTCTACATTGCAGTAGTGATACTTTTACTTAAGTAAAAAAAATTTAGTACTTCTTTTCCTTCACTGACGGTCGTAATATGCACGACCGATGCTATCGTTGTGTGTTCTTTAATACAATGGTTTACAACCCTTCTCATATCAAGGTCCATTATTTATTAGCCATTTGAGCCACGGAACCACCATTTGATGAGATTTAACCTCTCAGACGACCAAAACAGACACTTTAATAGAAGCCACGTGGGAACTGGAAAAACAACATTTTTATTTTAAGTCGCATACGTCCTGCAACGCATATTAAATAATGAAGGCATCCCAAATTACAAAGATGAGTCAGCGTATAAAAATAGTAACGCGACTGCCGAGTCATTCGAGGTCAGACTTTCATCGCTCGGTTATTGGCACGGCGTTTTGTGCCGTGCCAATAACCACCATGAAAGGCCGACCTCGAGTGTTTTATCGCTTTTATAAAACCAGCACTGTCATTAAATCCTTCTCTTTCTTTCTTTTTTTAATTATAGGTTGGGTTAACGGCGTTCAATTTAATTAAATTGCTATTGCTTTGAGCCCTCTGCTATCTGATATAGTTTACCCGCATTGTTTACCGTTGCTATGGGTGTATGGGGTTTCACTTTCAAACACTAGTGGGATAATTTTAACCCATTATAGACTGGGAACGCATATGTGTCATTTTAAGATTTCTTTGGGCTATAAAAAAATAGCAGATCTACAAGCTCATGAGATTGTAGATCTGCAATTTAATTATTTATACATCGTGAAAATGTGTGCAAATCTTTGAACGTATACATTTGTTACTCAAATATTTGCTTCTGGGGGGTCCCTGGAACAAAATATGTTGAGATGGGGGGGGGGGTCCGCGGACAAATACTTATCATTTTGGGGGTCCTTGACATGAAAAAAGTTTGAGAACCACTGATATTTTTTTTCAAAAAACTGTTAGGATTTAGAAGACATTTGTAGAATCCCCCAGGAGCAAAGATTTGAGTTACAAATGTTCACTTTAAGAAATATATATTCAAAGATTTGCACATAATATTTTCAAGATGTTTCAAAAAATAGCCCAAATAAATCAAAAAATGACACACAGATGGGTTCCCGGTATTAATGTGCTAACATCTACTCAGGCTTTTGGTAGTTTTTAAGTTGCTTGATTCAGTATTTACATATTTGATATCCATTTTTATCAGACGCGCAGTAACATTTTTAACCATGTGTTTCTGGTGACAGATCTTGGCCTATAATGAGTGGGGTGGGGGGGGCATATTTTCTTTATTATTCTTTTATTCCTCATTCTCTCATAAAAATATCATTCATAAAATGCATGTTCTTTTGATGTCCTCGCCAGTATAGTTATACCCTGCAGACATGCTGTATATCTTGGTCATTCGTTCTCATGTGTCTGTTATAGGCTTGTTTTTTTCCTGTCCACAATGTTACCAATGTCATTCTTATAGAACTGGGGTCTTCAACAGGGGGGTCCGGGACCCCTAGGGGGTCCTCAGAGCTACTACAGGGGGTCCGCCAAATCTTTGTGTAATAGGATTTAGTTTTTTTTACATTAACCACTTGAACCGGAAGTCCTTTTCTGAGGGGAACATTAGCCGAAAATAGCAGATCTACAAGCTCTCAACGCCTCGCGCTGCGAGGCGTTGAGAGCTTGTAGATCGGCTATTTTTGGCAAAGAAGCTATAGGTGTAGAGGGAAAAAAGAGCAGACTAAGTAAAAAAAATAAACTTTAATCTAAAACGCAATTTCATACAATATAGAGTAGGGGGTCCCTGCTTCATCTCTCTCAGCTAGGGGGTCCTTGGCCTGAAAACGATGAAGACCCCTGTCTTAGAACTACTGATTTGGAAAGTCTTAAAGGGATAGTTCACCCAAATAAAAAAAAAGTTTTCTATCGACTAGTCACCCCGTGGAGACTTGAATTCATGGATATCGTTTTAGTTTTTGTCTCATTCCTAAGACAATGACTTGATGACCAGCGGACCCGGTAGGCAGCGGTTCCGGTAGGAGACACAAAGGAGACTCTTTGTGTCTCCTACCGGAACCGCTGCCGGTCATCACATTATTGTCTTAGGAATGAGACACAAACTAAAACATATCCATGAATTCAAGTCTCCATGGAGTGACTAGTAAAAAAAAAAGTCATTTTGGGGGTGAACTATCCCTTTAGTGGGATAATAGAAATGTGTGTGCGTGTGCGTGTGCGTGTACTCACGTGCACGTGGAATGAGAGCTTAACAGTAACGAAGAGAAACGATGGGGCCACCAGCAGGCATGTGACACACACACACACACACACACACACACACACACACACACACATGGAAGCGGTCATGATGTGAATGATGCTCGGTGACATGTCACCATGTCACCGAGCATAATGGACTTACACACTCATTACTGCCCCCCCCCCCCCCCCCCCCGCACAATACACAGCACTGTGTGTGTGTGTGTGTGTGTGTGTGTGTGTGTGTGCGTGCGAGAGAGAGAGAGAGAGCAGTGGTGGTCTGGCGTCTCTTCCAAGGCCCTAATGAGTGAAGCAACAACAAGCCCTGAGGACATGCTGGAGACAGGACACACACACACACACACACACACACACACACACACACACACACACACACGGGGGTCTAAAGATAGTAGCTAATTGAGTATAGTCAAAGTGCAGTGCAGTGAGTCAGAGGGTCAGACAGAGTTAGCCTAGTGGACTTTAGACCCTCTGGACATGTAAATGATAAATGGTGCATTTATATAGCGCTTTTATCCAAAGCGCTTTACATAGATGCATTATATTCACCCATTCACACACACATTCACACACCGATGGCGGAGGAAACCATGCAAGGTACCAACCTGCTCAACGGGAGCAATTATGGGTTCAGCGTCTTGCTCAAGGACACTTCCACACTAACTCTGGGGGGAGCGCCACAGCCCGGGATCGAACTGGGAACCTTGCGGTTCCCAGTTGACTCTACCCGGCCACTCTACCCCTGAGACACTGCCGCCCCATATGTGGACATGTGCTCCAACACACACACACATGTTATGTATCCTTTGGTGGAGAAAGTACTGACATGTTTTACTTAAGTAAAAGTATCAATACTGCATTGCAGAAATTCTCTGTTCCAAGTAAAAGTCCGTAATAAAAATTTGACTTGAGTAATAAATATTGGCATCAACATGTACTTGAAGTAAAAGTACTCGGAATGTCCGATTTCACAAGTTATCATAATGTCTAAAATGTATAACAATCTTTTGAAAATAACAGATCTACAAGCTCACAACGCATCGCAAAGCGACGCGTTGTGCGCTTGTAGATTGGCTTCAAATAGCCAAAGTATACCAGGAACTAGCTAACTCAATTTTTCCACTTTTGCATTTGTTTCCATGAATCAGTGCTATTGAACAGCCTTTACGTCTGTGTGTTGGTAAAAAAACATATTGAACCAATGAATAGTATTAAAAAGTGCTTCTGACAAAAGCAGGTAACTCCATTGGATCCTCAAACTTTCTGCTAAACCAGCTAACTCCAGCAAAGGGGGGTGGAGTTTTGCTGACTCCAGTCTCCACCCCCTTTTGACCTCCAACCTCATTGTGACCTTGGAGATCCATTCAGCTGTTCGTAGCAATGATGAACAAAACCTCCTAACTCCACTTTTGTTTAGTTTTTTTCATTTCCTGAAAAATTTACATTTTGGAGTTAGCTGGTTCCTGCCGGACAGCAGAGATATATAAGGCTGAAGTGGTTACTGTATGTTTTGTAATAATAATCTAAATCTACAAAGTAACTATAACTAAAATGTTCAAATAATTGTAGTGGAGTAAACATACAATATTTGTCTCTGAGATGTAGTGGAGTAGAAGTAAAAGTATTGAAAATTGGAAATACTCCAGTGAAGTGAAAATTCCTCAAAATTGTACTTTTTGAGGAACACACACACACACACACACACAGATCTGCTATTTTTGAATAGCCAAAGAAATTAAGAAATTACACACTTGTGAGCGCTAACTTGTTAAGCCATCAACACCTGAGAACAACAAACGCACACACACACACACACACACACACACACGCGCGCGCATGCACGCACGCACACGCACACACACACACACACACACACACACACACACACACACACAGAGCTGTGGGGGTCATTAGCAGTGCTGCCACTGTTGTGCGCTCTGCCCTGCAGGGGTCTGCGCCGATAATTAGATTGACCTTAGACAGTACAGACCACACACACACACACACACACACACACACACACACACACACACACACACACACACACACACACACACACACACACACACACACACACACACACACACACACACACACACACACACACACACAGAGACACACGCACACACGCACACACACACACAGGCTCAGACAGTAGCTCCATACAGCAGCATAGAGAGGCTAATATGATTGTGATAATGACTGGGCCATCAAACATGAAACACAACGTAATGGACAGGACCACCAGGACAGACAAAGAGACAGATAGACAGACAGACAGACAGACAGACAGACAGACAGACAGACAGACAGACAGACAGACAGACCGACCAGTGTCGAGTGAAAGGATCGAAACAGTGAGTAACTGTAAACTCTGACTGTCCTTGTCAGTAATGTTAACTCGGGAGAGAGTGTACAAATGGAACCAACATGACCCGTACGGGTCCATTTGGTTCCATTTACTATCAGAGTTACAGACCTGTATGGGTCCATTTGGTTCCATTTGCACACTATCGGAGTTACAGACCTGTAAGGGTCCATTTGGTTCCACGTACACCCTCAGAGTTACAGACCTGTAAGGGTCCATTTGGTTCCACGTGTTCACTCTTAGAGTTACAGACCTGTAAGGGTCCATTTGGTTCCACTTGTACACTCTTAGAGTTACAGACCTGTAAGGGTCCATTTGGTTCCATTTGTACACTCTCAGAGTTACAGACCTGTAAGGGTCCATTTGGTTCCATGTACACACTCTCAGAGTTACAGACCTGTAAGGGTCCATTTGGTTCCACTTGTACACTCTCAGAGTTACAGACCTGTAAGGGTCCATTTGGTTCCACTTGTACACTCTTAGAGTTACAGACCTGTAAGGGTCCATTTGGTTCCACTTGTACACTCTTAGAGTTACAGACCTGTAAGGGTCCATTTGGTTCCATGTGTACACTCTCAGAGTTACAGACCTGTAAGGGTCCAATTGGTTCCATTTGTACACTCTCAGAGTTACAGACCCATAAGGGTCCATTTGGTTCCATGTACACTCTCAGAGTTACAGACCTGTAAGGGTCCATTTGGTTCCATGTACACACTCTCAGAGTTACAGACCTGTAAGGGTCCATTTGGTTCCACGTGTTCACTCTTAGAGTTACAGACCTGTAAGGGTCCATTTGGTTCCACTTGTACACTCTTAGAGTTACAGACCTGTAAGGGTCCATTTGGTTCCATGTGTACACTCTCAGAGTTACAGACCTGTAAGGGTCCATTTGGTTCCACTTGTACACTCTCAGAGTTACAGACCTGTAAGGGTCCATTTGGTTCCATGTACACTCTCAGAGTTACAGACCTGTAAGGGTCCATTTGGTTCCATTTGTACACTCTCAGAGTTACAGACCTGTAAGGGTCCATTTGGTTCCATGTACACTCTCAGAGTTACAGACCCGTAAGGGTCCATTTGGTTCCATGTGTACACTCTCAGAGTTACAGTCCTGTAAGGGTCCATTTGGTTCCTTGTGCACACTCTCAGAGTTACCGTGTGAGTTCTCTATCCTGATTGGATCAAATTATATCCTGTTCTGAAAAAAATCATTTTCTGTTTTCTAAACACAGTCGGGGAGACTCCTGTTACTGAACAAACCCTTTCTAGCAATGATTGTTATCACAGCATAATGCTATTTAACACTGTTACTCTATAGCAGGGGTTTTCAACCGGTAATCCAGGTATTGCAGGTGGTCACTGGTCATGCATTAAGAAATGTAGTAAAAAAATTAAAATACTAAAAAAAAGTTACAGTTGTACTGCAGAGTGCAGGTGTGTGTGTGTGTGTCTGTGGCCAGCTGATGCTCGTTGACGCTCGTTAATGTTATAGGCATCAAAGCAATTATGCTTCTGCACTGTCAAATAGGCCTATCTAATCTATCTAACCTAAAAAGATTAGTGGGACTCTGTATTGTATTAGATATTATGTTGATATTATACTGTAGCTATTTTATTTTATTAGATAATGTGATGTTGTTACCTGACAATTAGTTGACTTTTGGTGAAAAAGCCTGCATAAATCGGTATCGGAAATTAGGATCTCGATCAAACATCCTTAATCTTTACTGATAATAAAATGCTATTTTGTCCAGCTCATGAATGTAGTCTGTGATATTGTGATTAGTGAGTAACAAAAAAAAACTAATCTTAACCCATGGAATGGTGCATGAACCCAATAGAAAAAATAAGACTGGCACCGTCCGCTGGACAGCAGGTGCAGGACCAACGGTGGATTAATATAAAAACAATTACAGAAGTGCGCACACACTGTAACTTGCAAAAAGCTCCCAGTGGTGCATGAACCCCCCACCACTATTGTGTGGGGTGGGTCTATGATGGACCCACCTCACACAATAGTGGTGGTCCGCAGGTTGCTCTTTAGTCAGGATGGTGGTCCCTGGGTCAAAATAAGTTGAAAACCCCGGCTCTATACCAATGATTATTATCACAATAAAGAGCTTTTTAACTCTTTAAGACCTGAGAACGCATCTGTGTGTCATTTTTAGATTTCGTTGGGCTATTCAAAAATAGCAGATATACAAGCTCATAGCGCGGCACCGAGTGCCGCGCTATGAGCTTGTATATCTGCTATTTTTGAAAAATCGTGAAAAATGTTGTGCAAATCTTTGAATATATATATATTTAAAGCGAGCATTTCTAGCTAAAATGTTATTGCTTCTGGGGATTCTACAAATGTCTTCTAAATCAGTTTAAAACAGTTTTCTGAAACACTTATGTTGCTATAATATTAATGTCAGTGTCAAGGAGCCCCACAACGATATGTATTTGGCTGCGGACCCCCATCTAAAAAAAAAAATTCCAGGGACCCCCAGAAGCAAAGATTTGAGTAAAAAACAATTGCTTTATAGATATATATTCAAAGATTTGCACAAAAAAAAACACGATTTAAAAAAAAAAAGCAGATCTACAAGCTCATAGCGCGGCACTCGGTGCCGCGCTATGAGCTTGTATATCTGCTATTTTTGAATAGCCAAAAGTATAAAATATGGATAAAGTGGTTACACAGATGCGTCCCCCGGTCTTAAAGGGTTAACATTGTTACTGAACAAACCCTCTATAGCAATGATTACTATCGCAATATAGAACTATTTAAAACTTATTTTAACAAAACAATACCACATACACTACCTTTAAAATTAGCGCCTGCAGCCAACGAATAATGTAGTATACAGTAATATAAACGTGGTGCATTGTGGGCTTATAGATCTGTTCCTTTTGGAAAGGATTCCCCTCGTGCTACGGCACTTTCAACCATTTCCGGACAGTTTCCCAAACAGCCATCTGATAGATGCTGACATGTTTACATTTGAACCAACTCTACTGCAAGTTTAAGATCAATCCCTGACTGAAATTGTAATCTGAGTTTAAAGTAGCGGGGCAACAGGGTTCAAACCAATCCAGGTTTACTGGACATCTTGTACTTTCAATATTGGAAACCAACTAAACTTTATTAGTGAAAACTACGCACGCACGCACGCACGCACGCACGCACGCACGCACGCACAGAGAGACAGACAGACAGACAGACAGACATACAGACAGACAGACAGAGACAGAGGGGAGAGTGTAGGGATCCAGCTGTTTCTAAATAAACACAGTATGTCTATGTTTACGTAGTGCAGAATGGTGGTCTAATTATTTTCTCTGCAGCATGTATGTTTGTCACTTTATCAAAGGGCTGTTTGGACGTCGCAGAGAGGAAGCTAAACACACTGAGGAGACAGCGAGACATGAGAGATGACCCACCACGTGCTTCCAAAAAAACACAAACGCACGATTTCTAATGATCCTTCTTGGCCCGTTTCACAAGTGGTGGACGGTAGCAAAGTACATTTACTTACTGTAATTGTCTCCGCCAGGCCGAAAGGCATGGCGGGAGAGTATGTTTTGCACCCTGTCCGTCCGTCCGTCCGTCCGTGAACAGCTAATCTCCGGCACCGTTGGCTTGATCGCAGCAAAACTGTGCACACACACTCCCTGGAAGCCAATTCAGAACCTCTGCCCCACATTTTTCACATGGGTCTGTTATAGCGCCATCAGGAGGCCACTTTTTGCAAAACACATTTTTTGACCGTACTCCTACAGATGTTGTCCAAACATCACGCAAATCGGTACACAGTATCTCTATAGTCATTAAACAAAACTATTTTTTTTAGATTTTTCATATTCTATCCTGATTGGCTAAGAATGGCTTCCAAAGTTCGCAGGAGCACTCCGTTTTGTACAAAATGCCTCCAATCATGAACACAGCGTGCAACTTCCGTGATTTTTTTTTAAAAATCAGCCTCATGGTGGCGCTAAAACAGGCCGATTCGTGTTTTTACCTATAACTCCACCGATCTGTGGAAAACTTTGTATGTGCACTCCCTAGAGTCCAAGGAACATTTCTCACATCTGCCTTTTATAGCACCACCATGAGGCCGACTTATGTAAAACACATTTTTGGATATTACTCCTTCAGATTTTATCCAAACTCCAAACGCAAATCGGTACACATGATCTCTATAGTCATATGATCAAGACAGATCTGTTTGAATTTTCATATTCTATTGGCTAAGATTGACATCTAAAGTTTGCAGGAGTGGCCCGTTTTGAACAAAATGCCGCAAATGATCCATGCAGCGTCCGATTGCGGTGAAACTTTACACGCACATTCGCACTACGTTGAGGAACAAATGCCACCCTTTCAACATTGCCATATTATAGCGACACCAGGAGGCCGATTTTTGCACAACAATTTTTGTTATATTATTCCTACAAATGTTGTCCAAACATCACGCAAGTCGGTACACATTATCTCTTTAGTCAAGGGATCCAGACGGATCCGTCCGATCCGTCCGATCCGTCCGATCCGTCCGATTTTTCACATTCAAGCCTGATTGGCGAATTCCCAACATTGCTGGCCCACAATAACCTACCTGACCTGCCGGAGAACTGTGCTCCGAGGAGCACTTTTTCATGCACACATTTTTTTATCCTGACGTTTAAAAAGTAATATCTTTACTTTACATATTATTCCCTGCCAAAAGTAACTAGTTACTTATTACTTTACTTTACTTTTTTTTTCTCGCCCCCAGTAATTGCATCCTTTCTCCTCAAAAGTCTGACTTTGCATGTTCAACATTAGCATTTTTTTTTTCTTTTCTGCAGCCTACATTGTAAAATCCTCATTGTTGATTTAACTCTAAAAAGTGTTCTATACACATGACATGATGGGTCCATTTGGTTCCATTTGTACACTCATCTGAATAAAATTAACACTAGGAGGTGTTCCACTAGTCTGAAAGATGCTAATCTCTCAAGAACAGATTCTGCTCTGCGTTTGAATCTGTCGGGGGGGTTCGTCATATCGCGTACGCACTGGCCTACAAGTGGGCGTGCCTTCAGATCAGGAAGCAGGCCACGCTTTACCCAATCAAATGTAGTGGGCGGGATTCACGTGTCCGTCGATCCTTCCCCACTCGAAACAAACCGGAACTAATTTAACAATAGCGTCCTCGGAGCAGACAAAACCACGGAAAGATATTCACATTTTAACTTGGTCTTTCATCATAGAAACAAGTGGGCTTATAACCAAAACGATCCATGTTCTCTGGGAGAAGTGGTGTTAGTGTTCTGTGTAGAAATATTGTTAGTGGGAATTAAAACATAGTCGCACCACCGGAAGTGATGCGCTGACTTTTCTAATGACCAGGTCCAGGCCCGGATTTACAGAGGCCTATGTCTAAATAGTATTTAATGCAAATTCTCTATGTCGCACGCGCACACACACACACACACAGGCACACAGGCACACACACACACACACACACACACACACACACACACACACACACACACACACACACACACACACACACACACACACACACACACACACAAGCAGTCACTGAACATGTAATCTCTCAAGAACAGATTCTGCTCTCCGCTTGAATCTGTCGGGGGTTCGTCATAACGAGTATGCACTGGCCTACAAGTGGGCGTGCTTCAGATCAGGAAGCAGGCCGCGCTTTACCCAATCAAATGTAGTGGGCGGGATTTACTGTCTGCTCTCGCTTCCCACTGAAAACAAACCGAAACTCATTTAAAACATTAGCATCCTCGGAGCAGACAAAACCACGGAAAGATATTCACATTTTAACTTGTTCTTTCATCATAGAAACAAGTGGGCTTATAACCAAAACGATCCATGTTCTCTGGGAGAAGTGGTGTTAGTGTTCCGTGTAGAAATACTGTTAGTGGGAATGAAAACATAAGCGCACCACCGGAAGTGGAGCGCTGAGGGCAGACCAAAAACCCTGGTTTCCTTGCGCACGGGTGCTCCATTTAGCTCCCCCCAGAGCCAAGTGAAAGAGTAAAAAACAGCAGAGGGCGCTGTTTTTCCTTTTTATTTGGCGATGGGTTCCCAGATTGCAGAACATGTTTCACTGCCACACCGGGCCCCAAGAGAGCTACATCTTGAACCACATCAGCAAATGACACGAACAGCATACAACACAAACTGCAGCAGCAGCAGCAGCAGCAGCAGCAGCAGCAGCAGCAGCAGCACCGAGCAAAGGAAAAGGAAAAATTAGGTATGTCACGATTATTACATGATCGCCTAATCGCAAGTATTTGAGATAATCGCAATACTTTTTCAGATAATCGTCATAATCATTTCCATGATGAAAAATTGGGAGGTTTTCAAACATAAAAAAAAAATTGTGGAAATAGCAGACTGCTATTTCCACTATTCATGTTTTTTTAGTATAAAGCTATTGAATTATGCAAGTTATTTTTCATATCTGCCCTGCGGACCTTTTGTTTACGAAGCCTAAAAAGCCAAACAATTTTTTATTAATAATGTTACAAAGTTCAGTGTACGACAGAGCACGACAGATAAGCATTTAAATCGTTAATCGCAATTATTTGAGCGACAATTAATCGCCAAGTAAAATGTCATAATCGTGACAGTCCTAAAGAGGTTCCTACTTTGAGCCGTCTTCATCAGCCGTCTTCAGGGGAAACCCCGAGAAGGACGAGGTCTTCGGCCGTCCGACCGTGCGGACCAAGTCTTCGGAGGAATCCCCCATGCAGACAAACCCATGGATAGAGAGAGATCTCCAGATCTCGTTCTCTAGGGCAGGGCATCCTCGGATGAGCCTTCCAGCGGCGCCTCCCACCATCTCCATCCTCCATACATCTGGTTAGCTTCACCAGTACTTTATTAGAGGTGGATGGTCTGGGAGGGCGTTACACTGTAGGTGAGAACCTCAGTCTTCTGGGCATTGAATTGATGATTTGATTGATTGATTGATGACATCTGCATCGTCATATGTACAGTATGTGTGTGTGTGTGTGTGTGTGTGTGTGTGTGTGTGTGTGTGTGTGTGTGTGTGTGTGTGTGTGTGTGTGTGTGTGTGTGTGTGTGTGTGTGTGTGTGTGTGTGTGTGTGTGTGTGTGTGTGTATGGGTGTGTGGGGTGTGTTTGTGTGTGTGTGTTTATAAAAATAAAATAAAAGACTACATCAGGGAGCCATCTGACCTCCTAGTTGTAGTAGTGAAGCCCAGTTCTTGCTCCCCTCCTCCACTGATGTCTTAATGCATAGTCCAGGCTTATAATGAAGAGGGGGGTGTCCCCCCTGCAACACCTCTGCCAGCCTTGAGTATCTGAAAGAAAGAAAGAAAAAAAGAAAGAAAGAAAGATTCATTCAAGTAACCGAGAGCCACATATACATATTGTATCCTGTCACAACATACAGCCTAGTAAACGTATACTGTATCCTGTCACAACATACAGCCTAGTAAACGTATACTGTATCCTGTCACAACATACAGCCTAGTAAACGTATACTGTATCCTGTCACAACATACAGCCTAGTAAACGTATACTGAATCTCATTTGTATCATGTATCCTGTATACTGTATCCACAACATACAGCCTAGTAAACGTATACTGTATCCTGTCACAACATACAGCCTAGTATAAGTATACTGTATCCTGTCACAACATACCTAGTATACGTATACTGTATCCTGTCTCAACATACAGCCTAGTATACGTATACTGAATCTCATTTGTATCATGTATCCTGTATACTGTATCCACAACATACAGCCTAGTATACGTATACTGTATCCTGTCACAACATACAGCCCAGTATACGTATACTGAATCCTGTCATAACATAATATGCAGCCTAGTATATGTATACTGTATCCTGTCACAGCATACACAGCCTAGTCTACGTATACATGAGCTTGTAGATCGGCCAATATCACAATGTTTGCCTCTTTCATACATAATATTTCACCATTTGGCCAATTTAGTATTAAAGTCATTAAATTGTAACTTTATAAATGTGCAAATACCCTGTATACACTTAAAGGGCATAGCAGTGGCGCCAATGTTGTGGTGTCAAACCCATAAACCCATTAATTTTTGATTTTCCAAAATAACCAAGCCATCCAGAATCCTGGTGAATGTGTAAAGTGATTTACTAGGCCCAGTGGTGTAAAAAGTACTCAAATTCTCTACTTGAACAGTTTAGAAATACTCTATTACAAGTACAAGTCTGGTATTCAAAAATTACTTGAGTAAAAGTACAAAAGTATTGGCATCAAAATATACTTAAAGTACCATGTGGTAAAGACAGACACTGCCTTTCCCACTTTACCTTTATAGCCTCACATGTTCCATTATATTTCTCATGATTTAATTATTTTCTGTTTAACATTATGCATTCTTATCATACTACTTATTTCATGCTGCAGCATATTCACTATTCCCATAGGTTACTATTGCAATATATTCACCATGGCCTTTGTAACAGATCTCCATTACATTTTCTTATCAATATTCATTTCATATTAATTTCATTTTTACAAACAACACAGATACAATTGTTTGTTTCAAACATACAGTAACCACTTTATTAATCGCCTTAAAGCTCATCTTCATCACCAAACAAACACACATACTTGTCATGTCCTCTTCCTGGTTTGAGGATCAGGAAATGGTACCACATGACCACAGTGCTCCTTATATAGGGGTATGGTAATTGGGGCATACCATATGAAAGGGGAGTGTGGTGTTGTTCTGTGTACTATATATTCAAGAGGAAAATAATTGTGTTGCTAAAAACATGATTAATACTTACCTTTTGGATGATAACGATTTCTGTAAAGTTTGGGAAATGTTTTCTTCGTTGATTTCACTAGTACTGTAGGTGAATGTGTTGAGGTAACCTGTCCTTTAAGACAGATGGTTGAGGCCACTAGGTAGAGGCCATGCAGGTAGATTATATGAGTCAGTTTTGTCTCAGGCACAGGAGAGTGAAGTCATATGGGCACAATGCTGAGAAGCTCTGCCCTTTAACGCAGTATGTCAGCGTCAGTGTATTCGCCTAGACTGTTTGCTTGTTTGAAAAGCATGTAAGTTTATTGTTTTGTATTTTTTTGAATAGATTTTTTTCGGGGAGCCCGATAATTGGAGGACAGGGTTTTCTCGTGGGTGGGTGGTGGCACAAGTCCAGGGGTGCCACAGCAGGATACTAATATTTGGAATTCATTAATATCACTTCAGTTTAACCACTTAGACGCTCTAGATTTAATTAGCAAAACGGACCTTGCGCCAGGTTGTGAGCTTGTAGATCGGTTATGTTTGGCTAATTTTCCCCCCAGAATAGGGATGCTGGGATTCAAGTGGTTAAAGGTCAAGTATATGGTCAATCTATCCAAAAGGAATTATTCTCTCAAGTTTTCACTGTGACACGCTGTATCTATAGGGGGAAAGATTTACATATTTGCGTAGCGTAATTTGACATAAATGTAAGGTGCTATAAAGTAACAATGTTATTCAGGGGTGCCGTGGATGAAAAGGTTATTTACAGGGATGACCTGAGAGATATATATAAAGTGGTTAAAATGATGGTAACGCTATATCAACAATAATTGCCTCCGCCAGGCCGGAAGGCATGGCGAGAGTATGTTTTTCCGCCTGTCCGTCCGTCCGTCTGTGTGTCCGTGTGTCCGTGTCATTCTGTCTGTGTACAGCTAATCTCTGGCACCGTTGGCTTGATCGCAGCAAAACTGTGCACACACACTCCCTGGATGCCAGAGCAGAACCTCTGCCCCACATTTTTCACATGGGCCTTTTATAGCGCCACCAAGGGGCGGCCATAGCTGAGTGGTTAGTGAGCCCGCCTAGGGAACCAGCTGGCCCTGGTTGCCCCAGGTTCGATTCCAGGCTATCCCAGCATATGTGCCGATGATATGAAATTTGTCCCTGAGCAAGACTCTTAACCCCAATTGCTCACAGGTTCTCATTGGAAACAAGACCGCAAGGACTTTCATGAACGACCTGTTAAAAGGAATTATCCTTTATCCTTTAACCAGGGAGGCCGATTTGTGCAAAACACATTTTTTGACAGTACTCCTACAGATTTTGTCCAAACATCCCGCAAATCGGTACACTATCTCTATAGTCATCAAACCAAATATATCTTCAATATTTTTCATATTTCATCCTGATTGGCTAAGATTGGCTTCCAAAGTTTGCAGGAGTAGGCCTACTCCGTTTTGAACAAAATGCCTCAAATCATGAACACAGCTTTCAATTTCCATAAAATTGTCCACACACATTCCCACTAGGCTGAGGAAGAAATGCCTCTTGGCATTTTTCAAATCAGCCTAATGGTGGCGCTATAACAGGTCGATTCGTGTTTTTACCTATAACTGCACCGATCTGTGTAAAACTTGTATGCACACACTCTAGAGGCCAAGAAAAAACCTTTGCCCTGCATTTTTCACATTTGCCTTTTATAGCGCCACCAGGAGGCCGACTTATGTAAAACAATCTTTTTGATAATTAAGCCTTCAGATATACATGATATGTCTTGTGTTCAAGTCATGTGATCAAGACGGATCTGTTTGATTTTTCATATTCCATCTTGATTGGTTAAGATTGACATCTAAAGTTTGCAGGAGTGGCCCGTTTTGAACAAAATGCCACAAATCATGAACGCAGCGTCCGATCGCGGTGAAACTTTGCACGCACATTTGCACTACGTTGAGGAACAAATGCCAGCCTTTTAACATTGCCCTATTATAGCGCCACCAGGAAGCCAATTTTTGCAACACTTTTCTTTTTTATATTACTCATACAAATTTTGGCCAAACATCATGCAAATCGGTATGCATTATCTCTATACTCAAGGGATCAAGATGGTTCTGTCCGATTTTTCATATTCCATCCTGATTGGCGAATTCCGAACATTGCTGGCCCACAATAACCTACCTGACCTGGCGGAGACCTGTGCTCCGAGGAACACTTTTCCTAGTTTAGTAAATTGTTTTGGTATCTGAACTTTACTTTTTTGGATACCTTTGACCTTCACTCCACTGCATTTCAAAGACAAATATTGTATACTTTTTGACTCTGCTAGGAACCACTCTATTTCAAGTCTTTGCATCGTATTGGAAAATGTCAATGCAGCATCGCATTGATATAATATAAAACAAAAAAAATGTGCTTTTGCTTGTACTATTGAATACTGAAGTATAACAAAAAGCACATACTTAAACTGAACTGAATATTGAATATTTAAGTATTTTCTAAACCCTGTGTTAGGGTCATTTTTGACCCGTTTTCAAGTTTAAATAGGTAAAAATGTCTTTATTGGAACAAGGCTTCATGATATCCTCAGAAACAGCTATTTTAACACAACAAAATGAATTACCACCGTTGTAGTTCATTCTGATGGTCTCTATATGAAAAAAGTGACATCTGTGGTGTTAAGGGTCAAATTTGACCGGCAGAGAAGTGTGGCTCAATTCCCCCCAAATTGTCATTATTCAATGTTTACATGTTTGAGAGTGAGAGAAACTTGTCCTCAATTTGCATTTGCTATTAGGAGTAAAATAAAGTTTGAGTTTATGAAAAATAAATGACTTTTGACCTTTTTGACCCTTAAAACATCAGATGTTTTTTTTTTTTTTTAAGTGTGTTCTAATATTAGTCTATTATAGCTAGATAACATCATTATCCATTGTCTTCATTATAGGAAATGTAATGAGTGAATTTTATCATTTTTTATAATTGAAAATAAGATATATTGAAAGATGAAACCCTAACCGTAACCCAACATAATATTTTAAAAAGTGTTTACATGGATATGAATGCATAACAAGTCAGCTATGAGGCGGGAGAAGAAAATAAATGAAAATAATATTTTTTTGTGTATTTTGGGCTGAGTTAAATCACGGGTCAAATTTGACCCGCTAACACCAAAGGTGTCAGCAGGTTTCTAACACAATGCGAGGGTTAAGCAAGTACTCCACTACTTTAAAGTACAAATTTGATAGAGTAACTTTCACTTGTGTAAGCGTATTATCAGGAGTATCTATACTTTGACTCATGTACTGGGGTTGAGTACTTTGTGCACCACTGGTTTGTGTATTTTATATGACAAATTCATATCATTGCTATATAGTTTGTGTGTGCGTGCGTGCGTGCGTGCGTGCGTGCGTGTGTGTATGTCTGTCTACTGAGGTGACGTTGGGAGGCTTAAAGGAGATTGATATCGGATGAGGGGCGCTAGTAGTCTCAGAACCACTGAAATAAACTAATATTTGGACATTTGGACGTCATCTCCTAACTTTGGAAATTTGGCAAAATGAAAACCGTTGAAAAAGTCAGATAACAACCAAATGTCCAAAACAGGGACGTCAGAGTTAATGTGTTGAACGACGTGTTGATGATGTTCTGTTGACATCATTGTGTATTCTATGTTACGACATCACCCGATGACATCACAATGTCATCATCACAACCTTTATAATGAAATGTCAGCTCAACAAAATGTCATTTGGCAACTTTTGTCAACCGATCCAGCTGCTTTAAGTGACTTCAGACTATTAGTTATCGACACTACTGAACAGATTGGAAGATTACCGCAACCTGCCTCGACTGTGATTGCGCTGGTGATACATTTTCAATCAGCAGTCGTCCCTGATTGGCCAACCCAACTCATCGGCTTAGTGGATTTGTCAAACTTTGTGTGTCATTTGTGCCACTGAACTGATACAATAGAGCACATATCAGGACTCTCACAGGGCAAGACTTAAACTACAGAGTGAAGAATATTCCACTGGATGGTACTTCTGAATGGAGGACCCAATCTATACAATCCAGCCATTGTTGCAGTGGAGCACAAGGTGTACTCCTTTGGAAGATTATATAATGGCGACAATGACCAGATTGAAGTCCATGTTTTCAACACAGTGTCTTCGCGCTGGATGCTGTTGCCTCCAGTGACAACTGGAAGAGGAGAACGTCACCTTGAGGTTCCCCCCAAGAGCCACAGCCACAAAATTGTGCTGATAGAGGATATCATCTACATCTGGGGAGGGCGCCCTCACTGCAAGGTGCTTTATGCATTTGATGTCGACACCCACAGATGGTTCAAACCGGAGGTTTCTGGGACTGTTCCAGAGGCGAGGTCGGGCCACTCAGCCTGTGTCTTGGAGAAGGTCATGTTTATCCATGGAGGATTCACCTTGACCGGACGCACTAATGACATCTACAAGTTGGACACCACCACAATGAATGGTCTGGTCTTTCATTAATACCAGAGGAACTCCTCCACCTGCTTCATCATGTCACACTGCCACCATCATTGGGACAAAGATGTTTGTATTTGGGGGCTGTGGGGACCAGTGGGCCTCCTACAACATCATCAGAGTGTTTGACACAGAGACCAACTGCTGGCTGAGCACACCTTCTTCTACACAGCTTCTTCCAGATGGACGCAGTAGTCATTCAGCCTTTGCCTACAATGGAGAACTGTACATATTTGGCTGTGACTGGCACCAGGACTTCAATGATCTGTGGAAATTCAACCCAGAGACCTTCTCCTGGAAGAAGGTTGAACCCAAGGGGAAAGGACCGAGTCCAACGGATGGTATGGGCTGTTGCATGGTGGGAGATCGTATCATCCTCTTTGGAGGAAACGACACACCCAATAACCTGTATATCTTAGACCTCAGTCCAAGTCTCAAGACGTGCTGCAAGCTAGCAGTTATTCAGTACGGCTTGGAGCAGTGGGAACTCCCACACAACATCAGGTGGGAACTGGAAGCCATGACTACCAACAAAAACATTCCACATTCTGTATTTTACAGAGGAACACATTCTCTGCCAGGTATTCATTAATCAATTCTTTAGCCACTGCCAGCGTTTTTTACCTCATTTTGACGATCCTCAGAGAGCCACGGAAGCCACGATGTGGACATGGATGTAAACAAAAGCTGTCTGGGGGTAGGGGGAGGGGTCTCTTCTATCCAACACCGGAACAAAAACATGTTACCGCGACCGTCCATTTTGTTGTTATCGGCAGTTGAATATGGCTCGTTTTCATTAAAAAAAAAGAAGTCCGAGCTAGATGTGTTTTTCTACATCTCATAACATAGGAGTGAATGGAGTGACTGTTTTGGGGATGACGTAATTTCTGCCTCTATCATTCCCTCGCAGTCAAGCGATCATTCATATGTTGGGGAAGAGCGCCCTCTAGCGTAATTAAAACAAAATGTTTTTTTTTTAAATCGACGTAGATCTACGTCAATGGCGGTCAACGGTTGGATCTGAATTGAGTCATGACATAGATCTACGTCAATGGCAGGGAGTGTGTTACCACGTGCGTGTCGGAGCGGTCAGCCAGGCCCATTTTAAAATGTTGTAGTCCGTTATCTTTGCTCAGAAAGCTCTCAGAAAGTTTCCCTTCCATGACCTTTCCTAAAATTATTCAATCCAATCCGAAACGTTTTTGGTTAGATTGACCACTCTTACACACTCTCAGTCTTCATGTATGAATTTTTCCATTTTTAACTCGAATGATTAATTATCCAAGTTATAGTCTGTGACGTATACGGATATACGCTTCTTAGACCTGTGTAGGCTATAGATCTGTTTGTGGCAGAGATGCGTCACACACTTAATCTATGGTTTAGGAACCTATGTAGCCTAATTCCAGCTCACAGCTAAGCGATCATGCTGCTTCATAAGCTTTTACACACCGGATCTTTTAGTTGTGGGATCGCTTTAGCGATCAAACTAATGTTATCTTCACTATTTATTATTATTATTATTATTCCTCCTGTTTTTTGGGTCATTTCAATGGAGAAATGCCATTTTGTGACGTCATAATGCATAGTGCCATTCTAGTCATAATGCAAATGCCATTCTAGTGACGTCATAATACTGATGTCATTGTATTATGACCCTACTACTACACTACTAACACTATCAATACTCAATACCAGCAACATTCTTAGCGATCCCACACTGTTTCTTCAGGAACAGTACTTTCTAGTTATCAATACCATTCCCAATGGAGCGCACTTTCCCTCATCATATCTATGCCATAGAGTTATAATATATCGGATGCTCTTCAGTGAGATATGCATCTGGGCTAGAGCCCTGCAGGCCCGTCGGGACTCGACCAAGGCCCGGCCCGCCAATACGAGCCGGGCTAGGGCCCTTTCTGTATTTGACCATCGGGCCCAGGGCTCACGAACCCCATTATATTAATAAGGTAAACATTTTGCGCAGTGAATTTCACCCTAGACCATTGTGGGCATGTCTCAGTATGTGCGCTATCTTGAATGGACGGGGGGTGTGTGGGAGGCAGCACCCTACAGTCTATGGGGCAGAGACCGTATCTTAACAACACTGAAAGCGCTAACTCTCATTGGTTATGTCTTGGGTAAATGAGCCAATGAGCTGCCCCCAAAGAGCTGAGGGCCTTTCCAGACACCCAGACTCTCACAGCTCGCTGACACTGACAGTCACACAGCGACGAGACACGAGAGGGGGAGGAGGACAGCACAATCACCGTCATATCTCAAATAAATCGCCCTGTCATTCATATTGATTCCCCAACCTCAAAATACGGAACAAAGTGTGTCCTGTATCAGTTAATCACCGGACACGTCTTTTAGTTTCAAAAAACGGGACGATTCCGTATTTTACGGGACTACCACACTAGGCGGCAAGCTGCGAGGACATTAAGATCATTCCAAACGGAGGCTGGAGGAGGATTTCTTACTTTTTAGTGTGATGTGTGTGTTCATGACTTCTTGTGGGTTTGTTTTTATCAGAGCGCGAGAGCAGCTGAGAGTGCAGCTGCTGCACGCACCAGTGGAAGCGCACGCTCGAAAATAATTAAAGGGTGTACACCATGCATTTAAAAAAAATAATGTAATATTTAATATCATATTGTTTATGTCCCTCAAACGTTTTTCAAAAGGTTTGAGCCTAAATCAAGCCTCAGATAATCATTCAAACTAACTTCTCTCTGGCTTATAAAGCACTTTCACCTGCAATACCACATTGTCCTTATTTGGCACGTGGCGCTATTGAGCCAGTTTGTGTGCATGTTATCTCCTGGTTCTGACACAACTTTAGAGGGCAAAAAAAAAAATATATATATATATTTAAAAAAAGTTGATATTCATTGTATATTCTTACACCTATGTTATCAATACACATGGTTTGTTTTTTGTTATGCTTGTTATGACAGAGTGCAAGTTTAGCTGTTAAAAATATGAAACCAGACCAAAACATTGTATAAATCATATGTAATTCATATATATATATATATATATATATATATATATATATATATATATATATATATATATATATATATATATATAAATATATATATAATTTTTTTTCACCAAACTTTTTTTTTAAATTAATTGATTAATTAATTAATTAATCCGTCTGATAGTGGCCTGGAGGTCTGCACATACCATGCATTGAACACGGTCTTCTTCCAGGAGAAGTCCAATCACGGTAGAACCGTAAAGCACCTGCACGCTCACCTCTCTCTCCTCTGAATCAATAACAGATGCACATCGTGACCGTTCACTTGATCACGTGGTGTGCCTGACAGGGAACGCACTGTGGGAATGTTCCCGAGGATGTCACGGGCTTTATTATATGAACTAGATGTCAGGGCCGCTTCGCAGCCCTCATATCTAGGCCCGATCCTAGGTTGGTCCAGACAGCACTGGCCTAGTCACTCTGCACACACGTCATGCGAAGTTCGGCCCCTCTGGCCTCTCCTCTCCTCTCCTGTCCTCTCCTCTCCTCTCCTCTCCTCTCCTCCCCGCTTTGCTTTGTAGCCCTAACCTCTAGTCCCAACCTCACAACCTCCCAACCTCGGTCATGTGATAAAGAGGTCAGACTTCCTGTATCTGGTTGCTATGGCAACCTGCCAGATCAGGCTGAGGGTCTGATAGGCAAATCGGAGAATCAATCAAGCCGAGAGTCCGATCACTGATCGAGGTGGGGTAAGATGCCTAAAACATAGCCATAGCTCTGATCAACAGTCTGTGGCGGGTCTTGGAGGCATGTGGAGTGATCCTGTGCTTACGAATCCCGGACGAACTTTCGGAGCTTTTGTCAATTATATAGTAAGATAATGTGACATTTAACTTGTATTTTTTTTTTTTAACCCACGATTTTGTAACCCTTTTTTCAACCAGTGCCAATTGCCTAAGCTTGTGATCCTGGGCGCTACTCTCCCTCTGCCAGCCTGGGGAGAGCCCTGAACTGAGCTCATGTTTCCTTCAATGCATTCTTCTTATTACCTGACAGGGGGGAGCTTCTCCGGTAGAACATAGCGCGTGGAAGGAACACGTTATTCCACCCAGTTCCTTTCCCCTCCATCAGGCACCCAGGCTGACCAGGGGGAGGCAGTATGGAGACCAGGATTACTGTAAGTTTTTTGTGAGGGTACCTACCCTAGGGGACACGGGGAGAACATGCAAACTCCACAGGCCCTTTCACCAAGCCCACCTAGGGTATGGGCACTGATGACACGGAGGAGAGGACACGCCCACAGCGTCCCCAGCGGAAATCGACCCAGGACCCTCTAGCTGTGAAGTGACAGCGCTACCAACTGCGCCACCGCGCCACCACTGAATAACGTGGCATATTTAGTTTTGCATCAATATTATTTTTCTTTTAACCTCCTGGGTATGGACGCAAGGGGGATGGTGGGGGGGGGGGGGGGTGAGTATGTGCCAGCGGGTCATATTTTTCTTGTTTTTGTTGTTGTTGTTGTTCTGATGCTGTTGGTAGTCATGGCAGCCAGTTCCCATCTGATGTTGTGTGGGAGTTCCCACTGCTCCAAGCCGTACTGAATAACTGCTAGCTTGCATAACGTCTTCATACTAGGACTGAGGTCTAAGATATACAGATCATCAGTGGATGTAAAATGTCTGTTGTATCCTCCAAAGACAATGATACGATCTCCTACCATGCAACAGCGCATACTATGCATTGAACCCGGTCCTTTCCCCTTGGGCTCAACCTTCTTCCAAGAGAAGGTCTCTGGGTTGAATTTCCACAGATCATTGAAGGTCTTGTTCCAGCCACAACCACCAAATATGTACAGTTCTCCATCGTAGGTAAAGGATGAATGACTACTGCGTCCTTCTGGAAGAAGCTGTGCAGAAGGTGTGTTCAACCAGCAGTTGGTCTCCGTGTCAAAGACTCTGAAGATGTTGTTGGTGTAATAGGGACGACAATTGCCCGCTTGACCCCCAAACACAAACATCTTTGTCCCGATGATGGTGGCAGAGTGAAACCATGAAGAAGGTGGAGGAGTTCCTCTGGTATTAATTGAAGACCAGAGCATTGTGGTGGTGTCCAACTTGTAGATGTCATTAGTCAATCCAGTCAGCTGGGTGTATCCTCCATAGATAAACATGACCTTCTCCAAGACACAGGCTGAGTGGTACATCCTCCCCTCTGGAACAGTTCCAGAAACCCTGGGTTTGAACCAGCTGTGGGTGTCGACATCAAATCCATAAAGAACGTTGAAGTAAGGACTACCTCCCCAGATGTAGATGATATCTTCTATCAGCACAACTGTGTGGTCCTCACGTTTAGAGGGAACCTCAAGTTGGCGTTCTCTTCCTGTTGTCACCGGGGTCGACGTACTCCAGCATAAAGACACTGTGTTGAAAACACGGACATCAATCTGAGCCGTGTTGCCATCACAAATCCCTCCAAAGAAGTACACCTTGTGCTCCACTGAAACACAAGGTTTACAAGGTTTTTGTCCTCCATTCAGATGTACCGTCCAGTGGAACATTTCTCACACCGTAGTTTAAGTCCTAAAGTGTGCACTATTGCTTATAATTGGTTCAGTGGCACAAATGTCTCACAAAGTTTGACAATTCCACAAAACCGATGAGTTGGGTTGGACAATCAAGGAAGCCGATGACTGT
Organism: Gymnoscopelus braueri; assembly: GCF_963280865.1. Lineage (NCBI taxonomy): Eukaryota > Metazoa > Chordata > Actinopteri > Myctophiformes > Myctophidae > Gymnoscopelus > Gymnoscopelus braueri. The sequence goes on along the minus strand of NC_137604.1, from coordinate 4,830,635 downwards.
TGATAGAGAATTGAGTCTTTTCAGCAGTGTTGACGACAACTCATTTTCAAGCAAAGTTGTTTCAGGCAGGTGGATGACTCGCTGAAAGTCGCTAAATGACACTTTTTTCGTGTGACGATTTGCTTTAAAGGACATGGTTGTGATGATGACACCGTTGTGTGATGATGTCATCGCGTAGATTACCCAATGACGTTACTCCAATTGACTGACTGAAGATGTCATCAACATCGTTGTTAAACACATTAACCTGGACGCCCCTATTCTGGGCATTGTATTATTGTCAGGATTAATTTATCAATTCATTATTGTATTAATTCATTTATTCATTTATTAATTTATTTTGCTCTAAATGAAATAGTTTTGAAGGAAATAGAAAAAAAAAATGTATTAAAATAGAAAATAGCCGATCTACAAGCTTACAATGCGTCATAAGCTTGGGGTTTAATTCATTCGTTTAATCCGCTGGTTGCAATGTCAAGGTGCCTGAAGCCCCCCAACACGCCAGTGCCCCCCTTAAAAAAAACATTGCTTCTAGCCCCCCTACGCTAGATGGAGCTCTTCGCCAACCTATGAGTGATCCAATGACTTCCGGAGAAGATGAAAATAACCCCGGAAATAACCCTGTCCGGTCTAATGTTAAAGGATTAAGAAACATTTTAAATTCTCTGCTTTCTTGTTTTTTTCAGCGTTTTTGGCGAGAACAAGCTATATTTAACAGCTATATTTAACAGCCAATAACTAAAGAAAGAATCAGAATCAGAATCAGAATCAGTTTTATTGTCACATCACAGGTTTACAAGGTAAAAAAGTGGGTGAAATTCGTTTTTGTACATCGTTCCCATCGCAACGTTAATTTCCATAGAAAGAAGAGGGGGGGGGGGGGGGGGGGAGAAGAAGAGGGGGGGGGGGCAAGTGGGAAGGAGATCAAAACAAGATGCAACAGAAGGCCAGACAAGTTATCTACATATTTACAAAGTACCTGAGATAATACAAAACTAAGGTGCCTGAGCATAGCAGCAATGTATGTATACTGTGCATGTTATACTTATACTGTGCATGATATACATATGGACGTTAAGGTGCTTAGAGAAAAAAAGAGCACAATAAAAAAGACAAAAAAAAATCAGTGCGTTATACATGGGATTAAGGTGCAAAAGGTCAGTGCGTGTCCACCTAGGGTGGACTGACCCTAGTATAATCCGCAAGTAGCTCCATGAGGGAGTGCAACAAAAAAGTCATTTTGTACCTGGTGTAGTCCACAGGTGTGTCCGAGGGGGAGCTAAGTCCAAGTCACTGTCCCTGGTATAATCCACAGGTGTGTTCAGGAAGAGCCAGAAAAGTTTTTTCACCGCCTGCTGTCAGGCTGCTGAACAAGGCTTATGCCTCATTCAGCATCCTGACAGCAGCCGGATTATAACTGCACCAGTACCTGGTGGTGGAACTCTTGATACTGCGGTAGAGCCCCTTGCCCGGTCGCGGTCGTTGTAGGGGTTTGAACAGTCTGTGACTTGGGTGGTGCTTGTCCTTGATGATGCGCTTGGCTTTGACCACGCACCGCTTTTTGTACAGTTCCTGGAGCGCTGGGAGCTCGATTCCCATTATCCGCTCTGCCGATCGCACTACTCGCTGTAGGCTGATCTTTTCTCGGGCAGTGCAGTTCCCGTACCAGGCCGTGACACAGCCTGTTAGGATGCCTTCAACAGAACTGTTGTAATACAGCCTGAGGATGCGATGTCCTACTCCGAGCTTCTTCAGGCGGCGGAGCCAGTACAGTCGCTGCTGAGCCTTTTTCCTCACGTGTGTGGTGTGCGTCTCCCATTTGAGGTCCTCCTCGATGTGTACTCCGAGGAACTTGAACTCGCTGACCCTTTCCACTGCAGCACCGTCGATGAGGATGGGCGCATGGTCTCTCCGCGGCCTCCTGAAGTCCACGATCAGTTCTTTGGTCTTGTCGACGTTAAGAGAGAGGTTGTTCTCCCGGCACCAGCGTGCCAGTGAGTTGATCTCCTCTCTATAGTCAGACTCGTCGTTGTTGACGATTCGGCCTATCACTGTCGTGTCGTCCGCGTACTTTATGATGGTGTTGGAGACATGTGTGGCTGTGCAGTCATACGTGTACAGGGAGTAGAGGAGAGGGCTCAGCACGCATCCCTGGGGTGCTCCGGTGTTGAGGGTCAGGGGGTCGGATGTGATGCTGCCCATTCTCACCACCTGATGTCGGTTGGACAAGAAGTCCTGTATCCAGTCGCACATGCTTGGGTGTAGCCCTAGGTCTCTGAGCTTTTTGTCAAGTATTGCTGGGACAATGGTGTTGAATGCTGAGCTGTAGTCCACGAACAGCATACGTACATATTTGTCCTTCAGCAGCTTGTTGTCCATGTGCGAGAGGACGGTGTGGAGAGCCATGGCAATAGCGTCGTCGGTGGATCTGTTTTTGCGGTATGCATACTGCCACGGATCCAGCGAGGCAGGTAGCGTGGAGCTGATGTATTCCCTCACCAGTTTCTCGAAGCACTTGCTGACGATCGGGGTGAGAGCGACAGGTCTCCAGTCGTTCAGGCATGTCACTTTGGCCTTTTTGGGAATGGGCACAATGGTTGACATTTTGAACCCTGCAGGGACCACAGCCTGGGAGAGGGAGAGGTTAAAGATGTCAGCGAAGACACCCGCAAGCTTGTCTGCACATGCCTTAAGGACCCGGCCTGGAATCCCATCAGGTCCGGCTGCCTTGTGGATGTTGACCCGTGCGAAGGCTGTACGCACTTCTCTCTCCGAGATGGTTAGAGGGTTCTCCTCTGCTGGTGCTGCTGATGGCCCCGCTTGGCTGCCGCGGTTGGGGCTGATCTCAAACCGGCCGTAGAAAGTGTTCAGTTCGTTGGGGAGGGAGGCAGGCGGGTTCACCTCGCTTCTGGTTCTTGTTTTGCAGTCTGTCAAGGTGTGTACCGCCTGCCATGTGCTCCTGATGTCGCCATTGCTGAGTTTGTCTTGCATCTTTTTTGTGTAGGCCTTTTTCGCCTTCCTGATGGCGCTGTTTAGGGCCGCGCGCGTCGTGTTGCGCGTTTCCACGTCGCCAGATTTGAAACCAGCATCCCGTTCATGCAGATGTGCACGTACTCCGCTGTCCATCCATGGTTTCTGATTGGGATAGATCCGAACTGTCTTTTTTGGGACTATGTCATCTATGCACTTACTGATAAAGCCAGTGACTGAGTCTGAGAGTTCGTTGATGTTATTCCCAGCGGCGTTCTTAAACATCCCCCAGTCAGTCTGGTAGAAGCAGGATTGTAGCATAGCGTCTGTGTCCTCAGACCAGATTCGGATTTCCTTCTCAATGACCGGCTCCCTTTTTAGCCTCTGTTTGTAGGCAGGTAGCAGCTGGATGGCGTAGTGGTCAGAGCTTCCTAGCGGTGGGCGGCGGAGAGCTTTGTATCCATCCTTGAAGGGCGTGTAGCAGTGGTCAAGAATATTGTCACCACGGGTGCTGCAGGCGACATGCTGGTGGAATTTGGGAAAGACCTTTTTTAAGTGTGTCCGGTTGAAGTCGCCTAGGCAGATGACTGTGCAGTCCGGGTGGCGATTTTCTTGTGCACTGATCGCCTGGTGTAATTCCCTCATAGCTGTGTCCTTATTAGCTCCAGGGTGAATGTAAACAACGGCTACAATCACAATGCTGAAGTCGCGTGGTAGGTAGAAAGGACGGCAGGCTATGATTAAAAGTTCAAGGTCTGGTGAGCAGTGACTATCTAGGATTTTAACATCTTTGCACCAGTTGTTGTTGATAAAGGCACAAACCCCCCCCCCACGTTGCTTACCGCTTAGTACAGTGTCTCTGTCTTTCCTATACACGGTGAAACCAGGGGGAGTGATTGAAGAATCAAATGCTAACTCCGTTAGCCACGTCTCTGTTAGCACAACAATAGACGTGCTCCTCGTCTCGGCGTTGTATTGAACGCGCGCCAGTAAGTCGTCCATAGTGGTCACTGTTCTTGATTCACACAGAGATCTAACGTTCGCTAGCAGGATTGAAGGCAGTGCAGGTTTATATCCACGTTTTGTTGTTCTTACGAGGAGACCCGCTCTTTTCCCTCGTCGACCTGGCCGTCTTCTTCGCCGCCTCGGGTTCGTTCCAGCCGGAACAAAGGGAAACCCTCCCCCCACCCAGCCGAGTGGAAGGTTTTCGGCAAAAAAGTCCGGAATTCTGCGTGTAATCGCTGTGCTGATGTCCATAAGTGCTTGTCTGTCATAACTCCTTAGACACCCGACGGTGTAGGGAAAAAAGAGAAGGCTAAAAAATACTAAAAGGACGAAAAAACGTTGCGACGTTCCGGAGCTTGTACGGAAGCAGCCTTTCTCCATGGCGCTCCCAGTGTCCCAGGGGTCGCGGGGACACGCTTTTTACCCCCGATGGAAGCAGAGACACTCCTCCGTCTTTTGCGACTCTGTGTGTCGCTCGTCCTGGAGTGAAATATTCTGTGGCTCTTGAAAGGTTAGTAAAAATGCTAAAAAAAAAACGCTGTCAGTGAATGAGTTCAGATGTGCGGTCCAGTGAAACATTTCACATACAATCATGATTCAGCTGCACAAACGTCACACAAAGTCTGGCCAATTCGCTAAGTGAATGGGTTGCGTTGACCAGTGGTGTAAAGTAACTAAGTACATTTACTCAAGTACGGTACTTAAGTAAAATTTTTAGGTATTTTTTACTTTACTCGAGTATTTCCAATTTTCTGTACTTTTACTTTTACTCAACTACATCTCAGAGGCAAATATTGTACTTTTACTCCATTACAATTATTTTAAAACTTTAGTTACTGGTTACTTTGCAGATATATAATTATATTATAAAACATACATTTACCACTTTGACCCTATTTTGTTCATAGGCTATTTGAAAATAGCAGATCTACTGTACAAGCTCAGAACGACGCGTCGTGAGCTTGTAGATCTGCTAATTTCAAACATTTTACTTTACATTTACATTTTAAACTTTTACTTTTGGTACTACTTTAAGTATATTTTGATGCCAATACTTTTGTACTTTTACTGAAGTAACCTTTCGAACAAAGGCCTTTTACTTTCAACAGAGTATTTTTATATTCCGGTATTGCTACTTTTACTTAAGTAAAATATCAGAGTACTTCTTCCACCACTGGTGTTGATCGATAAAGGAAAGTAATGCCTGTAGATCAGCATTTCTCAAAGTGGGTGCTGTGACTCAAGTCCAGGGGTGCTGCCAGAATACTTTGGTAATATTTGGAATTCATCACATCAGTTTAACCACTTACACCCTCTATACTTTGTAAAACGGACCTAAGTTGCACTGTACTTGTACTTGTACTTTTTTTCATTCTACACCAAAAATCTTCGCCAAATATAGCAGATTTACAAGCTTGAGCTTGTAGATCTGCTATGTTGGGGTTTAAGTGGGCAAACGTCAAATAAAAGTATCGCAAACGAATATTCTCTCAAGTCTCTTCGTGACGTGAAAGATTTACATTATTACGTATCGTAATATCAAATAAATGTTAATATAAAGGTGCTATAAAGTATCAATGTAAATCAGGGGTGCCGTGGATAAAAAAAAAAGTTATTTACACAGTGTCCTGAGCAAAAAGCTAAAAGCTATCGCAGCTTTCCCGCCCTTTTTTTAAAACCGGGAAGTGAGACAGGGGACCTTAGAATATAGATAAAACCTGTTTATGCCTGATTAAATGATGTTTTTATAGATAAAACTTGTTTATGCCTGATTAAATGATGTTTTTATAGATAAAACCTGTTTATGCCTGATTAAATTATGTTTTTGTAGATAAAACCTGTTTATCCCTGATTAAATGATGTTTTTATAGATAAAACCTGTTTATGCCTGATTAAATGATGTTTTTATAGATAAAACCTGTTTATGCCTGATTAAATGATGTTTTTGTAGATAAAACCTGTTTATGCCTGATTAAATGATGTTTTTATAGATAAAACCTGTTTATGCTTGATTAAATGATGTTTTTATAGATAAAACCTGTTTATGCCTGATTAAATGATGTTTTTGTAGATAAAACCTGTTTATGCTTGATTAAATGATGTTTTTATAGATAAAACCTGTTTATGCCTGATTAAATGATGTTTTTATAGATAAAACCTGTTTATGCCTGATTAAATTATGTTTTTGTAGAAATCTGCCAGAGTTGACAACGATCTTGGAAACAACTTTAAAGGGGAAAAACGTTTACAAAAAAAAATATATATATATACGTTGTACATTCTTACACCTATGTTATCAATACACATGGTTAGTTTTTTAAATGCATGCCTTTAACAAAAAAAAGAAAAAGAAAAGTTTAAAATAATGTTTGAAGTTGTGAATCCTTGTCTTGTCAAGGGTGTTTTCTGGCAGAGTGCACATTTAGCTGTAAAAAAAAAAGGAAACCAGACCAAAACATTGTATAAATCTTATGTAATTCATAGATATATAAATCCTTTAAGAATATATATTTTTTAAATGAGTTTGTTACTAAATAATAATTTGAAATGTTTTGGTAGGACATGATTTGTTCAAATTCTCCATTATCTATATCTATATATCTATAGATATATGCAGCGTTTCACCGCCTTTTCCTCCCCAATTGATTCCTCCCCACACACTTGTATCCTACTGACTCACCTGCCAGTGAGGAGCCCCCACCGGGAGGACGTAGAGCCTTCGTCCTACTCCTCCCGCTCAACACTCCCGGCTGACAGGCTCCGCCCCCAGCGTGTAGGATTACATGCAGTGACAAATATCACCCTCCCTGGCCCGGCTTCCCTCCCCCGAACACGGGCCAAATGTGTTCGTAGATGCTCGACAAAGCCGGATGCACCGCAGAGGATATGCACCCACAACCTCCGCGGTGGTGGGCAGGAACTTTACCACTGTGCCACCCGAGCGCCCAGGTCAGCCCTGTTGACTGCTGAAATACATTTTGGTGAAAGCCCTGTCCCTCAGATACGATTAGTGGCCTGGAGGTCTGTTATAGTGGGATCCTATGGGGATATCCAAAGTAAAAATACAATAAAAATGATTTTTTATTATGATTGTGTTGCTTAAATAATATATCATTCAGAAAACTTCTCATTGAATGCCAAATCGTTGATTTTTGTGTGTGATTATTAGCCTACTTCCCAGGAAGAAAAAAAAAAGTTAGTAGCATTTAAGATGTAACGTCCGGTCCAATCACGGTAGAACCGTAGAGCACCTGCACGCCCACGTCTCTCTCCTCTGAATCAATATGATGCGCACCGTGACCGTGCACTTGATCACGTGATGTGCCTGACAGGGAACGCACTGCATTTTACATAAAATGCATTCATTTTCAACCTCCTGGGTAGGGACGCAAAGATGGGGGGGTCATCTTTTTGTTGTTTTTGTTGTTATTTTCCTGTTGCTGTTGGTAGTCATGGCTGTCAGTTCCCATCTGATGTTGTGTGGGAGTTCCCACTGATCCACACCGTACTGAATAACTGCTAGCTTGCATAACGTCTTCAAACTAGGACTGAGGTCTAAGATATACAGGTTATTGGGTGTGTTGTTTCCTCCAAAGAGGATGAGACGATCTCCATCCATGCAACAGCACATACTGTGCCTTGAACCCGGTCCTTTCCCCTTGGGCTCAACCTTCTTCCAGGAGAAGGTCTCTGGATTGAATTTCCACAGATCATTGAAGGTTCCAGTTCCAGTAGAGCCACAACCACCAAATATGTACAGTTCTCCATTGTAGACAAAGGCTGAATGACTACTGCGTCCGTCTGGAAGAAGCTGTGTAGAAGGTGTGTCCAGCCAGCAGCTTGTCACTGTGTCAAACACTCTGATGATGTTGTAGGAGACCCACGGGTCCCCCCGGCCCCCAAATACAAACATCTTTGTCCTGATGATGGTGGCAGTGTGACATGATGAAGCAGGTGGTGGAGTTCCTCTGGTGTTAATTAAAGACCAGAGCATTGTGGTGATGTCCAACTTGTAGATGTCATTTGTCCATACAGTCAGCTGGGTCCATCCTCCATAGATAAACATGACCTTCTCCAAGAAACAGGCTGAGTGGTTCATCCTCCCATATGGAACAGTCCCAGAAACCCTGGGTTTGAAACAGCTGTGGGTGTCGACATCAAATCCATAAAGAACGCTGCAGTAAGGACTACCTCCCCAGATGTAGATGATATCTTCTATCAGGACAGCTGTGTGGTACTCATGCTTGGAGGGAACCTCAAGTTGCCGTTCTCTTCCTGTTGTCACCGGGGTCAACATACTCCAGCATAAAGACACTGTGTTGAAAACATGGACATCCATATGAACTGTGTTGCCATAATAGAGCCTTCCAAAGAAGTACACCTTGTGCTCCACTGAAACTGCAGCATAACCGTGTAATTGTGGTCCTCCATTCAGATGTACCGTCCAGTGGAACATTTCTCACACCGAAGTTTAAGTCCCAAAGGATGCACTATTGCTTATATTGGTTCAGTGGTACAAATGTCTCAATTCCACAAAGCCGATGAGCTGGGTTGGACAATCGTGGAAGCCGATGACTGTTGATAGCGAATTGAGTCTTTTCAGCAGTGTTGACGACAACTAATTTTCAAGCAAAGGGGCTTCAGGCAGGTGGATGACTCGCTGAAAGTTGCTGAATGACATTGTTTTATTTAAAGGACATGGTTGTGATGATGACATTGTTGCGTGATGAAGACATCGTTGCGTGATGATGTTATCGCCTAGATTACCCAATGACGTTACTCCAATTGACTGACTGTAGATGTCAGAACAAAACGTCAACATGTCGTTTAACACATTAACCTGGTCGCCCCTATTCTGGGAATTGTATTATTGTCAGGATTAATGTATTAATAATGTATTAATAATGTATTAATTAATTCATTAACAAATTCATTCATTCATTCATTCATTCATTCATTCATTCATTCATATTTCATTCATATTTCATTCATTCATTCGTTCATTCATTTATTTAGTAATGAATGAATTTATTATTATCATTATCTTATTATCTTACTACTATAATTGTCAAAAGCTTCGAAAGTATGTCCGGGATTCGCAAGCACAGGATCACTCCACATGCCTCCAAGACCCGCCACAGACTGTTGATCAGAGCTCTGGCTATGATTTAGGCATCTTACCCAACCTCCATCAGTGATCAGACTCTCGGCTTGATTGATTCTCTGATTTGCCTATCAGACCCTCAGCCTGATCTGGCAGGTTGCCATAGCAACCAGATACAGGAAGTCTGACCTCTTTATCACATGACCGAGGTTGGGAGGTTGGGAGGTTGGGAGGTTGGGACTAGAGGTTAGGGCCGCAAAGCAAAGCAGGGAGGGGGGAGAGAGGAGCTGAGAGGAGAGGCCAGGCCAGAGGGGCCGGACTTCGCATGACGTGTGTGCAGAGTGACTAGGTCAGTGCTGTCTGGACCAACCTCGGATGGGGCCTAGATGTGAGGGGCGCGAAGCGGCCCTGACATCTAGTTATTATTGTCTCCGCCGGAGGCGGAGAGTATGTTTTCGCTTCGTCCCGCTGTGTGTCCCCCCCCCCCCTAGCCAAGCTAACATTGGTCAAGCTCCACGTGACACGTGACAATATGTTGACACCAATGCTTTTGATTGGCTAGAGGGACGCATGACGAAATAAAATCCTATGAATAGGTGTGTCACTTCAAAAAGCCATTTATGTTCTTTGAAGTGAGGTAAGACGGGATCAATCAGTCTTGATTGGAACAGTACCTTCCAGTACAAATCACCCGTCCGTGCGTGTGTGTGTCCCTCTGAGAACACCTAACATTGGTCAGTTTCACGTGACATCACAATACGTAATATAAATATATATGATCACTTGATCACGTGATGTGCCTGACAGCGAACGCACTGCATTTTACATAAAATGCATTCATTTTCAACCTCCTGGGTAGGGACGCAAAGATGGGGGGGTCATCTTTTTGTTGTTTTTGTTGTTATTTTCCTGTTGCTGTTGGTAGTCATGGCTGTCAGTTCCCATCTGATGTTGTGTGGGAGTTCCCACTGATCCACACCGTACTGAATAACTGCTAGCTTGCATAACGTCTTCAAACTAGGACTGAGGTCTAAGATATACAGGTTATTGGGTGTGTTGTTTCCTCCAAAGAGGATGATACGATCTCCCACCATGCAACAGCACATACTGTGCCTTGAACCCGGTCCTTTCCCCTTGGGCTCAACCTTCTTCCAGGAGAAGGTCTCTGGATTGAATTTCCACAGATCATTGAAGGTTCCAGTTCCAGTAGAGCCACAACCACCAGATATGTACAGTTCTCCATTGTAGACAAAGGCTGAATGACTACTGTGTCCGTCTGGAAGAAGCTGTGTAGAAGGTGTGTCCAGCCAGCAGCTTGTCACTGTGTCAAACACTCTGATGATGTTGTAGGAGACCCACGGGTCCCCCCGGCCCCCAAATACAAACATCTTTGTCCTGATGATGGTGGCAGTGTGACATGATGAAGCAGGTGGTGGGGTTCCTCTGGTGTTAATTAAAGACCAGAGCATTGTGGTGATGTCCAACTTGTAGATGTCATTTGTCCATACAGTCAGCTGGGTCCATCCTCCATAGATAAACATGACCTTCTCCAAGAAACAGGCTGAGTGGTTCATCCTCCCATATGGAACAGTCCCAGAAACCCTGGGTTTGAAACAGCTGTGGGTGTCGACATCAAATCCATAAAGAACGCTGCAGTAAGGACTACCTCCCCAGATGTAGATGATATCTTCTATCAGGACAGCTGTGTGGTACTCATGCTTGGAGGGAACCTCAAGTTGCCGTTCTCTTCCTGTTGTCACCGGGGTCAACATACTCCAGCATAAAGACACTGTGTTGAAAACATGGACATCCATATGAACTGTGTTGCCATAATAGAGCCTTCCAAAGAAGTACACCTTGTGCTCCACTGAAACTGCAGCATAACCGTGTAATTGTGGTCCTCCATTCAGATGTACCGTCCAGTGGAACATTTCTCACACCGAAGTTTAAGTCCCAAAGGATGCACTATTGCTTATATTGGTTCAGTGGTACAAATGTCTCAATTCCACAAAGCCGATGAGCTGGGTTGGACAATCGTGGAAGCCGATGACTGTTGATAGCGAATTGAGTCTTTTCAGCAGTGTTGACGACAACTAATTTTCAAGCAAAGGGGCTTCAGGCAGGTGGATGACTCGCTGAAAGTTGCTGAATGACATTGTTTTATTTAAAGGACATGGTTGTGATGATGACATTGTTGCGTGATGAAGACATCGTTGCGCGATGATGTTATCGCCTAGATTACCCAATGACGTTACTCCAATTGACTGACTGTAGATGTCAGAACAAAACGTCAACATGTCGTTTAACACATTAACCTGGACGCCCCTATTCTGGGAATTGTATTATTGTCAGGATTAATGTATTAATAATGTATTAATAATGTATTAATTCATTCATTAACAAATTAATTCATTCATTCATTCATTCATTCATTCATTCATTCATTCATTCATATTTCATTCATTCATTCATTCATTCATTCATTCGTTCATTCATTTATTTAGTAATGAATGAATTTATTATTATCATTATCTTATTATCTTACTACTATAATTGTCAAAAGCTCCGAAAGTATGTCCGGGATTCGCAAGCACAGGATCACTCCACATGCCTCCAAGACCCGCCACAGACTGTTGATCAGAGCTCTGGCTATGATTTAGGCATCTTACCCAACCTCGATCAGTGATCAGACTCTCGGCTTGATTGATTCTCTGATTTGCCTATCAGACCCTCAGCCTGATCTGGCAGGTTGCCATGGCAACCAGATACAGGAAGTCTGACCTCTTTATCACATGACCGAGATTGGGAGGTTGGGAGGTTGGGAGGTTGGGACTAGAGGTTAGGGCCGCAAAGCAAAGCAGGGAGGGGGGAGAGAGGAGCTGAGAGGAGAGGCCAGGCCAGAGGGGCCGGACTTCGCATGACGTGTGTGCAGAGTGACTAGGTCAGTGCTGTCTGGACCAACCTCGGATGGGGCCTAGATGTGAGGGGCGCGAAGCGGCCCTGACATCTAGTTATTATTGTCTCCGCCGGAGGCGGAGAGTATGTTTTCGCTTCGTCCCGCTGTGTGTCCCCCCCCCCCCTAGCCAAGCTAACATTGGTCAAGCTCCACGTGACACGTGACAATATGTTGACACCAATGCTTTTGATTGGCTAGAGGGACGCATGACGAAATAAAATCCTATGAATAGGTGTGTCACTTCAAAAAGCCATTTATGTTCTTTGAAGTGAGGTAAGACGGGATCAATCAGTCTTGATTGGAACAGTACCTTCCAGTACAAATCACCCGTCCGTGCGTGTGTGTGTCCCTCTGAGAACACCTAACATTGGTCAGTTTCACGTGACATCACAATACGTAATATAAATATATATGATCACTTGATCACGTGATGTGCCTGACAGCGAACGCACTGCATTTTACATAAAATGCATTCATTTTCAACCTCCTGGGTAGGGACGCAAAGATGGGGGGGTCATCTTTTTGTTGTTTTTGTTGTTATTTTCCTGTTGCTGTTGGTAGTCATGGCTGTCAGTTCCCATCTGATGTTGTGTGGGAGTTCCCACTGATCCACACCGTACTGAATAACTGCTAGCTTGCATAACGTCTTCAAACTAGGACTGAGGTCTAAGATATACAGGTTATTGGGTGTGTTGTTTCCTCCAAAGAGGATGATACGATCTCCCACCATGCAACAGCACATACTGTGCCTTGAACCCGGTCCTTTCCCCTTGGGCTCAACCTTCTTCCAGGAGAAGGTCTCTGGATTGAATTTCCACAGATCATTGAAGGTTCCAGTTCCAGTAGAGCCACAACCACCAGATATGTACAGTTCTCCATTGTAGACAAAGGCTGAATGACTACTGTGTCCGTCTGGAAGAAGCTGTGTAGAAGGTGTGTCCAGCCAGCAGCTTGTCACTGTGTCAAACACTCTGATGATGTTGTAGGAGACCCACGGGTCCCCCCGGCCCCCAAATACAAACATCTTTGTCCTGATGATGGTGGCAGTGTGACATGATGAAGCAGGTGGTGGGGTTCCTCTGGTGTTAATTAAAGACCAGAGCATTGTGGTGATGTCCAACTTGTAGATGTCATTTGTCCATACAGTCAGCTGGGTCCATCCTCCATAGATAAACATGACCTTCTCCAAGAAACAGGCTGAGTGGTTCATCCTCCCATATGGAACAGTCCCAGAAACCCTGGGTTTGAAACAGCTGTGGGTGTCGACATCAAATCCATAAAGAACGCTGCAGTAAGGACTACCTCCCCAGATGTAGATGATATCTTCTATCAGGACAGCTGTGTGGTACTCATGCTTGGAGGGAACCTCAAGTTGCCGTTCTCTTCCTGTTGTCACCGGGGTCAACATACTCCAGCATAAAGACACTGTGTTGAAAACATGGACATCCATATGAACTGTGTTGCCATAATAGAGCCTTCCAAAGAAGTACACCTTGTGCTCCACTGAAACTGCAGCATAACCGTGTAATTGTGGTCCTCCATTCAGATGTACCGTCCAGTGGAACATTTCTCACACCGAAGTTTAAGTCCCAAAGGATGCACTATTGCTTATATTGGTTCAGTGGTACAAATGTCTCAATTCCACAAAGCCGATGAGCTGGGTTGGACAATCGTGGAAGCCGATGACTGTTGATAGCGAATTGAGTCTTTTCAGCAGTGTTGACGACAACTAATTTTCAAGCAAAGGGGCTTCAGGCAGGTGGATGACTCGCTGAAAGTTGCTGAATGACATTGTTTTATTTAAAGGACATGGTTGTGATGATGACATTGTTGCGTGATGAAGACATCGTTGCGCGATGATGTTATCGCCTAGATTACCCAATGACGTTACTCCAATTGACTGACTGTAGATGTCAGAACAAAACGTCAACATGTCGTTTAACACATTAACCTGGACGCCCCTATTCTGGGAATTGTATTATTGTCAGGATTAATGTATTAATAATGTATTAATAATGTATTAATTCATTCATTAACAAATTAATTCATTCATTCATTCATTCATTCATTCATTCATTCATTCATTCATATTTCATTCATTCATTCATTCATTCATTCATTCGTTCATTCATTTATTTAGTAATGAATGAATTTATTATTATCATTATCTTATTATCTTACTACTATAATTGTCAAAAGCTCCGAAAGTATGTCCGGGATTCGCAAGCACAGGATCACTCCACATGCCTCCAAGACCCGCCACAGACTGTTGATCAGAGCTCTGGCTATGATTTAGGCATCTTACCCAACCTCGATCAGTGATCAGACTCTCGGCTTGATTGATTCTCTGATTTGCCTATCAGACCCTCAGCCTGATCTGGCAGGTTGCCATGGCAACCAGATACAGGAAGTCTGACCTCTTTATCACATGACCGAGATTGGGAGGTTGGGAGGTTGGGAGGTTGGGACTAGAGGTTAGGGCCGCAAAGCAAAGCAGGGAGGGGGGAGAGAGGAGCTGAGAGGAGAGGCCAGGCCAGAGGGGCCGGACTTCGCATGACGTGTGTGCAGAGTGACTAGGTCAGTGCTGTCTGGACCAACCTCGGATGGGGCCTAGATGTGAGGGGCGCGAAGCGGCCCTGACATCTAGTTATTATTGTCTCCGCCGGAGGCGGAGAGTATGTTTTCGCTTCGTCCCGCTGTGTGTCCCCCCCCCCCCTAGCCAAGCTAACATTGGTCAAGCTCCACGTGACACGTGACAATATGTTGACACCAATGCTTTTGATTGGCTAGAGGGACGCATGACGAAATAAAATCCTATGAATAGGTGTGTCACTTCAAAAAGCCATTTATGTTCTTTGAAGTGAGGTAAGACGGGATCAATCAGTCTTGATTGGAACAGTACCTTCCAGTACAAATCACCCGTCCGTGCGTGTGTGTGTCCCTCTGAGAACACCTAACGTTGGTCAGTTTCACGTGACATCACAATATGTAATATAAATATATATGTAGTTGTCTGACAACGTAGGTTCGGGAGTAGAGACCACCCTCTGCTTATCGCGGCCACGCCCCGTTCTCCATGCTTCCCTATCTACCTTCACTCATTAGCCACTCCCCTTTCACGATCAACTGCATCCACTACACCTGCCTCCACTCACCACAGCCAATCCTTGTTGCAATCACCACAGTATAAATACACCTGCCATCTCCCGACCAGCTTGTTCTGCTTCACAGCAGACCAAACATGGGTCGTGAGTATTGCGCTTGTAGTTTGGCTATTTCTGCATTTCATTGCTTTCAATTTGTCGTCCCCCTGCTCCACCCCAACTGCCTCCTTCCCTCTCGATTCTCTCTCTCCTTCCTTCCGTTTCTTCTTCTATTCTCTAGGAATCCAGGTGGGGCAGTGACGGAGCAGAGACGACCGACCGCTCCCCGAGTAGAGCAATGATGGCCGTCAGCTCCTGAGACTACGCCCCCACCCTGAGTCTCGCCCTAACCTTGGGTTCCTCATCCCATTCCACATTCATCCCATTTCGTTTCAATAAACTGTTAAACTTAAGTAGAGGTGTGGTCTCTTACTAGTGAAAAATAGCTTAGACAGGAGAGGCTGAGATCACACAATGAAACTAACTCCCATTACGCAAACTGAAGAAGCAGCAAATCATCATCTGAAACCTGATGAAGAAGCAAAGGCGCAGAAGGCCAAAGCTAAGAAACAGAGAGAAAGAACACTAAACAGAGACAAAGAATCCCTAAATGACAAAAAAAAACGAAGACGAGCCACAAATGCTGACAACATGAAGATTGCTACAATCTCTGGAAGAAAAAGTACAAGAGTCTGTAAAGAACATCGAAAGGAAAAGAAGGCACTGGTCACAGTATTCAAGTAATGAAAGACAACATCAACAAGCACATAACACCAGTAAGAAGAGACGCTACAGATCACAAGTAGACAAAATATGATTTTTAGAACATATTTTTGACAATAAATATTTCTTTATGTTCCTCTTCTCAAGGGTACATACATTTTTAACATTCACCTTTTAACAAACTTTTTGTTTAACTAAAAGATATATCTTTTACCCTACTGTATCTCATTAGTTATTGTTATGATAATATAATTGCTATATATCAGATGCGTCATAGTATATACATTTTTGTAATACAGTAATACATTTCTGACAATTAATATTATTGTCTGTTCTTCTTTTTTAAGAAATACATAAATAACCTTTGATGTATGAATCTTTTTTTGTTCTCTTTTTTTCATCTTGTTTTTCTTTCAACAGTGCAAGACAAAATATGGATTTTTAGAACATTTGTTTGACAATAAATATTTCTTTAACATTCACCTTTTAACAAAGAACTTTTTGTTTAACTAAAAGATATATATTTATAGATATATATTATTTTAGTTAAACTACTGTATCTCATTAGATACAGTAGATACATGGTCTATTTTAAGTAAGAATTAGAACATTCCTAGAGAACTATGGTTAAAGATAGGGTAAGTGATTAAAATAGCACGGGTCTGCTGGCGGAGACTTGTGCTCCGAGGAGCACATTTTCTAGTTATTACTGTTTTCACTCTACATTAAATAGTTTAGCAGGAAAATAACCTACATGCTTACAATGCGTCATAAGCTTGGGGTTTAAGTCATTAGTTTAATCCGCTGGCTGCAATATCAATGTACCTTAAGCCCCCCCAACACGCTAGTTTCTGGAGGTCTGTTATAATGGGATCCTATGGGGACATCCAAAGTTAAAAAAAAAAGGAAAAAAACGTTTTTATTATTGAGCTGCTTAAATAATATATAATTTAGAAACATCTCATTGAATGCCAAATAGCAGATTTTAGTGTGTGATTATTAGCCTACTTCCAAGGAGGAAATTAAAAAGTTAGTAGCATTTAAGATGTAGCGTCCAGTCCAATCACGGTAGAATCGTAGCGCGCCTGCACGCTCACCTCTCTCTCCTCTGAATCAATAACAGATGCACATCGTGACCGTTCACTTGATCACGTGGTGTGCCTGACAGGGAACGCGCTGTGGGAATGTTCCCGAGGATGTCCCAGGCTTTATTATACGAATAACGTGACATAATTAGTTTGCATCAATATTCATTCATTTTCAACGTCCTTGGTGGGGACCAGGCCTGGAAAGTTGTCACTTTATGGGCAAGGCCACTTGGCCTTTGGTGTTGTCCATTTTCTGAGGGCACAAAGGCCAAATGCCAGGGCAGGAAGGCCATCAAATAAAACAAGATTTTAGTCCATTGAAATAATGAATTGAATTTAAATATTTTATAAATAAATTGAAATTATGCAGACTAGCTGCAATGAATTTTAAAAAAAGTACGGTATTTACAATTTGATCCATGCTCAGGTCCTTACCATTCAAAGTCATTGATTGGTTTAAAGATGAGGACTCCCAACAGAAGACACTACAAAGAAAGAGACACTGGTGTCTACATATTGACGAGGAGTCAGCTGGGGCATTAAGGCCACTGTGGCCACAGGGCATGCCGCGCTATGAGCTTGCAGATCTGCTATTTTAAAAAAAAATGGATAAATAAAATATTTTGAGATGGGGTTGGCAGCCAAATACATATCATTTTGGGGGTCCTTGACATGAACAAGTTTGAGAACCACTGATATATAGTAACATTGTTAGGATTTAGAAGACATTTGTAGAACCCCCAGAGGCAATAAGATACAACAAGCTCAAAACACGTCGCTTCGCGCCGCATTTCAAGCGTGCTACTTTTGATGCTTTTGTGTGACGCTGTAGTATGATCAAGTAGTAGGGCGTTTCATTTACAATTTTACAAAAAGTTAGAATGTGGAGCTAAGAGGTTTCTGCCCGACAACAACGATACATACTTGGTGCGTAAAAACATCATGTCATACAGTTCTGCTGAGGATCAAAACAGTTGGTGTGGCCGATAGCTCCACCACTAATTTGTAGTTTTCACAGAAAGACATGACACTTAATCCTTATTTACTGCTGGGTTTACTGCTCTGTAGTGTTTCACCAACTTCATGAACAGAACAACATGTCTACCTAAAGCACACACACACACACACACACACACACACACACACACACACACACGCACACACGCACACGCACACGCACACGCACACGCATACACACACACACACACACACACACACACACACACACACACACACACACACACACACACACACACACACACACATGCATAGGCTTTCACACATTCACACACGCAAATACACACTACACACACACACACACGCGCGCACGCACGCACACACACACGGACCCGCACGCACATTCACACACACGGACACGGGCACGCACGCACATTCACACACTTTTACTTTTACTCCACTACAATTATTTGAAAACTTTATTTACTAGTTACTTTGTATTATTATTACAAAACATACATTAACCACTTCAGCCCTATGTATATTTCGGCCATTTGAAAATAGCCGATCTTCAAGCTCAGCTTGGAAAAAGCAGTATTTTTTTCTTACTTAAAGGGATATTTCACTTTCAAATAAAATAAACATTAAAAATAAATATTTTTAAAAAATGAAAAAAGTTATGGCAAAATCACGGCCCCTCACACATTAGTAGGACACTCTAATGCGTGAGGGGGCCGTGATTTTTCCATTACTTTTTTCATTTATTTTTTATATATTTTTTAAATGTTTATTTTATTTGAAAGTGAAATATCCCTTTAAGTAAAAGTATCAATACTGCAATGTAGAAATAATCTGTTACAAGCAAAAGACCGATAACCAAAATTTACTTGAGTAAAAGTACAAAGGTATTGGCACCAAAAGTAAAAGTACTCATTATGCAGAATGTCCCATTTCACGAGGTATCATACATCTTTTAAAAATAGCCACATTTATATAGGGCTGAAGTGGTTAATGTATGTTATGTAATAATAATTCAAATCTACAAAGTAATTAGTAACTAAAGTTTTAAAGTAATAGTATAGTAGCGAAGTAAAAAGTACAATATTTGCCTCTGAGATGTAGTGGAGTAGAAGTAAAAGTACTGAAAATAGGAAATACTCCAGTAAAGAAAAAGCACCTCAAAATTGTACTTAAGTACAGTACTTGAGTAAATGTAATTAGTTACTTTCCACCACTGCACTGTGTAATGGCTACTTTTACTTGCAACATATATATGAGAGAGAGAGAGAGAGAGAGAGAGAGAGAGAGAGAGAGAGAGAGAGAGAGAGAGAGAGAGAGAGAGAGAGAGAGAGAGAGAGAGAGAGAGAGAGAGAGAGGGAGGATGAGTGGTGGTTTGCTCTGTGCTGCTGCAGTGATACATCACAATGTCAGCTTGTTTATTGAAAAGACTGCTGCAAGATTAAGACTTATTGTGTGTGTGTGTGTGTGTGTGTGTGTGTGTGTGTGTGTGTGTGTGTGTGTGTGTGTGTGTGTGTGTGTGTGTGTGTGTGTGTGTGTGTGTGTGTCTGTGTCTGTGTGCGTGTGTGTGTATGTGTGCAGTAAAACGAACCGTCTTAAAGGAGTAGTTCGCCTATTTTTTTAAAACTTATTTTCTATCATGTACACACCATGAATTCCTGGAGATTTTTTTTGTTTTTGTCTCATTCCTGAGCCAATCATTTGATGACCGAGTGGCTTGCCAGTATAGGAGACTCCTCCGCTGGTCATCACATTATTGGCTTAGGCAGTAGTGGTAAAAGTACTCAAATGTTTTACTTATAAGTAAAAGTATCAATACTGCAATGTAGAAGTACTCCGTTACAAGTAAAAGTCCGGAATTCAAAATGTACTCCAGTAAAAGTATTTTACTGTGTGTGTGTGTGTGTGTGTGTGTGTGTGTGTGTGTGTGTGTGTGTGTGTGTGTGTGTGTGTGTGTGCGTGCGCGCAGGCGTGTGCACTGTGCATGCATGCACATGCGCTCATCTGTGTGTGCGTGAGGGTGAATAACATAAAACGAGAATAGACTCATTTCTATTGAATGAACTTGTGTCATAACACACCATAACACAGACTTCCATGTGAAAAGTGACACACGGA
This sequence comes from Gymnoscopelus braueri, assembly GCF_963280865.1. Taxonomy (NCBI): domain Eukaryota; kingdom Metazoa; phylum Chordata; class Actinopteri; order Myctophiformes; family Myctophidae; genus Gymnoscopelus; species Gymnoscopelus braueri. The sequence goes on along the minus strand of NC_137604.1, from coordinate 4,810,553 downwards.
ATGTGGTTCCCTGTATTTAGGATTTGCAGCGCATTAATACAGAAAGTGCTATTTCTATATTATTATTATATTATTAACATGACACAATATTAATAATATGACGTGATGTATGGTCTGTTCTACTGGAGTACAGGAGTATTTATACTTGAGACAAAGTGTAAATACTCCTGGTCAACTCCACTAAACAAATCAATGTTGCTCTGTCAAATTTGTGCTTGGGTTAAAGTACTGGGGGAGCCTATGCTTTTTAAAAAAATACTTAAAGCCTCACTATGTAACTTTATCTTTTAAGTTTGCCTCGGAAAACAAATGACAGTATTCCATAAAGGTAACCGGAAGACTCACCCCAAAACACACTCGCCCCCATTCTATATACCGCCGGATTTGGTATTCTTGCGTTGTTGCGCCACAATCAAATAGAATCACTTTTCGGTTATTGCATCGTCTATTTCTCACTTTCTTGAAAAACATTCTTGAGAGCAACGTTTAGTGGTAAATGACATTGTTTGTTTGTTTGTTTACATGGCTGTCATGTTGGATAAAGCATAAAACCAAGCAGTGCAGGTTGATATGAGCAGGTTTGATTGATTGATTGAAAATTTTATTAGGCAAAATAATGTAAAACAACACAGTTACATTTATAATGCTTTTGTCTAAAAAAAAGTCCTTGCGGACTTGTTTCCGTTGGGGTCCTTGAATTAATTTCATAGACATATATAGTAGCAACCAAACAGTTCAAAAATCAACAGGAAAATACAGATAATACAGAAAAAATACCACTATGTACAAAAAAAAGAAGAAAAATAAAATAAAAAATAAATGTACAAAAAAAGGGGGGGGGGGAAGCATGGAAAAATAAAAAATATATACAAAAAAAGCATGAGGAAATACAAAATATGTACAAAAAAGAGGAGGGGGGGGGGTCGTCTGTCTACAGGGAAACTGGTACTAGCTCCTCTTTCGGCCTCCAGAAAGATGAGTTTTTAGGGCTGTTTTGAATGAGCCCAGCGAACTGCATTTTTTGAGGGATGGGGTTAGACTATTCCATTCCTTGGTGGCTGTGCTATAGAAGGAGAATTTGCCCATGTTTGTTTTATGGGTGGGTGGTACCAGATTGTTGTTTACGCTCCCTCTAGTTTCGTGACTGTGGGTGTCACTAACTTTTTCGAGGTATTTATACAGATATGCGGGTATAGGGGGCATATCGGGCAAATCTGCATTTACAATTTTGAAGACCAGACCCATTTTTAGTTGTTTGCTCTGAGTCTCTGATTAGACAGAGGTCTGTTATTGAGCTCATTTGTGATTATTCACTGATAACACGCTGCTGAATTCAGCGATTGACCAATCAGAATCAAGCATTCAACCAAGCCGTGTAATCATTCTGGATAATGACCGATGAGCTCAATAACAAACAGCAACGATATGCTCGAAAGACTTTGATTACAGTACTCAAGTAAATGTACTTCATTACTGTCCTCACTACAGTTCATGGAAGCAGAGATATGAAGCGGTGTGAATGACAGTGGTGTAAAGTAACTAAGTACAGTACATTTACTCAAGTACTGCACTTAAATACAATTTTGAGGTATTTTTTTACTTTACTGGAGTATTTCCAATTTTCTGTTTTACTTGTTTAACTTTAGTTTGATTATTATTACAAAACATACATTAACCACTTTAACCACACCATATATACATTTCGGCCATTTGAAAATAGACGATCCACAAGCTCACAATGGGTTGCGATGCGACGCATTGTGAGCTTGTAGATCTGCTATTTTCAAAGGATTTCTGTTATACATTTGAAAACTTGGGAAATGGGACATTCTGCATAATGAGTACTTTTACTTTTGGTACTTTAAGTACATTTTGATACCACCAATTTTGTACTTTTACTCAAGTAAATTTGTAACAGAGCAATTTCTACATTGCAGAATTGATACTTTTACTTAAGTAAAAAACCTGAGTACTTTTTCCACCACTGGTGAATGAGTATCTCTTCTAAATGAAATGAATGAATTAATAATCAGTATGTTTGACTTGATGTAAAGTGTTACTGTATCCATGTAATAATAACCTGAGTGTTCACATGATACATGGATCTGTCTGTGTAAACACACACACACACACACACACGCACACGCACACGCGCACACGCGCACACACACGTATTTCCTGATCATACATTTGTGATGTCTTCACGCCATTAATTAAGAGTTGTTGAGATTTATATGTGCGCGCGCACGCGCGTGTGTGTGTGTGTGTGTGCGCGCGCATATGCGTGTATGTGTGTGCTGTACATGTGCACAGTATGCGTGCCTAATGTATAAGCCTCTATAGTTTAAAATAGTGCAGTGAAAGTGAAACATATGACATCCATAGTTCATGTAATATTGTTCATCTCTCTCTCTCTCTCTCTCTCTCTCCCCGTTTCTTTTTGTTTCTAGAAGTGTGTGTGTGTGTGTGTGTGTGTGTGTGTGTGTGTGTGTGTGTGTGTGTGTGTGTGTGTGTGTGTGTGTGTGTGTGTGTGTGTGTGTGTGTGTGTGTGTGTGTGTGTGTGAGTGAGTGAGAAGAGAAATGAGATTTCCGCTCTTTCAAAGCTTAACAGTGTTTACCATGAACTAACCCTCCACCGGAATCTCTCCCTCTCTCTCTCTCTCTCTCTCTCTCTCTCTCTCTCTCTCTCTTGGGCACACACACACACACACACACACACACACACACACACACACACACACACACACACACACTCCTCCGTGGCAGTGGTTTAAAAATGGCTTCCTGTGGTTGGAAGAGAATGTAAACAGATGGATAGAGAAAAGAGAGAGAGAGAGAGAGAGAGAGAGAGAGAGAGAGAGAGAGAGAGAGAGAGAGAGAGAGAGAGAGAGAGAGAGAGAGAGTGAGAGAGACACACAGAGAGACAAAGAGACAGAGAGAGAGAGAGTAGGAGAGAAACAGACAGACAGACAGCTAGCTGTCTGTCTGTCTGTCTGTCTGTCTGTCTGTCTGTCTGTCTGTCTGTCTGTCTGTCTGTCTTTACAATTGTGTGTGTGTGTGTGTGTGTGTGTGTGTGTGTGTGTGTGTGTGTGTGTGTGTGTGTGTGTGTGTGTGTGTGTGTGTGTGTGTGTGTGTGTGTGTGTGTGTGTGTGTGTGTGTGTGTGTGTGTGCGCGAGTGCGTGTGCGTGTGCGTGTGCGTGTACGTGTACACGCACAAGTATGTGTGTATGTGCATGCCAGTGGTGTAAAGTAACTAAGTGCCTTTACTCAAGTACTGTACTTAAGTAAAATGTTGAGGTACCTTTACTTTACTGGAGTATTTCCAATTGTGTGTGTCCACATGTGAACAGTGTGTGTAGATTGTGTTGTTGTTGTTGTTGTTGACAGTAGGTCTTCCAAACTGTTGGCTGCTAAGCATAGTGTCCTCCATCACTGGTTCACCAGCTTCAAAGCTACGTTCCATTAGCTCTGTAACAAACACCGCTACCAGCACCACGTTTGATCCAATAACAGTAATCCTGTTTCTTTGTCTTTCTGTGCGTTCAGCTCTGTATCCACTTAAACTCTCTATTCCAGGGGTCTTCAACGTTTTCAGACCAAGGACCCCCTAGCTGAGAGAGAGATGAACCAGGGACCCCCTCTATATTGTATAAAATTGTGTTTCAGATTCAACTTTTTTTGTTATACTTGGTCTGCTCTTTTTTTCCCCTCTACACCAAACACCTCTTTGCCAAAAATAGCCGATCTACAAGCTCACAACGCCTCACAGCGCGAGGCGTTGTGAGCTTGTAGATCGGCTATTTTTCTCTATAAGTTCTCCTCAGAAAAGGGATGCTAGGGTTCAAGTGGTTAAGGTTAAAAAAAAATCATATCACACAAAGACTTGACGGACCCCCTGTAGTAACTCTGAGGACCCCCTAGGGGTCCCGGACCCCCTGTTGAAGACCCCTGTTCTATTCTCAACCACTTGAACCCCGACATCCATATTCTAAGAGGAACATTTGGCCCCAAAAAAAGTACAATCCACGAATCACAATGTGTCGTAACGGTTGTTTTTGCCGAAGAGATTTGGTAATATCTTTATTTCGGACCCGTGGGTCCATATAAAAAAAAGACAGCACATAATATAAAAAGAGACAGCAGTATAAAAATATACAAAGTATATGAAACGAAACACAACGCAACATCACTTCAGTGCACCCGCCCCCCACCCCACCCCACCCCACTCACACACACACACCAATTCACGAGGCGGCTGTCAAGCGCCTAGTCAAAATGTTCAAGTACGTAGATTACTTAAAAAGTGAAGAGGCTATTACGCCAATGCTCTCTGAGCCTGGATGAGTATCTATAACTGCTTCTCATAGGGTTGATTAGAGCCTCTATAAGATGCTGTTCTCGGACACATCAAGCCGACACATAAAGTTGTACATCAATTGTCTTAGAAGTGCATCACAAGCAGGCACACCAGACCAGTGGACACAAACAATTGACCGGCACTATGCCCTCTGGGAATGTGGAGCAACAACCTCATAGCATCATCATAAGCCACTCTGAGCCTCTGCAAACTCCTCACCCTGGCCTGTACGAGTACCAGAGATGAGCCGTATACAGAGGTGTGACATAGGCTCTGAACAGTGAACACTTAACATCTCTGTCGTACAGCCAATCATCAGTGAGGACATGACCACGGTATTTAATTTCCTTGCATATTAAAAGAGGACTCTCACACAATTGAAAAGCAGGGAACGATTATTTCCTATCGTCTCTGCTTCTCACGATCATGATGTAACTTTTTTTTAGTATTATATTTGATGTCAAAGTCTTTACCATACTGTGTGCAGATCCTCAATAATTGAAGCCCAGCACTGTATGGACTACATAAAAAAACTAAATCATCAGCATACATGAGATGATTGACAACAGTGTCACCCACAAGACAGCCAGTGTTGCACCCATTTAACACATTGTGTGCCAAAAAACGGTCCGGACCGTTTTTGAAAAGCCATGCGTGGAGTGCCATAAACGGTTAAAATGTTTTCCTTTTTTTATTTTTATTTTCACAAGGGCGGGGCTAGCGCAACTTTGGGATCATCCACAGAGTCTCTAAGAAGGAGAGGACAGATGTGGATCCATGCTAAAGAATCTACCTCCCGTCCGCTCCCATTATATCTCCTTCACTTTTTACAGTGGTGAAATCGAGTCATTTTCGGTGCGCGATCACTCCGCAATGGCGGGTCGCGTGAGAGATGTTATTGTTCCAGGCGTTAGACGGGACCCTCCACCGTCGTGCACTCATCCACCGAGTGCCGTGCTACGAGCTTGTAGATCTGCTTTTTTTTTTTTTATCGTACAAATGTGTGCAAATCTTTGAATATGATATATTTTTTTAAAGCAAACATTTTTAACTCAAATCTTTGCTTCTGGGGGAAATCTAAACTTCTAAATCCAATAACAGTTTTCTGAAAAACGTGTGTTCCTAATATCAGTGGTTCTCAAACTTTTTCCATGTCAAGGACCCCTAAAATTATGTATTTGGCCGCGGACCCCCATCTCAAAATATTTTTCTTCAAGACACCCCCCAGAGGCAAATATTTGATTTACAAATGTTCTCTTAAAAAAAAAAAAAAATGTGTATATATATATATATATATATATATATATATATATATATTCAATTATTCAATAAAAATTGTCAAGATTTTTCAAAAATAGCAGATCTACAAGCTCATAGCACGGCACTTGGTGCAGCGCTATGAGCTTGTAGATCTGCTATTTTTGAATAGCCCAAAGTATACAATATGGATGAAGTGGTTACACAGATATTGTTTTATATATTTGCCTCTGAGATGTAGTGGAGTAGAAGCAAAAGTACAGAAAATGGGAAATAATCCAATAAAGAAAAAAAATCCTAAAAAGTTTACTTAAGTACAGTACTTGAGTAAATGTACTTAGTTACTTTACACCACTGAAAAATAACCGATCTGAAGACACACGAGCTCGCAACGCGTCATATCGGTAATTTCCAGGGAACAGATTATGGCGTACGGTGAAAGAAAAGAGCGTACCAGATACAAATGCATCTCCGGTACGTTTAGCATAGAGGGATTATAAGCCATTAAAACCAAAAAAGCATCTGTGGCACTTTAGATTCTCGCGTTGGCCATTCAGAAACACAGTGGTGTAAGGTAACTAAGTACATTTACTCAAGTACTGTACTTTTACTTTACCGGAGTATTTCCATTTGTCTATGCTTTTTACTTCTACTCCACTACATCTCAGAGGCAAATATTGTACTTTTACTCCACTACAATTATTTGAAAACTTTAGTTACTAGTTACTTTGCAGATATAAATTATTATATTTATTATAAAACATACATTAACCACTTCAGCCCTATTTTATACCGTTGTGAGTTTGTAGATCTGCTATTTTCAAACATTTTAGTACTTTTACTTTTGGTAATTTAAAGATGGGGTGCCATGATATTTTTCAACCCTAAAACCTGATCATAAGGTATTATTATTATGTAAGGATTAAAAAAAAAAAGAAAAAAAGTGTACAGTAAGTTTTAAAATTATGTTTTTATGTGGACACGCCTCCAATTCATTAAGTATACCTGGTTCTCACCTTAGCACCTCCTCCACCACCTTAGCACCACCCACCTGTCCTAGTCCCTCCTCCTCCTCATGCCCACACCTGTTGTGTTATGATAATGAGGGGGAGGGTATGGCTTTGTGATGTCACTAAAGCGCTGTTTCTCTATTGGCACGTTTGACCCTCAAGGTTTCAGCCTCCAGGAAGAAACTCCAAATAGTCAGAGAAGACATAAAACACCATAAAAACACCACCGGGGGGCTTTATGAAGTTCTATCAACCTCATAGACACATGAAAAACAGAAAAAGTGCAAAAACATGGCACCAGCTCTTTAACTACCTGTTGATACCAATGCTTTTGTACTTTTGCTCAAGTACATTTTTTATTCCGGACTTTTACTTGCAACGGAGTACTTCTAAATTGCAGCATTGATACTTTTACTTGAGTAAAACATTTGAGTACTTTTCCCACCACTGGTCAGGATGCAAAAGAATGTCACACAGCAACATAAGTGTTAATATTACTCCGTCACTGTGCGTGTGTGCACGTCTGTGTGTGTGTGTGTGTGTGTGTGTGTGTGTGTGTGTGTGTGTGTGTGCGTGTGCGTGTGCGTGTGCGTGTGCGTGTGTGTGTGTGAGAGAGAGAACAGCTGAATGGACCTCCAAGCTCACAATGAGGTTGGAGGTCAAAAGGGGGTGGAGCCTGGAGTCAGCAAAACCAGCCAACTCCACCCCCCTTTGCTGGAGTTAGCTGGTTTAGCAGAAAGTCTGAGGATCCAATGGAGTTAGCTGCTTTTGTCAGAAGCACTTTTTAATACTTTTCATTGGTTCAATATGTTTTTTTACCAACACACAGACGTAAAGGGTGTTCAATAGCACTGATTTATGGAAAAAAAATGCAAAAGCGGAAAAATGTGGTTAGCTGGTTCCTGCCGGACAGCAACGATGAAACATGGTTTAATCGTAACTAAGTACATTTACAGTAACTAAGTACATTTACTTAAGTACTGTACTTGAGTAAACATTTTCTTTAGTATTTGTACTTTACTTGAGTATTTAATTTCCAATACCTTTACTTCTACTCCACTATCTCTGAGGGAAGTATTGTGTGTATGTGGTGCTGCGCGCCTTAGCGAGAGTGCGCACTGCGCAGCACGCTCAAGTCTGCGCACGAGTACACGGGACATATTGTTTTTAAACAATGAAACACAAGCATGTGTTTGTCATTTACCAAACGTGCCTGTGTGTGTGTGTGTGTGTGTGTGTGTGTGTGTGTGTGTGTGTGTGTGTGTGTGTGTGTGTGTGTGTGTGTGTGTGTGTGCGCGCACATGTGCACATTACCATGTGCAGCGATTCTAGCGAATGCATGTATGCAAGTATACGCACATGTGTTAAAAAAGCACCGTGAAATCCGTTTGGGTTAATTTGAGTCAGAGAGAGTGTGAGAGCAGAGACCCGCACGGGTCCAAACCAAGGCCCTGGGTTCTGAGAGCGTGGGTGTCCTTGAAGCCACGTGTGGAGTGTGTCTAAACCTAAACCACAGCCCCGTGTGGAGGAGTTTAAAGGTGATTCTTTTTGTTTTGTTTTGTTTTTCGGGGGTTTTTGATTCTGGGCGAACGCACAAACTGCAGGATTACCGAACGATTAAACAAAGGCTTTGGCGTTCGTGTTTCACATGAACCTCAACATCCCTATTCTTAGGGGGGGGGGGGGGGGGACGTTTGCCAAAAATAGCCCTGCATCAAAGCCCTGAGGTTGTTAGATCTTCTGTTTTCGTCCAAGTGATCCAAGTGAACAAAATCATACTCATACTGCCCTCCTAATACATGAGGGGGCCGTGTTTTTTCAATTATTTTCTTCATTTATTTGTATTTTTTTATTTTTAATGAAAAAAGAAAATACAATAACATATATATTTTTTTAATACATTTTAAAAGTAATCGAAAAAACATGTCCCCCCTCAGGTATTAGGAGGGCAGTATGAGTCACCAGAACCAAGGACGGGTGTTTTCGATGAATCCATCATGATTAAAATGGAGTTTGAAGTAACAATGGGTTTGTATAGGAAGGAGGCGTGTCTGATAAAATTAATATCAAATATCTAAATACTAAATCGAGCAACTTAAAAACTGTCTGGGTTTTCACAAAAGCCTAGATGAGAAGATGATAAAATGACCAACATTTGTTTTGAAAGTGAAATGTCCCTTTAAGTGAAAAATGTGAGTAGCCTACTTTTTCCACCAGTGCAAGAGATACAAACTGCAGGATTACTGGATGATTAAACAAAGTCTTGGCATTCGTGTTTCACTTGAACCTCAACCTCCCTATCCTAGGGGGGGGGGGGGGGACGCTCGTCAAAAATAGCCCATCGACGCATTGGGAGGTTGTTAGATCGGCTTTTTTAGTCCAACTGATTTGGTGTGGATCGGAGAAAAAACGGAACGTACCAACTACGGTTCGAACTGCAGGTCCTTTTCACTAAGAGCAGTGGTGGAAAAAGTACTCACATTTTCTACTTAAGTAAAAGTATCAATACTGCAATATAGAAATACTCTGTTACAAGTAAAAGTACAAAAGTATTGGCATCAAAATGTACTTTAAGTACCAAAAGTAAAAGTACTAAAGTGTTTGAAAATAGCAGATCTACAAGCTCACAACGCGTCGCGATGCGTTCTGAGCTTGTAGATCAGCCTAAATAGCCTACTGTAGGTATAAAATAGGCCTAAAGTGGTTAATGTGTGTTTTATAATGTAATCATTTGTATCTGCAAAGTAACTAGTAACTAAAGTTTTCAAATAATTGCAGTGGAGTAAAAGTACAACATTTGCCTCTGAGATTCTAGTAAAGTAAAAGTACCTCAAAATTGTACTTAAGTACAGTACTTGAGTAAATGTGCTTAGTTACTTTACACCACTGACTAAGGCTACTGACGTAGAGGGTTTAAGGGCGTGAACTCACAGTGATACAAACTGCAGGATTACCAGACGATTTAAACAAAGTCTTGGCATCCGGATTCTCTTGAACTTCAACTATTCCTATTCCGGGGGGAACGCTCGCTAAAAATAGCAGATCTAACAGACACAGAAGCTCAGAACGACTCATGTTGTGAGTGACGTGCTGTAAGCTTAGTAGATCGGCAATTTTTGCAGAGGAGATTTGGTGTAGAGTGAAAAAAAGGAGCGTACCAAACACAGTTGCAACTCAGGTCCATTTGGTTAAGTAGAGAGGGTTGTAGTGGAGTAAAAGTACAATATTTGCCTCTGAGATGTAGTGGAGTGGAAGTAAAAGTACTGAAAATTGGAAATACTCCAGTAAAGTTAAAAATACCTCAAAATGTTACTTAATTACAGTACTTAAGTAACTGTACTTAGTTATTTTCCAAACGTACAAAATGTGAAAAAAAAAAAACAAAAAAACATACAAATCTTTTCAGATATTAATGTGGGAGTCTTTGACATGAAAACGTTTGAGAACCACTTCTCTATAACAGCTATAGCACTCGTTTTGTGAGAGAATTAAATAAACTGCTTATTATGATGTCTCTCTCTCCTCTCTTTTTTCCCTTCAAATCTCTCGGTCTCTCTCCGTCCGAAGCACTTCAGCGTGTTTACGTTTGAGGCGGCTTTTTCCGGAGAGCGCCGGAGCGCGCCAGACACTCTCTCTGAGAGCACTTCTGAACCGCAGAGACACACAGCGGAAAATATCTCACCTGATGTGAGAGAGAGACAGAGAGAGAGAGAGAGAGAGAGAGAGAGAGAGAGAGAGAGAGAGAGAGAGAGAGAGAGAGAGAGAGAGAGGGGGGGGGGGTTGTTTAGGGTATCAGGGTTATCTTAGGTTTATGGGTTTGATTAACATTTTCTTGCTGTTTAAATTTCACTCTCAGATTTTGCCTTTTAGTGTACTCAGTTTTCTTAAGTTAAGTTTCCTTTTAGAGCTAAAACATATTTTAGTTTGTATAAGAATGTGTCATTTCATTTGGCCTTAAAGCGGCACTATGTAACTTTTTGCTATGAATAATATGTAATTTTGGTTTTTCTAACTCCAGGCTCCACCCCCTTTTGACCTCCAACCTCATTGAGAGCTTGGAGGTCCATTCAGCTGTTCTTATCAATGATGAACAAAACCCCTAACTCCACTTTTTTGTGGGGTTTGGAGTTAGCTGGTTTCTGCCGGACAGCAGAAAAATTCTATGTTGATGCCAAAACTTTTGTACTTTCACTCAAGTCAAATTTTGAATACCTGACTTTTACTTCTAACTACAGAGTATTTCTGCATTGTGGTATTGATACTTTTAACTTAAAGGAGGAGTTCACCCAATAAATGACTTATTTTCTATCAATTGCACACCCTATGAAGCCTTGAATCCATGGATTATTTTTTGTTTTTGTCGCATTCCTAAGCTAATAATTTGATTCCCGTCTCCTACCGGCTAATGTATCCGGTAGGAGACACAAAGTAGATTATTTGTGTCTCCTACCGGAAATACACACGGTCATCAAATTATTGTCTTAGGAATGCCACAAAAACTAAAATAAATCCATGAAATCAAGGCTTCATGTGGTGTGTAATTGATAGAAAATACGTATTTTTTTTGGGTGAACTCCTCCTTTAAGTAAAGGTCACCCCAAGAAAAAAGCATTGGAAAAATTATTTATTTGCATTTTTTATTTATTTGGGGCAATAGTAACAACAATCAATTATTTATTTTTTTAACAGACCCAACAGTTTTCCAAATATAGGCTGAACGGTTGAGATGTCACTTTATGGTAATGGTAAAAGTTTCATGCATTTACATTGATTTATATGCATTGAGAAATATAGATATTTCTATTCATACATATATCTGTCTCTGAACATGACTATGTATACAAGTTGGAAATGTAAATAATCAATAAAACAAAATACATTATCATAGCGAATGTATCAAAATACATTCAAAAGTGCAAGCCTATGTAGAAATAAACCAGTGTGGTGTGGGTGGTGGCTGATTTAGGCAATCACACCTGGCCTTAGTCCAAACTAATAGGCTCTATGCACAGCAGACATATAGACCCCTTAACAGACAACGTCACGCTGGTTGCAAGCGTCATACTGCGCAAGCGTCAAACCCATTCTGTCAGGTCTCGCTAGGGCGCGCAGCACCAGCCAACACACAAGAGGGGGTTGGGGTGTGCTGAAACCAGCGCACCCCAAAACAACAGGTTGAGAATTGATTGCACGAAACAATCACCTGTGCATCCAGTCTCAATGTTGGTAAACAAATAATTGGTCTATAGGAAAGAAATTGGGCCTCCTCCTTACTTCCTTCACAGGCATTACCAATGATGCTAATGAAGGCTCTGGTCCATTTAGTGTAGCACAGTGGTTCTAAAACGTTTTAATTTCAAGGACCCCCAAAACTTTGAGAGAGTAAATGGAACCAAATGTACCCTTATTTGTACACTCTCATTGTTACACACCTGTAGCGGGCCATTTGGAACCCTCTCAATAAACCATGAGGGTCCCAGGACCACACTCTGAGACCCACTGGTGTAGCAGAGTGTTTCCAGTGAGCCAACATGCACAATATCAGCACCCTGACTGTGTTTGACCAGAATGGAACAGAGCCTTCATTAGTATCTTTGGAAGGAACCAGAGTTTTTCCAATATGGCTGCTGTGCTGTGCATAGAGCTAATTGGGCATCTGCAGTCACACCTAGCTCAGAGTCCAATTAGTTTGTACTCAGGCCAGGTGTGCATTTCCATTTTGGATTCAAACACAGGAAAACCATGCATTTCTGGCACCTTCATCTGGACACACCCTTTGGACAGAGTATGCGTTGTCCCTGCTCCACAGCAAAGTGGTCAATGTCCACAGTTGTCATAGTGCACATCTGGTGGTGGTTGTGATGGTCTTGTGTAGCGTTTCTTCTGAAAAGGCACCTGTGGTGGAGAGGAAGATGATGGCTAGCCAAATATGAATGCCGGCTTGTTGACTTGCTTCAAACTGTGGACAATTGCCAGCCAGAACCTTTTGAGAGACATTGGTTTTACCTTTATTATTATAGTCATAATAAAGGTAACGTCGGGCGAAATTCTCCTTTAAGGGCATTCATAAAGTTGCCTTCAAATGTTGATGTCCTCACAAGTATGGTAATACAAATGTTTTTGTGTGTGCGCGCGCGCGCCACTGTCTCTCTGCCAGATACCCACTAAGCTGGTTGTAATCAGTTACAGGAGCAGGAGCTTGTCTCACGGAGGCAGAGACAGAGAGAAAAGCCAGAGAGAGAGAGAGAGAGAGAGAGAGAGAGAGAGAGAGAGAGAGAGAGAGAGAGAGAGAGAGAGAGCAGCCTCTCCAGTTGTTTCATATGAGTTATGATGTACCACACTCACACTCTGGAACGGAAACTGGAAATTGAATTACAATTTATCCAATATTTGTGAGTTTGACACTCCTAATAGAGCTGCACTCCATAAACTGTGCGTGTGTGTGTGTGTGTGTGTGTGTGTGTGTGTGTGTGTGTGTGTGTGTGTGTGTGTGTGTGTGTGTGTGTGTGTGTGTGTGTGTGTGTGTGTGTGTGTGTGTGTGTGTGTGCGTGCGATAATACGATTTTATTTTATACCAATGGGTATGGTAGAGCATGTTAACCCATTGATACCTGGAACTGTGTCATTTTTAGATTTGAGCTAAAAAGCATTATTTGACACTTTGGCTATTCAAAAATAGCAGATATACAAGCTCATAGCGCGGCACCGAGTGCCGCGCTACGAGCTTGTATATCTGCTATTTTTGAAAAATCGTGAAAATATGTGCAAATCTTTGAATATATATATTTTTAAAGCGAACATTTTTAACTCAAATCTTTGCTTCTGGGGGTCCCTGGAACAAAATATTTTGATGGGGGTCCGCGGCCAAATACATATCATTTTGGGGGTCCTAGACATGAAAAAGATTGAGCACCACTGACATAGAAACATACGTTTTTCAGAATACTGTTGAGATTTAGGAGACATGTAGAATCGGCTTCAGGTCTCAATGGGTTAATACAGTATAACTCATATAGATGCGGCAGTGGCTGAGGGGTAGAGCGGCCGGTCGATCCCGGCCTCCCCCAGAGTTAGTGTTGAGGTGTCCTTGCAGCAAGGCGCTGAACATGCAGGTGTGTGATCAGGTCTGTATATCTGTCATGTGGTGGGCAAAGTTGGAGCTGTGACGAGTGGTCCTGCAAATCATGGATTCAAGTGATAGGGTTGGGATCCGGAGCCGTAGGAACCGGTGGAACCGGATCCAACATCAAGGAACCAGGAATGGGTTCCATAGGGGTGTGCCGATATATCGTCCCGCGATATATCGCGATACGTTTTCGTGACGATATGTATCGTTTTGAAAGAAAAAAAAATCGTTAAAAAAAATATATATATATATATTTTTTTTATTTATTTTTTTTACAATAATAATAATCAGGCATTCAAACAGCCTCGAGGTGAAAAGGTTGACATCATGTTGTTTTTTTTTCGGGTCAGGTGTCACACTATTGCCCTATTTGGATTCAAAACGGCTATTGTAGCTGAAAAGCTACAAGTTCGCATATCTGAATAATGCAAAAACAGAATTATTTGTTTGCATTTGCTTTTTTTCTCCCCCATATATTTTTCATAATAAAAAAAGTGCGTATCGTATCGTATCGAAATCGTATCGAAGTTGTGAGACAAATATCGTATCGTATCGTTTGGTGAAAAATCGGCACACCCCCCCATCACGTTTGGAACCCTTTCCGGGACCGGTTTATCACTCCGTCAGAGCTGGTGTGTGGTGGACTTCACGTCTGCTGTAAATGACAATACCGGTGGATCTTGTGATATACTGTGTGCACGCTGGGCAAGTCCTGGCCGTTTGAGGGCGCTATTCCAGGTTCAATTTGAACAAGCCACTAATTACTGATTTAGGACTAGGCAAGAGGCGTTTCCCAGCAAACTTGGGTTATTCTGTGGCACCCCCCTCACCCGCCAAACACCTGAGCTACCCCTTACATTATGCTTAGGTGTGGTTTGGGCGTTACAATGATAAAACCAATCACCGTGCCAGAAGACTGCGCTAGCCGTCATCCCCGATCCAATATATGCTCTAGCCTATCTCCCTGTCTGCACTGTTGCCTGGTCTGATTATTATAAGCCACATTGGGCTTGTTTTCCTTCTTTTTTTACTTTATCCAAATACATTTTTATATTAATTTGTAACCTATTGTGTTCACAATAAACAACTTGTCATATTAGTCAGATCCGGAATAGTATATGAAAGCCATTTAGAATATTTATACTATTGGTACACACCGGCTGCTCCCAAATAATTAATTACATCATGTTGCGACAACGCTCCTACAGGCAGCCATGGACCACAGGGCTGGGCGGTGGTACACAGACATACAGTAGCACATGGGTATAATAAATTGGACAGGTTTAGGAAAGGTCTATCTATATGTACTCACGTTGGCTGTTATTGTTCTATTTCCACCATTCTAATGGATTCCAAGGGGTGTGTAAACATCTCTGAAGTAGCTCCATAGTTTCCTCTGAAGTGACGCAGTTAACTTACATCCATATTGTCCCCGTTATCTTTCATCATCCACCTTTGTTCAATTATCCCGAACAGTCTACACTTTAAGTTTACATCAATCATAGCCTCTCAAACCCAGACACATTGCTGCGATGCGTATGTGCGTCGCCTACCTACCCAAAATAACAGACATACAAGCTATCGACGCGCTGCATCATGTCGTGTCGACAGCTTACAGATCTGTTGTTTTGGACAGCATAAACAATGAGGCGTGCGCGCGCCACGGAGTAGCCTAACACTAAACCAAAAACATTACATTACGTGGTCAACAACATACTAGACATGTAACTTGCTTGGAGCTTTTAATGCAGTGGTTCTCAACCTGTGGGTTGAGACCACAATGAAGCTCCCAACGCCTGGCGAGCTTGTAGATCTGCTATTTTCACAATATTTATCTGTGGAACCGAGTCAAACAAAATGATTTTATTAAGACATGGCAGCAATATGGAAAAAACGAAAATATCTCAATTAAAAATATATTTCATATAATAACCGAATATCATTCTTAAAATGGTTATGGGGCAGTGTACATATTTATGTAGCCCTATTTGCGCCAAGCTGTTTTTTAAATAAAATATAGACTGTTGGAATAGGGTAGAATGACTCCTGTTCTTAACGAATTACCAAGATTTAATGAAAAAAAAGGCTTCTTTAGAAAAATGACTGATGGGCTGGGCTGGGCCTAATTTGTCAATTATTAGTCGAGCCGGTCTGAAATATTTAGGGGATATGAAAGCTCTAGTTAGTAGTTTGAAGTGCTCATGTGGCCTTATACAGTAGTTGCTTCTTTTTGTTTTCATAGACCTGCAGTTGCTTATTTCTCGCCAAGGCTGGCAACACGGCTCATGGTCCAACGCACAAAGCCATTGCAGTGTCTGTGTGCACTTGGCGGGTGCTTTTAGAAACCGGCGGGTGGTTTTAGAAACCACTATCCCCCCTCCCCAAGCCGTACCCATGTGTGGGTTGAGAATGGCAAAAACATTACATTACGTGGTCAACAACATACTAGACATGTAACTTGCTTGGAGCTTTTAATGCAGTGGTTCTCAACCTGTGGGTTGAGACCACAATGAAGCTCCCAACGCCTGGCGAGCTTGTAGATCTGCTATTTTCACAATATTTATCTGTGGAACCGAGTCAAACAAGATGGGGGGGTCCCCAGTTCAAATATGGTTATTTTGGGGGGTCGATGGCCTGAAAAGATTGATGCAGTAAAATGAACGTAGCGTTTATGTGGGGAATATAATAATAATATAATATATATAATATATAATATAATATTCACCCGCAGCTGGGTTTAACGAGACAGCAGCCAAAATGAAAATCACAGATGATCCGATCATCTTATAACAAATGTAGGCCTAAGTGCTTAAGATTTTAGCCCAAATCCAACGGGACCCGACCTGGCCCGTCGGCACCGGCTGGCCCGGGTGAACGTTTTTTTTAATCCAAATAAATTAATATATTAACTAATTTGTAGCGTATTGTGTTCACAATAAGCAACTTGTCATATTAGTCAGATCCCCAAGAGTATATGAAAGCCATTTAAAATAGTTATACTATTCTTACACAGCTGATGCCAAATAATCAATCAGACCAGCGCAGCGCAAAAGTAGGTCAAATCAATCAGCTGTCTTGACTGTCAGTTGTCACAATGGCAGCAGCAGAGCCCCCTTTAAAGTTTAAACCATAACATGACATATAGAATGGATCTTCAGACAAATGATTGATTGAAAAGCTTTCTTCATGTCTTCCTCGCCTCAAAGTAAATGTTGGATTATTTCTTCAAATGAGAGCACAGGCAGCGGGCAGTAGCCTACAAGGTAACATTGGATGTGATTTATCCATCGCAACTCTTTCCCATCAAACAAAGTAATCTAAACTATTTTGTACTGCTTATTTTGCTTGGTAAAAGCATGATTTTATTAAGACATGGCAGCAATATGGAAAAAACGAAAATATCTCAATTAAAAATATATTTCATATAATAACCGAATATCATTCTTAAAATGGTTATGGGGCAGTGTACATATTTATGTAGCCCTACTTGCGCCAAGCTGTTTTTTAAATAAAATATAGACTGTTGGAATAGGGTAGAATGACTCCTGTTCTTAACGAATTACCAAGATTTAATGAAAAAAAAGGCTTCTTTAGAAAAATGACTGATGGGCTGGGCTGGGCCTAATTTGTCAATTATTAGTCGAGCCGGTCTGAAATATTTAGGGGATATGAAAGCTCTAGTTAGTAGTTTGAAGTGCTCATGTGGCCTTATACAGTAGTTGCTTCTTTTTGTTTTCATAGACCTGCAGTTGCTTATTTCTCGCCAAGGCTGGCAACACGGCTCATGGTCCAACGCACAAAGCCATTGCAGTGTCTGTGTGCACTTGGCGGGTGCTTTTAGAAACCGGCGGGTGGTTTTAGAAACCACTATCCCCCCTCCCCAAGCCGTACCCATGTGTGGGTTGAGAATGGCAATGTGGGGGATATAGCAACAACACGCCCACGGGCACGCCTCCACGCGCAAATAACGGTGTCGGCATAATGGGTGACGGGTAGAGCAGGTGCTAGAATAACATATTGGGGCAGTGCAGCTCCATTATCGGTATTTAACAGGTTTAGGGTAGCGTTTCGGCTGGGAAAACTGCCACAGAATAGGGCCCTGAGTGCCTAAACGGAAGTATACCGCCTAAGGAAATGACGTTGATGCTTTACAAATATGTTAGCATTCTCCGTGAATGAAACGAGTGTTGTGATTGGTCGAAAAATATCGTTGCCGGGGGAATTAGGTACGACGGAAGTTCCACCCCTATAGACACGCTCTACTTTAGGTCGTGACCAGGCTTTTCTCTTTGTAGATGAGTAACAAGGCTATACCGGAAGAACAATAAGATGCAGTGATCTAGACCAGGGCTTCTCAAAGTGGGTGCCGCGGCACCCTAGGGTGCCTTGACGCAAGTCCAGGGGTGCCTCAGAATACTTTGATAATATTTGGAATGTATCAATGTCACTTCAGTTTAACCATTTAGACCCTCTTGGACCTTAGTTAAACTGTACTTGCTGCGTTATTTTTCAGCCTAGTTCACCAAAATGCGTGACACGTTGAGAGCTTGTAGATCGGCTATTTTTGGTGAGCATTCCCCCCAGAATAGGAATACTGGGGTTAAAGTGGTTACGCGGTAGTATAAAAGTTATTTTCAGTCTGTCCTAAAGGAAACAAATATTCTCCCCAATTTTCCTTGTGACATAATGTATCTTTGGGGGAAATATTTACATATGTACGTACGGTTAACTCTTTGACTGCGGACGACGCGATAACGCGTCAAGTGCTACTTTGTCCAGTTGGCCGTCGACGCGTTCGACGCGCTGGACGCGCGTTCATTGTTTAATCTCTGATTGCGCTATGCTGCTTAATATTCAATGTTATTCTCGAGTTCCACTTACTTCACGGACATCTGCATCCGGTTTCATGACCTGGATTCCGTTTCCGGTTTTTGATTCTTTTCCCCAGTCATTTTCGTCCAAAATAGGTAAATAAACGGGTTTTCACACGGTATAACGGACAAACGGACAGTTTCTCTTCTATAATCTATGGTCTGGGTGACGATCAGTCATCGCCGTCGTGTATCACATCGTAATTTTGGCGATCAAAACAATCTGGGACGACGTCACTTCCGTTTTCATGTTTTTCCCTGTCTAATCTATCAAGAAGGGTGAGAGAGACCCAACGACCTGATCAAGCAGTCATGTGCTGCTCTCTAGTGGCGGATTTGTGCTGGGTCTTTACATTATGTCCCCTTAAATTATTTTCATGAGAAAAATTCAAAATATAAAAATAAAAAAACACGAAAATTGCTGGCACTGGGGGAGTACTTTATGAAAATACTCTGGCAGTCAAAGAGTTAATATGACAAAAGGTGCTATAAAGTAACAATGTAATTCAGGGGTGCCGTGGCTGAAAAGGTTATTTGCAGGGTGACCTGAGCCAAACATGTTTGAGAACCACTGATCTAGACTAAGGGGCTCTAATGAGGAAAGGTGTATTGCATTGATGAAGGGGAAGTAAAGTTGTGAACACATGGTATGAAGCTAGTGCGCGTGTGCTTTATTCTATACGAAAGTACAACAGTTCTCAAACTTTTCTTTTCATTTCAAGGACCACCATAACTCTGACAGTTACAGACCTGTAAGGGACCATCTGGAACCCCCTGTGGGAATCGTTGAATGGACCCGTTAAGGAATCGGAATCATTGAAAACGAAAGCCTAAACGATCCCAACCTAGTGGTGAGCAGAGTTGGAGCTCTGAGTGGCCCCGCATTGGTGGGTGTACGGGGAGCAGAGGAGAGGCCTCAGAACTGCATTAACCCTTTAAGGCAACGCATCTGTGTTACCAGTTAAACCATCATAGCGTCGCACCGCACTATGAGCTTGTAGATCTGCTATTTTCTTGTGAAAAATCGTGAACATTTGTGCAATTTGTGCGAATATATATATATTTTTAAAGCAAACATTTGTAACTCAAATCTTTGCTTCTGGGGGGTCCCTGGAACAACATTGAGATGGGGGTCCGCGGACAAATACATATCATGTCTTAGCAAAAAAAAAAATGTATATTTGTAGAATCCCCCAGAAGCAAAGATTTGAGTTACAAATGTTTGCTTTAAAAACATATAGAGTCAAAGATGTGCACATATTTTCATGATTTAAAAAAAATAGCAGATCTACAAGCTCACAGCGCGGCACTCAGTGGCGCTATGAGCTTGTAGATCTGCTATTTTTGCACAGCCCAAAGTATAAGACAATGGTTAAAGTGGTTCAAATCTAAAATGATTCCCTGGTGGTCCCCGGACCCAACAATGAGAAGTAGTATGGGGGATTTGTAGAGCCTGCCCTGTGGTGGTCTTACCGTATGCAAATCAGTTTGCCATATAAGGGAGAGCAGCAAGAATTTAATTCCCTGATTGGCCAATCCAACCCATCAGTTTAGCAGATTGGCCAATGTTTGCATGAAATTTGTGCTGCTCTACTGATATACTGTAAGTGGTAGCACAAAGTGTCACTTGACTTAATTTGATTTAGTTGTTGCTGTGAAATGTTTATCTGGGTTGCACATCTCAAAGGAGGACCGAGCAGGGCTTGGCACGCTGCTCTGACAGTAGGAAACCAGGTGTATTCATTTGGAGGGTGTTATGACAGGGAGACCCTCAACAATGATCAGATTGATGTCCATGTCTTCAACACACTGTCTTTGCGCTGGATGAAGTTACCTCCATTGACCGCTGGAAGAGGAGAACGTCCCCTTGAGGTTTCCTCCATGCGTAGACGCCACACAGCTGCGTTTATAGAAGATATCATCTACATCTGGGGAGGGTATCCTTACTGCAAGGTGCTTTATGCATTTGATGTCGACACCCACAGATGGTTCAAACCGGAGGTTTCTGGGACTGTTCCAGAGGCGAGGTCGGGCCACTCAGCCTGTGTCTTGGGGAAGGTCATGTTTATCTATGGAGGATACATCCAGATGACTGGATACACTAATGAAATCAACAAGTTGGACACCAACACAATGGTCTGGTCTTTGATTAACGCCAGTCTTTGATTAACGCCAGCACATTAACCACTACACTAGTTTTGTGAATTCATAATCTCAGGTTTACCATCCTGCCATCCATCAATATTTGGGCATAATGGACAAGACTGGTGTCATCAATGTGACTTCATCAACATGGTGTCACAGCTCCTCTGGGAAGACATGCTGTTAATAGACTCTGTCTTGTTTACCAATCATTGCACATTCAACATGTTGTGAATTAGCCTACTTTAGGATTGCAGTCAGTGCTGCTGACCATCAAGTTTGCAATCCCACCGCCTCCCCGTTATCCACCTGTAGGCTCTGTTTCTAGATTCCCCTTGGGGGTCTTGATTCATTCCCTGTAAATGATATTTGGCATGTAACATTTATCAAAATGTTCATGCTCACAGGGAATGAATAGATTCAGAGCCCTAACACCAAGCTATGCTTCATATATCTATGCTCAAGTATGCTCAATACAAATATATTCTAAATCTAATCCAAGAGTTGTCTGACTGAACTGGTTCCGTTCTAGATTCTTGGAACCTTGGTGATTTCACTGAACCTCACTCGAACCAGGTTTGCGTTTCCACCAGTTTTAACTACAGTTTTTGGCGATATAGCTGAATGGTTAGTGGAGTAATGGAGTTAGTGAATGCCTGTGGAGCAGGAGTCCCCAATTTCCCCAGTTCTGATACAGGCTTGGCCAGCAATGTGTTGAATAGGATCGGTCGAACTGTCCATTTCACAGGGGAAATTAGAGCCTGGTGGTCTTACCGTATGCAAATCATTTGGCCATATAAAGGAGAGAAACAGGCATGGGGTTCCCTGATTGACCAATCCAACCCATCAGCTTAGCAGATTTGCCCAACTTTGCAAGACATTTGTGCTGCTCTACTGATATAAGTGATAGTACGCAGTGTCACTTGATAATCTAATTGAGTTGTTGCTGTGAAATGTTTATCTGGGTTGCACATCACAAAGGAGGACCGAGCAGGGCTTGGCACGTTGCTCTGACAGTTGGATACCAGATGTATTCATTTGGAGGGTATTGTGACGGTAAGACCCTCAACAATGATCAGATTGATGTCCATGTCTTCAACACACTGTCTTTGCGCTGGATGAGGTTACCTCCATTGACCGCTGGAAGAGGAGAACGTCCCCTTGAGGTTCCCTCCATGCGCTGGGCCCACACAGCTGCGTTTATAGAAGATATCATCTACATCTGGGGAGGGTATCCTCACTGCAAGGTGCTTTATGTATTTGCTGTCGACAACCACAGATGGTTCAAACCTGAGGTTTCTGGGACTGTTCCAGAGGCGAGGTATGGCCACTCAGCCTGTGTCTTGGGGAAGGTCATGTTTATCTATGGAGGATACATCCAGATGACTGGATATACTAATAAAATCTACAAGTTGGACACCACTACAATGGTCTGGTCTTTAATTAACACCAGAAGAAATCCACCACCTGCTTCATGGTGTCACTCTGCCTCCATCATTGGGACAAAGATGTTTGTATTTGGGGGGCTCGGGGACCAGAATTACAACAACAACATCATCAGAGTGTTTGACACAGAGACAAGCTGCTGGCTGAACACACCTTCTGCGCGGCTTCTTCCAGAAGTACGCAGGTGTCATTCATCCTTTGTTTACAATGGAGAACTGTACATATTTGGTGGCCGTAACTGTAACAAGACCTTCAATGATCTGTGGAAATTCAACCCAGAGACCTTCTCCTGGAAGAAGGTTGAGCCCAAGGGGAAAGGACCATGTCCAAAGTACAGCATGAGCTGTTGCATGGTGGGAGATCGTATCATCCTTTTTGGAGGAAAGAACAGACTTAATGCATCCACTGATGACTTGTATATCTTAGACCTCAGTCCTGGTCTGAAGACACTATGCAAGCTAGCAGTTATTCAGTACGGCTTGGAGCAGTCAGGACTCCCACACAACATCAGATGGGAACTGGCAGCCATGACGGAATGAAAATAGCTGTATATATATTATTTTTTGGGCGGTGTAGCCGCCCCTATAAGTGGGGTTGGGACATCTCATTAGTATTAGTTTCCTGCACTGTGATTGGCCCAGCTGGCCCAGTTAGCTGTACTGTGATTGGCTGACTCTATTGGCTGACTCTATTCAGCACTATGATTGGCTAGCGAGACACATGATGACATTAATAACCTATAAATAAGATTATGGACTTCCAAAAATCCATTTTTTTTGGAAGTGAGCTTCCATCACTATGATGACCACTGTGATGACCACACCGCCCACTTCACACTGGGTGTGATTTGTTAAACCTTAAGCTGAATAAATTAAGTACAAATGGTCATGTAGGAGTGGAGCTCATGTCGTTGGTACAGTAAATGTTTCCTTGGTAAGAGACCAATCAGAGACGTCACTGGATCAGTGGGGAGGAGGACTGAGATTATGAAAAATAAGTAAATACAAAAATTACAAAAAGAAGGACTTCCTTCACACAAGACGTGGCACTGAATGCTGTTCTCAACCTGTGGTCCGGGGCCCAATGGTGAGCCGTGAGGATACTGCTAGTGGGCCCCCAAATAATGTTATCACAATAAATGTGTTTTCATAAAGATAAATATGAATAAGAAGTTAAAGTACACTACAGTGGTTCCATTGATACAAGCCTGACCTCTTAACATGTAAGGGTCCATTTGGTTCTACGTGTGCACTCAGAGTGGTCAGATGGGTGGGCCGCGAACAATTTCAAGATGTTTCACGTGGGCCCTGATCCTGTAAAGGTTTAGATCCACTGCTGTAGAGTGTAGAAAACACACAGAGAACGTGGCGCAACCCTGTCTTGTTTACCAGTCATTGCACATTCAACGTGTTATGAATTAGACTACTTTGGATTAAGTCAGTCTGTTACTCTTGTAGTAACAGACTGTTAGTTTTTCAAGTTTTTCATGCGCCCTTCAAGCCCGTCCTATATTTCTCTGATCAGAGCAATGGTCACCGAGATATGGCCATTTGAAGTGTTAAACACTGCTGTAACACTGTAACGCCCCATATGTGTGCAATTAGGGACTATGGGTCCCTGACGTCGCCCCTGGTTTGACTGTTGACACACAAATGGGAGACGCACTCCACACACGTGAGGAAAAAGGCTCAGCAGCGACTGTACTGGCTCCGCCGCCTGAAGAAGCTCGGAGTAGGACATCGCATCCTCAGGCTGTACTACAACAGTTCTGTTGAAGGCATCCTAACAGGCTGTGTCACGGCCTGGTACGGGAACTGCACTGCCCGAGAAAAGATCAGCCTACAACGAGTAGTGCGATCGGCAGAGCGGATAATGGGAATCGAGCTCCCAGCGCTCCAGGAACTGTACAAAAAGCGGTGCGTGGTCAAAGCCAAGCGCATCATCAAGGACAAGCACCACCCAAGTCACAGACTGTTCAACCCCCTACAACGACCGCGACCGGGCAAGGGGCTCTACCGCAGTATCAAGAGTTCCACCACCAGGTTCTGGTGTAGTTTCAATCCGGCTGCTGTCAGAATGCTGAATGGGGCATAAGCCTGAATGAGGCATAGGCCTTGTTCAGCAGCCTGACAGCAGACGGGGCAGACTTTTCTGGCTCTTCCTGAACACACCTGTGGATTATACCAGGGACAATGACTTGGACTTTAGCCCCCCCCCTCGGACACACCTGTGGACTACACCAGGTACAAATGACTTTTTGTTGCACTCCCTCATGGAGCTACTTGCGGATTATACTAGGGTCAGTCCACCCTAGGTGGACACGCACTGACCTTTTGCACCTTAATCCCTTGTATAACGCACTGACTTTTTTTTGTCTTTTTTTATTGTGCTCCTTTCCTCTAAGCACCTTAACGTCCATTGTCTATCATGCACAGTATAAGTATAACATGCACAGTATACAATACATTGCTGCTATGCTCAGGCACCTTAGTTAGTTTTTTTTTGTTTTTATTATCTCAGGTACTTTGTAAATATGTGGATAACTTGTCTGGCCTTCTGTTGCTCTCTTGTTTTGATCTCCTTCCAACTTGCCCCCCTCCCTCTTCTCCCCCCCCCCCCCCCCCCTCTTCTTTCTATGGAAACTAACGTTGCGATGGGAACGATGTACAAAAAAGAATTTCACCCACTTTTTTACCTTGTAAACCTGTGATGTGACAATAAAACTGATTCTGATTCTGATTCTGATTCTGATTCTGATTCTGACAAATCATGATGACATATAAGAGACAGACAGATATACACTACTATACAGAACGTCATACAATCAGTTTTCAGGTTACTGGTATGAGACATAAGAAATATGTACAAAAGAAAAAGAGAAGAGTTTGGGGGGGTGGTGTTTGGTTAAGACTTTGAAAGGGGCCAATTTGGAATTGCAGCCTCCTGAATGTGTTTCTTTAGGGCAGTTTAGAAAGTGAGTAGGGTTTTACACTCCTTTACTCCTTTACTCCTTTTGGTAGGGCATTCCACATTTGTGTTGCATAGCATGAGAAAGAGTTCATTCCCTTTGTTGTGCCAAATCTGGGTTGAATATGATCCGTGAAGCTGCCTCTGGTGTTGTGATTTCTGGTGTTGTGATTGTGGACTTCATTTACGTTTTTGAAGTATTTCGCCAGGTACAGGGTGATCCCAATGTTGTGTCGTATCTTGTATCCGCGGTTAGATGGGTTTTGAGTTTGAGACCAAGAAGTAGCCTTACTAGTTTGTTTTGGGAAGTTTGGAGCCTTATTTTTGAGGCCTTGGTGGTGTTGTGATACCATGAGGAGCATGCATAATCGAAATGACCTTGTATGAGGGCCCCTGCAAGAATCTTCAGAGTATTCATACTGACTAGGGGGAGAATCCTATACAAATAACGTGTTCTTTGGTTGACCTTATTGATCAATCTTTCGGCCATTTTATCACCAGAGAGGTTAGCCTCCAAGATGGAACCCAGGTAGGTAAGTTCGTCCCTTCTTGAGATAACATCATCACCCGCTTTGCTTGTGAAGCTCTCAACCTTGCTAAGGTTAGCACTGGACCCAAAGAGAATGGATTCAGTTTTGCCCAGGTGTAATGATAGTTTGTTGTCAGCGAGCCAGATGCGGATCGTGTCGAGTTCAGAGCTGAGAGTTTTCTCAACCTGCAGCCTATCCCTGTTCGAGACCAGCAGAGCCGAGTCATCTGCGAACAGGAACACCTTGCAGTTGCAAGCTGAAGACATATCGTTCACATACATCAGGAACAGTAAAGGTCCTAGTATGCTTCCCTGCGGAACTCCATATGTCACTGGGAGGGGGGGGGGGGGGGGACTGGGTTCCGTTTACTTCAACCACTTGTTCCCTCCCCTCCAGATAGGATCTTATCCAGCTCGCTGACGTATAATCAAAACCTTGCTTTTTGCTTATCAAGGATAAGGGGGTTATGGGGTTCCCTGATTGGCTAATCCAACTGAACAGTTTAGCAGATTGGTCAAACTTTGTGTGACATTTGTGTTCCTCTACTGATATAAGTTGTAGTACGCAGTGTCACTTGACTTAATTTGATTGAGTTGTTGCTGTGAAATGTTTAGCTGGGTTGCACAAATCAAAGGAGGACCGAGCAGGGACAGTCACGCTGCTCTGACAGTAGGAAACCAGGTATATTCATTAGGAAGGTATCATGACGGAGAGACCCTAAACAATGATCAAATTGATGTCCATGTCTTCAACACACTGTCTTTACGCTGGATAAAGCTACCTCCATTGACCGCTGGAAGAGGAGAAGGTCCCCTTGAGGTTCCCTCCATGCGCTGGGACCACACAGCTGTGTTGATAGAACATATCATATACATCTGGGGAGGGTATCCTCGTTGCAATGTTCTTTATGCATTTGATGTCGACACCCACAGATTGGTTAAACCGGAGGTTTTTGGGACTATTCCAGAGGCGAGGTGGGGCCACTCAGCCTGTGTCTTGGGGAAGGTCATGTTTATCTATGGAGGACACATCCAGATGACTGGATACACTAATGATATCTACAAGTTGGACACCACCACAATGGTCTGGTCTTTAATTAACACCAGAGGAACTCCACCTCCTGCTTCATGGTATCACTCTGCCTCCATCATTGGGACAAAGATGTTTGTATTTGGGGGCCTTGGAGACCAGAATTATGACAACAACATCATCAGAGTGTTTGACACAGAGACAAGCTGCTGGCTGAACACACCTTTTGCACAGCTTCTTCCAGAAGTATGCAGGAGTCATTCATCCTTTGCCTACAATGGAGAGCTGTACATATTTGGTGGCTGTGACTGTAACCTCCAGACTGGAAATGGAACCTTCAATGATCTATGGAAATTCAACCCCTCAACCTTCTCCTGGAAGAAGGTTGAGCCCAAGGGGAAAGGACCAGGTCCAAAGTATTGCATGAGCTGTTGCATGGTGGGAGATCGTATCATCCTTTTTGGAGGAAAGAACAGACTTAATGCATCCACTGATGACCTGTATATCTTAGACCTCAGTCCTGGACTGAAGACACTATGCAAACTAGCAGTTATTCAGTACGGCTTGGAGCAGTCAGGACTCCCACACAACATCAGATGGGAACAGACAACCATGACAGGAGAAAATAACAGTCCAAAAAATAAAATAAAAACATCAAGCTGAATAAATTAAGTACAAATGGTCATGTAGGAGTGGAGCGCATATCATTGGTACAGTAAAGGTTTCCATGGTAACAGCGAGGTCCACCAATCAGAGACGTCACTGGATCAGCGGGGAGGAGGATGTGAGATTATGAAAAATAAATAAATACAAAAAGTACAAATAAAAAGGACTTCCTTCACACAAGACGTGGCACTGAATGCTGTTCTCAACCTGTGGGCCGGGGCCCAATGGTGAGCCTTGAGGATACTGCTAGTGGGCCCCCAAATAATGTTATCACAATAAATGTGTTTCCATAAAGATACGTATGAATAAGAAGTTAAAGTACACTACAGTGGTTCCATTGATACAAGCCTGACCTCTTAACATGTAAGGGTCCATTTGGTTCTATGTGTGCACTCAGAGTGGTCAGATGGGTGGGCCGCGAACACTTTCAAGATGTTTCACGTGGTCCCTGATCCTGTAAAGGTTGATAACCACTGCTGTAGAGCAGCGGTTCTCACTGTGGGGTACATGTCTGTAACTCTGAGAGTGCACAAATAGAGACAAATGGACTCTTACATGTAAATTGGGGTCCCAGAGATTTATACAAAAGGTATTAAAAATGGGGGTCCGTGGCCTCATGCATATCAAACTGGGGGTCCTTGAATTCAAAAAGGTTGAGAATCACTGAACTAAAGCATACTGGACCCTCAATAACACTGTAAAACCCATTCATTTAACTCTCACAGTGTACAAATGGAACGGGTCCATTTTGGTTCCATTTGTAAAGGTTTGTGAGATTACAATCACATGTTTGTAAATGAGTAGAACTGGGAGTGAGAGAGGATTTTTTCCTGCACTGACAACCCAACTCAAGGGGTCCTATTTTCCACCCGTCACATCTCTGAACTAAACCATACTGGACCCTTGATAACACTAAAACGATTAATGATTAATTTAAAACAGTGTACAAATTTGGTTCCATGTGTACGCTGTCAGAGGTTTGTAAATGAGTAGAACTGGGAATGTTTTCTTTTCTTCTGTATTTAGGACATGGATCCAATAAGCCTCCCTTTGCAATAGTACCCGGTCTGACCGGGTACTATTGCAAAGGGAGGTTCTAAACCTTGGTATCTCATTGTAAAAATGTTATTTTTTTTCCTTTAAATTTTTGTTTTGTTTTTTATATCCCACAATTTTTGTAACCCATTTTTTCACCCAGTGCCAATTGCCTATTAGTGTAATCCTGGGTGCTACTCTCCCTCTGCCAGCCTATGGAGAGCCCAGAACTGAGCTCATGCCTCCTTCAATGCATGAGGAGCTAGCAAGCCGCTTCTTATCACCTGACAGGGGGAGTTGCCCAGGCTGGACGTAGCGCGTGGAAGGAACATGATATTATATTCCAACCAGTTTTTTTCCCCTCCATCAGACCATGCGGGTCATGTTTGCATGTTTGGAAATGTAACAGCTGAAATCAATAACATATCAGTATCAGGACGGGACGAGACACACAATAACCCCACATTTGCAAGACCACTTTGGTAGAGGTTTGGGTTGTGTAGTTACCTTGCCATCATGATGTAACTCCAAAGGTGGACAAGAAATAAAAAAATATTTCTCCATTGACTAGAAATTGATAATTTAAAATGTGCTCCTTATTGACTTACAAAGAGGCTCCTTTAAACCCGTAACTAATAATGTATATATATATTTATATATATATATATGTATGTATATGTATGTTTTAGACATGTTTTATAAAAAAAAAATTAAATGGTAATATATTATCAAACATCTAACAACAATATGAACTATAATTAACAGAGTGACAATGACATATCACATGAGTCATTGTGAAACAATTATGATTCATGGTCACACACTATTTCAGTAATATAATTACTTTGATTATATCTTATTGTATTGATTTCATTTTATTTGAATGCAGGGTCATTAAAATGAGTCCATATACAAACACATGTTTTGAATTAACTCTGGAAAACTTGAAGAACAAGGCACTGGATTAAGTAAGCTTGGCTGTTAGCCTGCTCCTGACCAGGCTAACTTCACAGCTAAATTGCCATGGTAACTAAGGTAGGTTTGCTTCAATTCTCTTTTGTGGAATCGGATAAGGCTAAACTTAGCCAGGGTGAACTGGCTAAACTAATCTTCAAGATAATTCAGCTTTTGTGGAACCGATTCAGCTCTAATCCTGGCTAAATTAAGCCAGGATAGGTGGTAAAGCCAGGCTTTAACTCTAATTCACCTTTTGAGGAACAGGCCCCTGGTTTTGCCAGACCCAGACTTCACGTGACGTGTCAGCCTGTGTCTATGCCCATGTATGGACGAAAGGGGGACAGACTTTTATGGCTGGGGCCTAAGGACAAAGTGACCAAAACCTGTTTTTTGCCCATGTATGGAGAAAACAGGTACAAAACATGCCCATGTATGGACGAAAGGGGGACAGACTTTTATGGCTGGGGCCTAAGGACAATGTGACCAAAACCTGTTTGTTGCCCATGTATGGAGAAAACAGGTACAAAACATGCCCATGTATGGACGAAAGGGGGACAGACTTTTATGGCTGGGCCCTAAGGACAAAGTGACCATGCCCATGTATGGAGAAAACAGGTACAAAGCCTCATGTAAGCCAGACCCCCTGGGTCCGGCAAAAATTCAGAGATCCGGCAGGGGCGGGCAGTGACACGCATGTATCCGAATAAAGCAAACTATTTTCGGCATGGCCCTTTCAAAAGTCCCCTTGCGTCATGTTGCTCTGTTGGTGGTGTAACGAACTGCTGATTGGCTGAAGGGGACCAAACTGCTGATTGGCTGAAGGGGTTGTGAGTCAACGGAACTAATCCCGCCCAGCTCCCGGCCACAAAAAAAAAGGCAAACAGGCCGGCATTCCAGACTCACTACTGAAATCAAATACAAATACAATTTCAGGAGGGAGGGGTTTACCAGGCTACACTCTCAGGCCCTGTTTCCACCAAAATCATTTTGGTTGTAGAAATGATGCGCAAATCGCGGAGCTAGTTCAGGCAGGCAACTCAAGGAGAGCGCCAACCTGATCAGGTGACCAGTCACATGCACTCTTCTCCTGATCTGGGTGGTTATTTAAACTTCTCTGCCTGCCTGCTCATTCCGGCTTCTCTCTCTGGCTGCGCTGTCATGATGCTGCCGTTGCTCCTCTGCTGTCTGTTGCCTTGCCTCGCTGTCTGCTGCTGACCATCAAGTTTGCAATCCCACATATTAATTCAAGGACCCCAACGGAAACAAGTCCGCAAGGACTTTTTTGGTCGGACCTTTTAGACAAAAGTATTATAAATGTAACTGTGTTGTTTTACATTCTTTTGCCTAATAACAATGTCAATCAATCAATCAAACTGCCTCCCCGGCATCCACCTGTAGGCTCTGTTTCTAGATTCCCTTTGGGGGTCTTGATTAATTCCCTGTAAATGCTATTTGGCAGGTAACATTTATTAAAATGTTCATGCTCACAGGGAATGAATAGATTCAGAGCCCTGACGCCAAGCTTTGCTTCATATCTCTATGCTCAAGTATGCTCAATACAAATATATTCTAAATCTAATCCAAGAGTTGTCTGACTGAACTGGTTCCGTTCTAGATTCTTGGAACCTTGGTGCTTTCACGGAACCTCACTCGAACCAGGTTTGCGTTTCCACCAGTTTTAACTACAGTTTTAGGCGACATAGCTGAATGTTTAGTGGAGTAATGGAGTTAGTGAATGCCTGTGGAGCAGGAGTCCCCAATTTCCCCAGTTCTGATACAGGCTTGGCAATGTGTTGAATAGGATCGGTCGAACTGTCCATTTCACAGGCGAAATTAGAGCCTGGTGGTCTTACCGTATGCAAATCAGTTTGCCATATAAAGGAGAGAAACAGGCATGGGGTTCCCTGATTGGCAAATCCAACCCATCAGCTTAGCAGATTTGCCCAACTTTGCATGACATTTGTGCTGCTCTACTGATATAAGTGGTAGTACGCAGTGTCACTTGATAATCTGATTTAGTTGTTGCTGTGAGATGTTTATCTGGGTTGCACATCACAAAGGAGGACCGAGCAGGGCTTGGCACGCTGCTCTGACAGTTGGATACCAGATGTATTCATTTGGAGGGTATTGTGACGGGGAGACCCACAACAATGATCAGATTGATGTCCATGTCTTCAACACACTGTCTTTGCGC
Source organism: Gymnoscopelus braueri (assembly GCF_963280865.1). NCBI lineage: Eukaryota > Metazoa > Chordata > Actinopteri > Myctophiformes > Myctophidae > Gymnoscopelus > Gymnoscopelus braueri. Next base: position 4,778,966 of record NC_137604.1, on the reverse strand, counting down.
TGGATGAAGTTACCTCCATTGACCGCTAAAAGAGGAAAACGTCCCCTTGAGGTTCCCTCCATGCGTAGAAGACACACAGCTGCGTTTATAGAAGATATCATCTACATCTGGGGAGGGTATCCTTACTGCAAGGTGCTTTATGCATTTGATGTCGACGCCCACAGAAGGTTCAAACCGGATGTTTCTGGGACTGTTCCAGAGGCGAGGTGGGGCCACTCAGCCTGTGTCTTGGGGAAGGTCATGTTTATCCATGGAGGATACACCTTGACCGGACGCACTAATGATATCTACAAGTTGGACACCACTACAATGGTCTGGTCTTTAATTAACACCAGAGGAACTCCACCTCCCGCTTCATCGTGTCACTCTGCCACCATCATTGGGACAAAGATGTTTGTATTTGGGGGCTGGGGGGACCAGCGGGCCTCCTACAACATCATCAGAGTGTTTGACACAGAGACCAACTGCTGGCCGAGCACACCTTCTGCACAGCTTCTTCCAGAAGTACGCTGGAGACATTCAGCCTTTGTTTACAATGGAGAGCTGTACATATTTGGTGGCTGTAACTGTATCAAGACCTTCAATGATCTGTGGAAATTCAACCCAGAGACCTTTTCCTGGAAGAAGGTTGAGTCTAAGGGGAAAGGACCAGGTCCAAAGGAATGCATGAGCTGTTGCATGGTGGGAGATCGTATCATCCTTTTTGGAGGAAAGAACAGACATTCTGCATCCACTGATGACCTGTATATCTTAGACTTGAATCCTAGTCTGAAGACATTATGCAAACTAGCAGTTATTCAGTACGGCTTGGAGCAGTCAGGACTCCCACACAACATCAGATGGGAACTGACAGCCATCCGTCCAAAAAGATAAAATAAAAACCTCAAGCTGAATAAATTAAGTACAAATGGTCATGTAGGAGTGGAGTGCATATCGGTACAGTAAAGGTTTCCATGGTAACAGCGAGGTCCACCAATCAGAGACGTCACTGGATCAGCGGGGAGGAGGATCTGAGATTATGAAAAATAAATAAATGCAAAAATTACAAATAAAAAGGACTTCCTTCACACAAGACGTGGCACTGAATGCTGTTCTCAACCTGTGGTCCGGGGCCCAATGGTGAGCCGTGAGGATACTGCAAGAGGGCCCACAAATAATGTTATTACAATAAATGTGTTTGCATAAAGATATATATGAATAAGAAGTTAAAGTACACTACAGTGGTTCCATTGATACAAGCCTGACCTCTTAACACATTGATTGCCTAGATCACATATATGCGTTCTTTCATTTTTGTTGGGAAAATTCCACAAGGGGCGTCTAACACAGCTTTTGGTTCTATTTGTTCACTCAGTTGCAGTTGTCAGATGAGTGGATCCAGAATTGCAATAACATTGTAACCTGGTTCACTGCAAATCGCTTTAGAACACCGTTTAGGACTCCTGAAGTTCAGGAAACAACAGGTGCTCTGTTGAACACATAGATTTGATCACATTATGCTAGTATGGCCAGTCTGATCCTGCTGTGGCACTATATGCTGTAATATAGTAGCTACTTAAAAGTGCTGCCAAATATGCAAAGATTTGGCCAAACTATCTTCGCCAAACTATGCTTCATAATCTATGCTCAAGTATTCTCAATACAAATATATTCTAAATCTAATCCAAGAGTTGTCTGACTGAAATGATGCGCAGCTCGCAGAGCTAGTTCAGGAAGGCAAGTCAAGGAGAGCGCCAACCTGAGCAAGTGAGTCACATGCACTCTTCTCCTGATCTGGGTGGTTATTTAAACTTCTCTGCCTACCTGATCATTCCGGCTTCTCTCTCTGGCTGCGCTGTCATGCTGCTGCTGTTGCTCCTCTGCTGTCTGTTGCCTTACCTCGCTGTCTGCTGCTGACCATCAAGTTTGCAATCCCACCGCCTCCCCGTTATCCACCTGTAGGCTCTGTTTCTAGATTCCCCTTGGGGGTCTTGATTCATTCCCTGTAAATGGTATTTGGCATGTAACATTTATTAAAATGTTCTTGCTCACAGGGAATGAATAGATTCAGAGCCCTGACGCCAAACTTTGCTTCATATATCTATGCTCAAGTATTCTCAATAAAAATATATTCTAAATCTAATCCAAGAGTTGTCTGACTGACTGTTCCGTTCTAGATTCTTGGAACCTTGGTGTTTTCACGGAACCTCCCTCGAACCAGGTTTGCGTTTCCACCAGTTTTAACTACAGTTTTAGGCGACATAGCTGAATGGTTAGTGGAGCAATGGAGTTAGTGAATGCCTGTGGAGCAGGAGTCCCCAATTTCCCCAGTTCTGATATAGGCTTGGCCAGCAATGTGTTTAATAGGATCGGTCCAACTGTCCATTTCACAGGGGAAATTAGAGCCTGCATGGTGGTCCTACCGTGAAAATCATTTGGCCATATAAAGGAGAGAAACAGGCATGGGGTTTCCTGATTGGCCAATCCAACCCATCAGCTTAGCAGATTTGCCCAACTTTGCATGACATTTGTGCTGCTCTACTGATATAAGTGGTAGTACGCAGTGTCACTTGATAATCTGATTGAGGTGTTGCTGTGAGATGTCTATCTGGGTTGCACATCACGAAGGAGGACCGAGCTGCTGTGAGATGTCTATCTGGGTTGCACATCACAAAGGAGGACCGAGCAGGGCTTGGCACGCTGCTCTGACTGTTGGATACCAGATGTATTCATTTGGAGGGTATTGTGACGGGGAGACCCGCAACAATGATCAGATTGATGTCCATGTCTTCAACACACTGTCTTTGCGCTGGATGAGGTTACCTCCATTGACCGCTAAAAGAGGAGAACGTCCCCTTGAGGTTCCCTCCATGCGTAGAAGCCACACAGCTGCGTTTATAGAAGATATCATCTACATCTGGGGAGGGTATCCTCACTGCAAGGTGCTTCATGCATTTGATGTCGACACCCAGAGATGGTTCAAACCTGAGTTTTCTGGGACTGTTCCAGAGGCGAGGTATGGCCACTCAGCCTGTGTCTTGGGGAAGGTCATGTTTATCTATGGAGGATTCCTCCAGATGACTGGATACACTAATGAAATCTACAAGTTGGACACCACTACAATGGTCTGGTCTTTAAATAACACCAGAAGTTACCCACCACCTGCTTCATGGTGTCACTCTGCCACCATCATTGGGACAAAGATGTTTGTATTTGGGGGGCTCGGGGACCAGAATTACGACAACAACATCATCAGAGTGTTTGACACAGAGACAAGCTGCTGGCTGAACACACCTTCTGCACAGCTTCTTCCAGAAGTACGCAGGAGTCATTCAGCCTTTGTTTACAATGGAGAATTGTACATATTTGGTGGCCGTAACTGTAACAAGACCTTCAATGATCTGTGGACGTTCAACCCAGAGACCTTCTCTTGGAAGAAGATTGAACCCAAGGGGAAAGGAACATGTCCAAAGTATAGCATGAGCTGTTGCATGGTGGGAGATCGTATCATCCTTTTTGGAGGAAAGAACAGACTTAATGCATCCACTGATGATGTGTATATCTTAGACCTCAGTCCTGGTCTGAAGGCACGATGCAAGCTAGCAGTTATTCAGTACGGCTTGGAGCAGTCAGGACTCCCACACAACATCAGATGGGA